>NC_090928.1:1021528439-1021884624 GCF_040938575.1 Ambystoma mexicanum
ATATTGATTTATGGACATGGTGGAGAGACGTAATGGAGCTCGATATCTCATTGTGGTGGTGTGTCTGTTTTCGCGGAGGCTTGAGGCTGGCCTTTGTGCCAACCCAGACGCCAAGTGTGCAGCAAAATACCTTGTATGTGAGATATTCCCCCAATGGGGAGTGTGTGATGTTTGGAGATCAGACAACGGCACTCACTTTTTAGAGGAACTCTTTAAGGAGATCACAGTGCTATTACGCAGTAAGCACTGTATTTATTTAATTTATTTATTTATTTTATTTATTGCATTTGTTACACGCCCAAAACCTTAGGTGCCAAGGCGAGGTTACAGACAGCTTGATTAAGGCATTTTAGTCATAGACCATTAAAAAAATAAAGACAGTGTTAGGGGATACATAATATTTACAAGGACAGTGTTACAGGATATGTACAATTTACAAAAGGCAGACAGTAAAACTGCTGAAATTGTTATTTACAACTTCTAAGCACCATTTGCTATGTGTTCCATTTATCACCACCAAGTGAATGGTGTTGTGGAATGAATCAACAACCTTTGCAAGAATAAGCTTTCAAAATTGTGTATCACCGTAAATAAGAACTGGGAACAGTGCCTGCCCCTGGCCCTGTTCAATTTGCGAATGCAGCTAAGGACCATTACCTCTCACCGCATGAGATAGTGACTGGCAGGCGCATGCAGATGCTCATCTCTCTTTGGAGGCGGGCATCAGATGCCCATAGAATTGCAACGATTCTGGGAGAAGACTTCAAGGAATATTTGACAAACCTAACATGTGCGATAAAATGCAGCTCACAACAAAATCGCACCATCTCACTCAGAAGATGCCTAAAACCCTACGTTTCCACCAGCTGCACAGCACCGCTCAACAACTGTTGCCAGGGGGCAACAGTTGTTGAGCGGTGTCAGACATTTTGTGGGCTAGTGGAACAATCCCATTTTCCATGGGCCCTACAAAGTAGTGTTTTACACCCCTCTCGCAGTAATGGTGTAAGGGCTTTGATATTGGATACACCTCTCAGACATTTGCAGGGTACCACCGAATTCCTCACCAGTAGCCTAAAAACGTATAAATGCATGCACAAAAATGACCAAACATGCATTGCTGCTAGAAGCATAAGGTCTGTTAATTAAAACAAAACTCTCTCTCTCTCTCTCTCTCTCTCTCTCTCTTGCTCTCTCTCTCTCTCTGTCTCTCTCTCTCTCTCTCTCTCTCTCTCTCTTTCTTTCTCTCTCCCTCTCTTTCCCCCTTCTCCTCCTTTCCTCTCCCCTGATCACCTCACTTTGCCCAACCCATTCTTGTTCCCAATACAGGTAAAATTAAGATGAAGAGTTCAACGGCAAATTGTTCATAGCATAGTGGTATGAATGTTATTCAGCTAGAATGTATTCGTAACAATGCACCCTACATTTCACAGCCATTTTGTTCACCTTCCTTATGTTTCTGTTAGGAATATGTTGGGGGTCATCTATTATCTGGGCAAGCCATCTAAAAGAGGGGTTGAATGGGAACCTGAACCTGAACAAAAGCACGCTTTTAATGTAATTGAACCATTAAACCTGAACCTGAACAATAGCACACCTTTTAATTTAGTTGAGCCATTAAACACGACTAT
Organism: Ambystoma mexicanum; assembly: GCF_040938575.1. Classification (NCBI taxonomy): domain Eukaryota; kingdom Metazoa; phylum Chordata; class Amphibia; order Caudata; family Ambystomatidae; genus Ambystoma; species Ambystoma mexicanum. The sequence continues at coordinate 1,021,530,071 of NC_090928.1, forward strand.
ATATAAGTATAATAAGTCCCAAGCAAAATTATAGAAATACTACTTCCAACTATTCAAAACCTCTTTTGTAGCACAAATAGTAGTGGTAACACCACAGTTAGTAGGAGTATAGTACCAAGGAGATATATTTTGTGCCATGACAGAATGAAAAGACAATTGCGTAGACTTAAATCTGATGCATACCATGGCCTAGGCCTGGATGGGGTTGAAGCTATCCATCATCCCGAACACTTAAACAGTCATAGGCATGGATTCAGTTGAAGGTATCCATCATCCCGAACACTCGAAAAGTTGGTACTCTGACATGAGTGCAGTGGGCAGACGAGCAACCAATAGTAGTTGCTACGTATGCTTGTTAATACTGCACGCATCAGGGGCACCCAAGGTTCTAGTACAACAAGAAGTACCGATTGTAGAGGCGCAATGCCTGATTCATATTGCGCTATGAAGGCTCAAAGGCACTTTCCAGGCACGCAACGTACATCTACAACTTGTTTAATCAGATGCCCAGAAATGTAAAGCCAGTCTGACCAACATACACTCTGTAAAGCAACCATATTTGGAGATCGAAGGAGCAAAGTATATTGCAGCAAGTGGCAGGAAACGACCCTCACTTGCCAAGCCAAGCTGAAGGCCTCCTAGGGTTTCAGGAGAAAACTGTGGCCTTCATAAAATGAATGTGCGCACAAACATGGACAGAGCATGTCACAAAATTGACATGGATTGCAGCCATAAAGAAACAAGTGAAAGTGCACCAAGAAAAGAACTATGAGCTTTGCTTTTTCAGCAAAGGGCTGTCTTTGTCGGCTCAAATGAATGATGCAACAGAACAGTGTTAGTCCCAGATCTGAAGAGGGGCAGAGCAGCACTGATGGACTACTATTGGGTGTGTGGCCAACAAGCTTTCTTGTACCTCTCACCCTCCTGGAGGGGCTATTGTTCGCTAGCTTCACTAAACTCAGCCCTATTAGTAGTCCCAGAAGAACACCTGAAAGGGGGGCCACTGCCTGACGAAGCACCAACAGTGTCTCCAACAATCACAGAACAAAAATGCTGCCATGACCAGACTTTCGTGTTCTTCCAGGGAAAGAGCCTTATAGCCAGCTGCAGAGAAAAACAAGAACATCAAACTAACTATCCAAAGACACATCGGAATCGATTGAAGAAATACCTGAAGAATACAAGTTATTCACCTCAGCATAGACATTTTTTGCATCCCTACTGCTACCTGGTGTACAAGCACGAGCCAATGCCGAATGGCTCCAAATTGTGCACTGAGAACTGGTCCAATTGGCTAACGACACCAAGCAGGGGTTCAAAGTCATAAGGGTCGAGCGGTGCACCCTAAGGCTGATGATGATGCAGACCCGCTACATTCTAGATATATTGACGGCGATGGAAGGTGGTGTGTGCAAAAAGATAGGGAGTTCATGTTGCACATTTGTACCTTTCGAAGATGCTAAGAATTGGACTCTGTCACATGTCATTGATGCAGTGCATTAGCTAGGGGCTAAAATGAAAAAGGAGGCTGATGGTCAAAATGAAGACTGGTTTACACTGACTTTCAGTGGGGCTCCATTATGGCTGGGAGCACTGGTAAAGATGCTGGTACCCATCATAATTTTCATCTTGGTCATGTTCAACACGTGCCACTTGGGTCTCCGGTGTTGTGCCCAAGCAGTGCCTAATAGCGCAATGATGATGGTCTCTATTGGCATTCCAAAAGTACCTTGTAGCACAAAGGAGATAGCAGTACAAACAGACCACCCCATTCCCCACATGGTCCCTATTCCCTACGGAGATGAAGTTGACCGACTATACCACACACCCATTGTCCCTCCCCCAACTTCAAAAATGATAAGGAAGTATGGGTAGATTTGGCAGGGGCCGGGGCTGCATTTATATGACATGTACTCCTGAAGAGTATGCACATGCAGGAAAAAGCTTATGAAGTGTGTGTAGGGCATGGATGCCAATAAAGGGAACACCCCATATGAGACTGCAGTAAGAAGGGAAAACAAACACAAATATGGGAGGAATTAGTTACTGTATAAGTAACGAAAGGGGGGAATGTTGGGATCCAAAATAGACTTTCCCACACCACTAGGCGCTTTAGAGTGAAGCGAATCCCATAGCCGTGCAATGGACCAGGGCGGAGAAGGTTGTGCTACAGCACCCAGCATGAACATAATGGTGGGTAATAATAGATACATAATCGTATGGTGTAAACAGTGTATACATACCGAGATGCCATTTTTTAGTCATGGAAGACACAGCCAGACCTACATGGCTGCACGGTAAACCATAGGCCCAAAGAAGAGACGTGAACATACACGAACATGGGGAGAAAGAGAACTGCACTGATAAATTCCCAGATAAACCTCCCATTGTTCCTATAACTGTTGCAATGACTTGTAATCCCAGAGAAAGAATGTGCTCTGCAAGGCCCCAAAGCAACACTAGGCTCCTCACAGCACATTCACCACAGCTAGGCCAACTACAGACCCCCCAAACCCCACCAACCATCCAAGAGTAATAACACCTATCAATGACCTGGCCCTAGAACCCCTACATTCCATGATGGTGAGTGACCCCAGCCCGCCAGCGATAAAACCAATGGTCATAAAAGATCTGAACATGCACGACCATTTCACCTCTTCCCATAAATACACCCTTTGTAGTGCGAGATACAGGCAGGGATAAATTATAGATCAAAATGACGGTGGAAGCCTTGAGTGCAATGAGTGCGATATGGACAGAGCACAGAATGTGAGGGTCAGCATAATTGTGTTCCTTCCCTCCCCCCTGGTGCCAGTCCCCAAGCCTCCCAGGTGCATGCCATAATGATGTAGTAGTAGCATTAGTGTACAAGAGTAGCCTTGGAAAAGCAACATGTGAAGAGCCTGACCTTCAGTCCCGGGAGAGATGAGCCCAGCTGATCCACGTGGGAAAAGACAGAGGCAGAGACTGGAACCAATCATAGGCTGGCATCCCATATGGAGCAGGATCATGTATACCATCTTATCAATCGGATGTGCAGGTTCAGACCCTATGGAATGACGTCATTAGTGATGCTGTGGACTCTTATAGTGTACTCTTTATGATAATTTGGGCAGAACATTCTCGAACAGCAGAGTGCTCTGCTGACACCTTTACTTTTTTTTTTTTTACTTTACTTGTTATAATTGCAAGCAATCGCTTGACCTTTCTCCCTAGAGGGTTGTATTCTTTCTGGTGTGAGCATAAAGGGACTTGCCTTCACCATTAAAAAAGGTTTGGTATCCACCATCTCTCCTTTGGAGGTATCTTGAAACAAATTGTTGTTTTGTGGATCATTATTGTCAACCAATATTTAAATGAAGTAAGTCATCTTTAAAATCTACAAATGGGGTTGAATGTAGCAAAAGTCTGTGATGCTGACAAATAGTATTCAAATGAATAAAACCATCTTCATTAAACAGGGTTTATCCTTTTCTGATCTTTATGGGAAATGTATGTTGTTGCATATTTACATGTACATTGACATCTTTGATGTGCATAACATAGCAAGTGAGCTGACCGATCATTGAAATCCATCAGTTTTCTCCCAATTCTAAAACAGACATTTTTACAAATTAAATCCGAATTATTTGTAATCAATGTCATTACAGAGCTGGCATTATTCAGTAGAAAGCATTACATTCAACAATCACTACTTATGACCTGGTGCACTCTTTCTCACTGAAACCTGGTTGACAAGGTCATCTGCCCAAATCTTGATTGCTCTCACCTACAAAGCCACAACTGTGAATGCAGAGAAGGCCCTGCGCTAGTATGAAATCAACCTTCAACAGCTCTATCAAAGTGCTTTCGTGCTGGCACAACCTCTCTCAAATAAGACATTCACCTTCATTATCATCTACAAGCACCTAAGCTTAACTTATCCTTCATCTATGACTTCACCAGCCAGGTCACAACCATGCCCCTCACACATGTTAAAAATATCTTCAACTGACAGGCAACACTGCCACCAGGTTCATGAAGAAGGCACTCATCTAGCTCCCAACACAGGCACAGAAAACCAGCTAACGACCAACCAAACTCACAACAAACAGAACATCCTGGACTTCATCACAGACTTATTAATAAGCAAATGCAACACAATTTTAAGTCTTGGCTGAATAAATGGCCTTGCCATTCCCATCATCATTCAAACATTGAACAACCACACCAAAACTAAGCCTATGAAGCAGACATTCTGGCCCTTCAATTCCTTCAACTTAGAACCACTCACATGTTCACAGAAGACCTGATCAACCTCAGCACCACCCTTTCAGGTCCTCACAAAATGAATTGCAATACCCTGCTAGAAGCACTGAACAATATCCTGACGTTATCCATTAATTATCAACATACATTATCCAGAAAAACAAACATCAGACCCACACCTTGGTACACATAGGTGCTCCACATCAGCAAAAGAAGTTCATTATCCCTTCCAATATAGCCCAGACTCCTCACAGTCAAATGACCACCACAATAAAAGACTACAATTTCCAGAGCCGTGCAGCTGAATACAACACTGAAATCAGGGTTCTCTTCAAGGCACTCGACATTACACTCCATTGATCAATCTACACTATCAACAAAATCTTTGTTTGGCAAGATCCACAAAATGCGTGAAAAGCGCTGTTTCTGATACCAATGCAGGCAACCCACCATTAATAACACCCCTGTAATATGATAGAATGAACTACCTTCAAATCACTCTTAAATGGAAGACCCTAGCTTTCTTGAAAGAACATCCTACATAGGTGAGATCTTTGCAACCTCCATGTTCCAGATAATCCCCAAGGAAACACTCTCTCTCATTTTAGATATCATCAATGCATCCTCCACTCAGGGCCCCATGCCCATCAATTTATATACTAATTAAATCCTTCACCTGATCAAGAAGTCCAGCACTGGACCCTTCTAGTTAGCACAACATTTGCCCCATTACCAACCTTTGTTACCTTTGTAAATTCACTGGAAAAGCTGCAGCCACCCAACTTCAAGTAAATGTTGATGTCAACTGCCTCCTACAGACCAATCAATGGGGCTTCAGACCCAGATGCAGTAGATGGAAAACTAGCATCCAAGTGGTAAAAAACATCCTCTGCATTCTCAGTGATTCCTGGTACTCTACAGCCTTTGACACAGTTGACCATCAAGCCCTCATCAACAAACTGTACAAGTGACTTGAGGATTGGAGCTTGAAGGAACTGTGGATCTCTGTGCTTTTCTGTATCTGTTTCTCAGCTTAGGGTTATATATCCTGCTGCCTGTAATTAGGGTTCCGGTGGGACAGAGCTCATACTGTCCCAGTGTTCAAGACTGTATGAATTTGGGGTTGGAACCCTGTGTTACGGTGGCACTGGATGTGGCATTTGCCAGTTGCTATTCTCATACCCTGTATTCAGTCTCTAATGAAAAAGGACACTGTTGTGTGCCTGAGATTGGTTGAGTTGTATTGCTCCATCGGTTCAGTTTACAATTTTTGTATGCATTTTTGCCAATCATTGTCAGACATCTCTGCATGTAGTTTATTATATGACAGATGCCGTTAGCATTAGCTAGAGTGCCGACACGTGATTCAACCATAGGTCTTTTTCAAGTCGTGGAGTGAGGACCCACACCTTGAGAAAGACCTATGGTTGAAACACGTGTCGGCACTCTAGCTAATGCTAACAGCAAATGACTCTTGTCAATAAATCCTGTGTTATAGATCTCCCAGACCAGCTGGACCTTTTCTGGATGCCCTGGATGCTTAGGTGGGTTCCGATGCGCTATGCTTTAAAAAAATAAATGATTATTTTAGGGCATTTTAATATCTGGTGTACTGAACCCAAAGGCACAGATTGTAAACATTTCATTGACATTCAGCAATCTTGTGATCTTTATCGTTTATCTAATCTCCTAACTCATATAGGGTGCCATGGTTTGGATCCCATATTATATAGAGGCATGAATTTAAACCATGGTGAAAACATTCCTGTCAGCTGGTCTGACCATTTTATGGTGTGTTTCACTATGACTTTTAAACCTAATATATCAGAAAGGAATAAACAGGCTAACTCAGAGTGTTGCTGTTGAAAGAAGGATCTCGATTGCATATCTTGTGAAGATCTCAATCTACTATGACCTGCTTATCTTTATGTACCACATTGATGACAAAGTTGCAAGCTAATTGCGATGCAATTGCTCCTTGTTAAATTATTTAAAACACTTCTAACAGGAACAATCAATGCTATCATGATGGACTGAAGACCCTCAAGGGACTCTATTGGAAAATGGAAAAAAGGATGTTTAAGTCCAGAAACATGAGTTATCGCATTGAGGTAAAAGCCGCTTTGAAGACATACAAGGCTGAGATTTTAAAAGCTAAATCTGTATTTCTCCAAAGGCAAATAGACTTGGCTGATAATAGGCCAAAAGATTCATTTAGTATAATTAAAAATATTACTTACTCTCTGTGTATCAATACTAGTCTCGAGCATCTGAAAATGTGGCAAATGATTTTAATGTATTTTTCTCGAAAGAAATTGAGTTGATCAGGATGAATATAGATGCTCAATGTGTAAAATTACATCTCAAAGCAATCAATGAGGTGGCATCTTTAGAAAATCAAAAGCCACTGCCTGAATTCACTTTTTGATCAGTTAGCCTGGAAAATGTAATCCATTCGATAAGTAATTTGAAACCTACCCCCTATATGTATGAGCCGATCCCTGCTTATCTTGCAAAGCAGCATGCACTGGCACTTGGTGGGCCTGTTTAGACCCTGATTAATGCTTCATTAATCCAAGGCTATGTACCATTGGAACTTAAGAAGCTAACTTTGGATCATACAGTTTTGTCCAATTATGGACCCACTGCTGGTTTACTGTGTCCTTCCAAAGTTATGGAAAACGTTGTGACTGGGCAACTTCAGACATTTCTAGAGGAGAACAACATCCTTGACTCCTTTCAGTCAGAATTCAGTCCAGACCATGGCACAGAGATGGCATTAACTGCCGTCTGGGAAAATCTACTTGAGGCTGACGATAATGGTGATGTCAGTATTTTTGTCATGCTGGACCTTTTGGCGGCTTTCAATACAGTGGATTTTGACATTATAAAGTCTAGACTACTATCAGTGGTTTGAGTATCTGGTGATGCATTAAACTGGTATATGTCTTTCCTGACAGAGCGTCTCCAACAGTTTAAAACTGGATCATATTTGTCTGACCTCCTTGCCGGTCATCTGTGGAGTCTTGCAGGGCTCTTAACTGTTGCCACTCTTGTTCAATGTGTACATTCATTCATTGCTTGAAATTTTCTCCCAATTTAAACTTTGCTATCATTCATATACTGACGCTACCCTGATCTAAGTCAGATTAAATCATCCAGTGGAGGCATTGGAGCGAGTCTTTTCCTCTGCTAATAAAATTCAGAATTGGATGCTGGAGAATAAACAGCGGCTGAATCCAATACAAACTGAAACCATTGTCCTTGGCTCAAAGGCCAAGGTGGCCAATGTGTTGCATACTGTTCTCTGTCCAACTCTATTCGGGGCTCCAACGGAACATAATCAGAAGGTAAAAAACCTAGGCTGCATTTGGCAGTCTAATCTAATTTTCAATCTGCATGTTAATCAGGTTGTGAAGTCTATTTACTTCCAGCTTAAGCTTCTAAAGCTACTATTACCTCTTATCTCGGAGAAAGATAAGCCAATAGTGGTTGGAACACTAGTCAATGCTAGACTAGATTATTGTAATGGCCTCTTGATGGGAATTCCTAGATATCATCCCCAGAGACTACAGGTAGCCAATATTTGGTGATTGATTTGATTTTTGATGTACCTAGGAAAACTTCCATCTCTCCTTTTTGAAGGAGCCTGCATTGGCTCCCAGTGCAGCAAACGATTCTGTTCAAGATCTTGTGTATGGTTTTCATGCGCAATCATGGCTTGGCACCATCTTATTTTTCATCTAAGATTATCCCCTATCATCCTAACCATACAGTACGATCTGCAGGACAGGGTTTGTTAGTGGTCCTCTTTTCCAGAACCTCTACATGGGGCGATATGTGTTTCTCCCTTATAGGCCAGTGTACTTGGATCTCACTGCCAGATCACTTACGACAAAGTGAACCCCTGAGCATATTTAGAAAGGAATTGAAGACCTACTTATTTATATAACATTAGATAACCTTAGTAACATTTCTGTGTGATCCTTTGTTGAATTGCCATCTGCGCCCAGATTCAGTTTTCTTCTGGGACCCCCTTGGGTATGACCTATACAAATTCTCAAATCAAATCAAATCATATGAAATACCCCTGAACCAACCCAGCCCTGTATCCCTCCTGATGACCACTCAGATCCGTTTATTTTACATATATTGTGGTGTTATAAAAATGAATACAACTTTGTCAATTCATCAAAGAAAAATCTTAAAATCTACAGAACAATATTATCAACAGAAAAGATACTATTTGTCACGTGCCACTAAACAGATGAAACAATCATAATGAAAGTGAATTTATGTAAAGACATTCGAAAATAAATATACATTTTATAAAATAGATTAAGCAAAACTATATATTTCTATTTCTAATGGATAGAGCCAATGTTGTGGTCAACTCTCTTGCCATGGTTTAGGGACCGGTTAGTAGGCATATCCCCTGAAAGATGGAGGTGTAAAAAAGCTTACCTTGTTTCCTTGAAGTCCCTATTATTTGTTATAGCATATTTTGTTGGGCCACCTACCTACATGCCCAAATAATTGTTTCCAGAAAAGAAAGGAAAAGCTTTGTTGAGAAGGATATCTGGTTGGCATGGTTATTGGCAATGTTCTTATGAATAGGCAAATGCACTTTTATTTTGTGGGTTTGGACCATTTAAACCAAGGAGTGGGTGTTTTTCAACAACTGTGCCATTCCTGGGTTCATTCCATAGCATTACTGATTGTGAGCAATGATCATCTGGTCTATTGATACATTTCCTTTCCAGCCTTCTCCTCTATCCCTTTGTGTGAGGTAGCTGTACTGACTGTTCCCAGCTAGAGTGAAAGTTGCACAAGAAACACTTGTTTGGAACATTTTAACAAAGAAGCATTTTTTGTAAAATAATTAGTCAAAAAAGACCATTGTAGAAGGATGGAGAAGGGATTGTGGCATTTATTGGTCCAATGCTCTAAACACATGCAGGAATAACAGTTAATAAATGAGCATACTGATGCAAATTATGGATCACACAATGCCATTTCTATTTTTAAATAACAACGTTATAAAGGACCATCAATAAAGAGAGACAGAGATCATTGTAAGTGATCAGCTAGTGTTGTACAGAAAAGCGCATCACAACAGTTTATCCAGAAAAGCGCCATAGACACTAGAAGTGAGAGAGGGCGAGGTTGATGAACAAGTCCATCTTTAATATAATGACTATAATAGGAAGGTGATGCATTATAGTGCCATTTGAGGGAAATTGTTTGAAGCATGTGGGACATGTGCGGCTATACCATAGATATGGTGAGTAATAAGTCCTGGCAAACTCATTTGGTCAAATTCTATATCACCAAAATACTGAGCTTGGACTAAAAATATATAAATAGGCCATCGGGCTTGGATCATTTTCATGACGATTCTTATAAGCAGAGGCATGAAGTCGAAAAAGCAGTTGAGGAACAGGTAGAGAATGAAAAACAAACAGGTTTAGTTAATGCAGACTGATAAAAATGAAAATCAGTTGAGGGACAAATATATATAAAATACATATAAAATACATTTTATTTCAATATGAGAAAATGGAAATATAATTTAGTTGAGGGAGAGGTAGAAAAATAAGCCATCTTTTTGTAAGTACTAGGGAGTAGAGAATCCTTTTTTGCATGAAATGAATGCATCCTATTATTTGTCAACTGCTAGTGAGTGGAGAGAACATCCTATAATTTAATGAATCCGTGCAGGAGAGTGCAATCAGTGGTTGTAACTGAGTGCACCCTTTGTTGTGATGAGATAAAATAGTAGGTGCAACACATTCTTTGGGAGAAAGCAAGTGCATTCAGTGGTTGCATTTGATGTACTAATTTGTAGTCACAGATGAGAAACAATATATATTGGAATTGTCATTATGAGACAACATATTACTTGCAAAGAAACATTCTTAGACTTGTTTCAATGCAGGCAGGAGAGTACATTTGGTGGCTGTAAATAGCTTTACCAATTATTGTAATAAAGAAAAAGTTGTCAGAGAGAGGCAAGTTACATTAAGTTGTTTTGCTGGGAGTGGCAACTAGTTGAATGGTATTAGATAAAATACCAGTTGCCTAGATGACAAAGAGGCATCATTTTAAATTGTAGACGAAAAGGAAAAATCTTACATTTGTTTCTAGGCAGTAAGGAGAGTAGATTCCAAGGCTGTACATGAGTGTGGCATTCGGTTGTGAAGAGAAATAATAGAAGTTGGGCGGAACAATTATTGGAATAGTTTGGGGCCAGGTGGGAACCCTCAGAAAATACTGGATGCTAAAATGTGTAATGATAATACAAAATCATAGGTCGAAAAGAATAATTGTCAGAATTCTTTAGAGGCAGGCAGGTGATAACATGAATTAGCTATAACTGATTTTGCCATCCTTTAAAAAATACGCAGAATTGTTTGGACCAGAAGAGAACATGTGGTAGCTGTAACTCAGTGTGAAATCATTTGTGATGAGAGAAAATAGAAATGTGAAGAAAGAGCTTTAAAATTGTTTGGATGCAGAAGAGTTCATGGTGTGGTTGTACTGGGTTTTCCAACATGTAAGGGATGAGAAAAAATACTGTTTGCCAAGATTTGACAGTTGCAAAGAAACGTTCTCACGCTAAAGAGAACATACAGTGAATGTAACTACAATGGCCGTCCACACCTCTAAGACTGGCCAGCCTAAATGTTTTTTGTCAAAATTCGTAATTATTAATTTCTTCACTACACATGCAGCAACCCTTTTGTGCTCATCTAATGATCTGGCAGCAAGAGATACCTACCTCTCTCAGCTTTCATATGACAAGAAAGCCAGCCTCAAGTTAAAATGAACATGCTCGTACTGAGTCAGGAGACACTAGTCAGAAGGAGCTATTCGCTATTCTGAAGGAACTTTCCATTCAGTCTACAGCCCCTTCCTAAAACACTCCATCTTTCGATCTCTATGAGAAACATCCTTCTTTTTTCAAGGATAAAGTGTTACCTATTTGTTTTAACCTTTTGACAGTTTCTGCTGGGCACTCAGAAGTGTATCCCTCTACTTCTGCTTCTTTTTATTCTTCTATTCATCAGTATACCAGCATGATCCCAAAGTTATCTAATGTCAACACAGACACTGTCATGGGTAGATATTCTCAAATTAAATCATGGCTCCTGGAAAACTGCCCAACACTCTCTTTCCACATGTGTCCTCCTCTTTTCTGCAAGCTTCTCTCTTATATAATTGGTACTTTCTCATTGCAGTAGGAACTGTATCAGATCTGTGCAAGACGGTGGTTGACACCCTTTGTTGACAAAGCCCTCCTTGGATTTGGACATCTGTTGCAATTATTTTCCTATCAATCTTCTACCTCTTTTGCAAAATATCACACTGCTCACCTCAGACCTATGTAAGGAATTAGGACCTACTCCATCCCCACCAGAAATTGTGTTGACTTGGATGTAAGGATGAGTCAGAACTGTTGACTGCTCTTGATGACAGATGTCGTAGGAGTCATTTGCCTTGTGATGCTTCGTCTTTCCACCATGATGCACACAGTTGACTGTGGCATCATTTTGAGTAGGCTCCACTCGCAGGGTCTCACCAGCAAAGTGTTTTCCTGTCTCTCTTAATTTCTGTTGAGCTGCCTGCAGCCAGTGTTGCTCAACCCTTTTTACTACCTCACCTATATTTGTATTTTTTTGTATTTTATTTATTTGTATAGCGCACCAGGCCCAAGTGGTGGCTACAAAACCATTATATTAAAAAAAAGACTGGGCACATCATTTAGTTATAGGCATGGAAAAATAAAGCATTTGAATAGAGTATACATATATACAAAATTGTACAACATGTAATTAAAGGCATGGTAAAGTAAAGCAGTTGAATATGATATACATAATGGGCCAATTATACAGGAAATATACAATGTGTAAGAGCAGGTGGTAGCAGTGAGTCAGTGATGCTGTTGTAGTGACCCTGGGCGCTATGAGATAGGGATCATGGCAAGTCTTGAGCAGTCAGCCAGGCTGACGCTTTGCGCTTGAATGCCGGGAAGGAAGTTTCCGCTCGGAGTTGATTGGGTAGTGAATTCCACAGCTTGGCTGCTAGGACTGGGAAGCTGCGCCCACCAGATCATTGCAAGTTGAAGCGTGGGACAGAGAGGCAGTTAGTTTGGGCACTTCTGAGTGGCCTCGCAGCAGTGTGTAGAGCAAATCTACAGGCTAGGTAGTTAGGGGCTTGATTGGCGAGGCTTTTGTGAGTGAGTGCGAATGCTTTGAGGGAGACTCTTTGGGAGACTGAGAGCCAGCGAAGACTTCGTCTGGAGTCCGAAATGTGGAGGTTCCTAGGAACATTGAGCACCCCTCTGATGGTGTTATTTTGGATGATTTGAACTTTATTCATATTGCATTGGTTAGTACCCAGATAGAGGGCATTTCAGTAATCAATTTTGGATAGGACCAAGGTCCTGGCTAGTGTGGTACAGTTGGCTGGTGAGAGGAAGGGGCGGCAAGCTGTGATGAGCTTGCAAGTGTATGAAGCCGACGATGATACTGTGTTGGTTTGTCTGGATAGGGAGAGCGTGGAATCAATGTAGATACCAAGCGTTTTTGTGTCCTTAGCCACTTTGATGGTGTTGCCATCGATGGTGAAGGATTTAAACAAGTAGTCAAGTTTGCTAAGTTTTTGGTGGGAGCCAAGGATGATGAGCTCTGTCTTGTCGTCATTTAAGCATAGTTCATGCTGAGCCATCCAGGCCTGGATAACTTGATAAATGGCGTTGATGGTGAGTGAGTCGGTTTTGTGGTCGCCTGTGATAGGGATAAGTATCTGGGTGTCATCAGCATAGTTAGTATACGTAACACCCAGAAGATCCAAAATGTCAAACAGAGGTTTTGTATACACATTATAGAGTGTCGGGGATACACAGGATCCTTGAGGCACTCCACAAGTGACTTGGGAGGGTTCTGAGGTGGCGGTAGGGGAGAAAACTCGCATTGATCTATAGTCCAGGAATGAGGTGATCCAGGCTGTTGCTTTGTCCGAGAAGTGGGTGGCAGTTTTAAAGTGACGTCGTAGGATTTGGTGATTGACTAAATCGAAGGCCGCGGAGAGATCTAAGAGGAGAAGGATGGCCAGTTTGCCCTTATCTTTGAGGTCTTCAATCTGGGTTTTAAGGTTGAGTAGAGCTGTTTCAGTGCCGTATCGCGGGCGGAAACCAGATTGCCTCAGACCCAGAAGATTATTGATTTCTAGGTAATCTAGGATCTGTAGGTAGCAGCACGATCGAGAATTTTTAAGAGGAAAGGGACCGTGGTGATCGGTCGGTAGTTAGTGGGTATGTTGGCGTCTAAGGTGGGTTTTTCAGGAGAGGAATGAACCAGGCATCCTTGAGGTTGTCAGGGACAACCCCAGTGCTAAAGGAGGAGTTAATAAGTGTGGTGATGAAGGGCGCTAAGTTATGAGCGGCTTCCTTAATGATGTTCGCGGGGCAATGGTCTCCCTGACAATTGGTAGGTTTGAGGTTGTTGATAATGTGTTCAACTTCAATGGTGGAGAGAGGTGAGAAGCTTAAGGGTTTCAAGGGTTCAGTGTTAGGGTTGATATTAGCTGGGGTGGTTTGTGTTGCGGGGCGGGCTGCAAGCTAATTTTTTTATCATTGATTTTGGTTTGGAGGGTGACGATTTTTCCAAGGAGGGCTTTTTGAATGTTGGCACACCAGGTGCTGTCTTTGGAACAGGTATCGGGGGGAGTGGCAGGGTATTCCAGCTCCTTTAAGATTTTAAATAGTCCTTGGTGTTAGATTGGGCAAGTTCAATGCGTTTATTGTACGTTTCTTTTTTTGCTGTGAGTATGGCTTCTTTGTAATTTAGGGTAGCTAAGGCGACACTGGCTTTGTTGGCTTCTGTTGGATGGCTTTTCCATCGTGCTTCAAGGGTCCTTTTTTCCTTACGTAAGGTTCTCAGCTGTGGCGTAAACCAGGAATTGAGGTGGGCCCGAGGTTTGGGTTTTCTTAATTTGGAAGGCACAATGAGATCAAGCGCTTTAAGCATTGTCTGATTGTACATGTCAACCAAGACAGTGGGGTCAGAGCAGGAGGATGAGATATCATTGAGAGTGGGGAGGATAAGTGGGAGTGGTTTGGTGCAAGTTATATTACGCTTATTTCGAGTGGCGGTGGCGGGGGCTATATTGGGCGTGGTATGGATGATTTTGGTGGGGATGCTGAAGGTGATAGGTGGTGGTCGGTCCATGCCATAGTTGAATGGATTCGACATTCGTGCCACAGTTTAGGTCAGCTATTCAATCGAGAGTCCTGCCCTTGGAGTGAGTTGGTAGGGTGACCTGTTGTGTGAAGCCTATGTTAAGTAGCAGGTTGTTGATATCCTGGGCGGAGGCGTCATTGCGGTCTAGGTAACCTAGATTGAAATCGCCTAATACGATGATTTGAGACTTAGTCTTAGTATTTTCAGCGTGGATGTGGGAGAGGTCCTCAGCAAACGATGATAGTGGGCCAGGTGGTCTATATATAATATGGAGTGTGATGGTCCAGTTCGGGGTGATGGCTAGCTTGGCTGTGAGTAGCTCTGCTGTGGTAATTTGGCAAGGAGTGGTGATGTGGAAGTTAATCGAGGTTTTGTGGCTGATGGCGACACCGCCTCCTTTAGTTTGGTCCGTGTTACGGTCACATCTAATGATCGTGTAGCCTTCAGGGATTGCTAGGGATAGCAGAGGTCCTGAGTCCTGTCCCTCAGTGTTACTCACAATCTCCTTTTCATGTTTTAATTTTCATGTTCATCCTCTTGCCTCCCTCGCGTCTCTTTGGGTTTCATGTTCTACCCTTATGCTGATAATAGTAATCTCCTTGACAGGTTAGACAGGAATCAATTCTTCTCTATTTCTGTCATCTCTCTCACTGCTTTGCATATTGGCCACAGCTCACTTAGGTTCTATTCAGGAAATAATGAGGTGATTGTGCTTGCTGGTCACACTACTTCTAAGGGTAAATGACATGTTGCCATTTTTATTTTTGCCCCTGCCATACCCAGTTTCTGTGGGAAAGGACCTTACATTTAATCTGCATGTACTGTTGTCTTTGAACCTCAAGATAATTCATATCTCCACTTCATGCTGGTATTACCCCAATTTTCTACACCAAATATGCCTGTTTCTCTCTCGTTTTGCTCTTATCTCAGATTCCACTGCACTCATTCAATCTCACCTTGACCCTTCAATCTCCATCTATTGTAGTGGCCCAGCTACTCAGCTACACCATCTGTATATACTTCAGAGTACAGCTGCTCTCCTTGTTTACCTCCATGTACAACACCTGCCCTGTGTTCATATAAGACTCCTGGTTATCCTTATATAGTGGTTTACCCACAAAGAAGGCAGTTGTGTCTCCGTCTCGGCCCCTGTGCTAGTGGAATTTCTGCCTCTGCAGCTTCTCTGGCTGCTTTCTTTTGCAAACTTAAAACACTGGTTTTCATCCAGTTCAATGTTAGTCTGTACTTCTTTAAATGCCGCACATTAGATGTCAGCATGCATACCATCTGATTTTCGCACCAAAGAATATCATTTCAGTTCTTGTGCACTGTATAAATCAAAATAAAAGAAATAGAAAGTATAATGGTGGCTTTTCTGTGTGTGCCGACTTGTTATTAGTAATGAGAGAAAGTACCAGCTGCCACGATTTACAAAGAGAGAAAATCGCAGTCAGGAAGACAAATTGCTACACTTCTTTGGAAGCTGGAGAGTACATCATTCAATGGTTGTGTTACATCTTTTTCAATGAGACAAATAATAATTGTAAATACACATTCTTTGGAGGCAGGCAAGTACTTTAGGTGGCTGTGCTGGATTTGCTAACGTGATTGATGGATTACTAAAGCTGCTTAGTTTTGTGATGATGAGATACCAATATTATCTTGGTTCACCTATGTCACTGAGCACAAGGTCCACCCCCTAACCAGTCTCCACCTCTACCAGCACTGTCTGTCCTGGCCCTTCTCTGACTAAACATGGGACGGGCACCCCTCTTAGACTGATTCACCCATTCCCTCACACTTAGAAGGTGGTCCTCCACTTCAAGCCCTTGCACTTGCCCTCCTCCCGGGCTTCCCCTAGCATTTGCCCAGCCGCTGGGCCCTTCCTCCCCCTTGCATTTGTCCCCTTGCTCTTGTCCCTCCCTTCACCAGTCCTCTTCGTCCCCGCCACTGCATTTCTTATCTGCACTTGCACGATCAAAATGTCACAAGGCCTACTAGTAACATTTAATGTTGTTTTATATCCCCCACCCCCCACTTTATCTGTCTTGTGGCACTTTTGCTGTATAGTGCGCCTTATAAATACTCAATAAATACAAAATAAATGTGTACATGGTTTTAGAGATTGTATTCTATCTATATCTATATATATATATATATATTTGTGAACGTGTGTTTGTATGTTCGGGTTGGTTGGCTCCAGTTCATTTACAGTTGGTGGCCTGAAATTCTGGCCCAGTGTCATCAAACCAGTCTGGGGTGTACTGGCGATAGTGAAATTTGACCAACCCTCCCATTTGCCCTGTACAGGGCAGGGTCCGGCCCTGTGCTATCAGTATAGATGATTTCGGGAGATTGATGATTTTGCAATTGTTGGCTCCAGCCCCACAACAGTTGATGGGCTGAATTTTGGCCTGAAATATTTGCCCGAGCTCAGTATACCAGTCTGGGGTGTACTGCCGACTGGGAAATTTGACCAACCCCACCCATTCGCCCTGCACAAGGGTGGAGCGGGGTCCAGCCCTGTGCTATCAGTATTGGCATTTCTGGGAGATAGCTGATTTAGCCATTTTTAATAAATAGGCAGTTAGCACACAATATAACTTACACAAGGCTACAGCAGACCCCCACCTATATGTCAGCTACAGTCCAGGGCAACTAGAACTGCATAATTCTAATATGTACTATTTTTTTTAATGTTAAAGTGTTGTGTAAACCAAAACACAATATAAACAATACAAAAAAAGAAAACGCCACCTACCATGTACGAATAGCAGGCAGGGTTTACCATGATTTCCTATGTAATATGACTTATTTTTGCTGGTCTAAAAAACAGGCATATTGCACAGAAAATCATCGTTTTGACGCAAGCATGAAAATCTAATTCTGGTACTTTTGAAGGCGGATTGCAAAAGGGAGTCAGAAACATAACTCCCATTCCACCCCAACCTCAGCCTTAAAAAAACAATGAAAATGCCCTGAAGCATGAATAGAGGCATTAAGATTAGCCCGGTCTCTTTCACTTTAAAACACCCTATGGCGACTTCCCAAATGAGCCCCTAGATCAGTCAGATGGCCAAAAGGTTCTCTTTACATTGAAAATGCAGAACAATCCAGAGAGCAACGACAACATGTCTGTGACTGCACACTGAGTTCCCTTCACTTCCCTTCCTCTGCTAGCCAGGAAAGATCCCAATCCTGCAAGTGTTCTAGAGGGCAGGAAGTGTATGAAGCTTGTGCCCAAGCAACTTTATTAAAACAAGGTTTTCAAGGCAGTGACACGAGGGGAGTGCAATGGCTGATGCCACTTTTCCTCCACATGAGGTTAGTTGCTGCTGACAATTGGTCTACTATTCTTGCAGCATTACATTGGTAAGACAATGCACGTTTCTTGCTTTGCACATGCCTTCAAATTATGGTGAGAGATTTGATCGGCAATTGCCGTTCTGGGAAAGAAGTGTTTGCCATGGCCCAAAAGATTAGTTCACACTTCAGCCAGGTATATAGTGCAAGAAATGTTCTGCATCCATTGCAGGAATGCTGCAAGCTGTCACAGCACAACTTGAAGATTGCAATTGACACCCAATGGACTTCTGCTTTGCATGTGTTGGGCAGGTTCAGTGTGCAATGCAATCACTGATTATTGCAACAGTCATGATGGAGCATTAGAGGGAACGTTTCTAATGCAACCGATTGACAGCTTAAAGCTAATCTCTGTGTGTCCTATAGCCTTTCGAAGAGGCTATCATGTCTGCTGGTAGAGTACATCACTCAGTGAGGTTCAGACACTATAGCACCTACTCTAACTTAACCTGTCCAACATAATAGAGTTAAAGTTTTGATGTTGGTGGTACAAATCAGCTTGTGAGGCCTGTGCTCTCAACCACACATAGTCTTCATGAAAGAATAACTCCGAGCATCATTTCATGCCCCAGATTTGTAGATCAAGTGAGTTTCACCGACATGAAAAACGGCAAAATAAGACATAGTTAAACTATGCACTTGAGAAGTGGATAGAAATTGAAATTCATGAAGAACAGATTAAGCAAGAACAATGCAACAATGCTGTTGATAAACACAACATTAGTGATGTCAAGAACATTTTCTTCTTCATCATCAAAAATAGCATTGTTGCCAACTCCACCTTGCCCTTTGTCTGTGAACAACAACAACACTGATGATAGTGATAGGCTGTAGATGGAAACCATTTAGGATATACTGCTCAAATAAACGAGAGTCATCACTGCAGGTGGGTCTTCAAGAAAATACAATAGGCCTTCAGCAATTCAGATAATGTATGATTGTCTATTTGATTGTCTTTACAAAACAAGATCCCAGAATGTCATCAGTTTATAATAAATCAATCGTACAAAATCAGCAAAAAAAACGCAAACCATGAATATCTAAATTACATCAAATTGAAGTACCATTCAAATGTATTTTAATTCTGGACAGGAATCCCAAAAGGAAATTTAGATTAGCAACATACCCAACACTATTACATTTCAAAATCACCATTTAGTTTATTCCAACAACATGCATATCACAGTCATCCAATGAATAAAGTCTTATAAGACCCATAACATTATTGAACTGTTTTAGAAACATAAAACCCAAACAATTTAGTGCTAAATTCATATGAAATTATTCTTCATAAAAGACATTAAATGAATGCCCTATTACTTTAAAGTGTGTGAAGGCATCATGAAGCAGGACACAGACAAAAGATTCAAAGATCAGAATAAAATGGTTTATTACCTCAAATGTCAGGATGGTTGAAGGCCTAACTTGCCCTATGCTAAGGTGGTATTTCCCTATCTGAATGAAACTAAGGAAAGTTTGAAAGTTCAATTTAAAGGTCTGTCTGTGTCCAAAACCTAGCCTTGCCCTCCCAACTAAACAATGGATAGGGATGTCAACATTAAAAGTAATGGTGAGAAAAACTAAGTCTTGAGCTTCTTCCAGGTCCTAGACTCCTTGTCAGATTCCCGTCCCTAAATTCAAGAACGTTCCACAAATGCTTGAGGTTCCATTCCCTAGGTTCAAACAAGGCAACACAGTTCCATAAAACCGCAGGGTTCCTTTCCCCAAGTTCAAGGCAAAAGAGTTCCAAAGAAAAGGATCTGAGAGATTAGTCCTCAAGACAGCATTAAAGTTCATCAATTCTCAGGATTCCCTTCTCCAAGAGTTCAACTTGTCAATTTATACCTGGTTTCAATCTTTCAATGTTCAGAACAACCCCAAATCAACTTAACACTCCTCCTGGATAGGCTTAACCATTCAAT
The DNA here is from genome assembly GCF_040938575.1 of Ambystoma mexicanum. Taxonomy (NCBI): domain Eukaryota; kingdom Metazoa; phylum Chordata; class Amphibia; order Caudata; family Ambystomatidae; genus Ambystoma; species Ambystoma mexicanum. The sequence goes on from NC_090928.1 coordinate 1,021,549,848, forward strand.
CAGTATACTTCTTATTGGTTTGCTTTAACAAAGTATTTGGCTTTCACACTTGAGAATTCCCTGGCCTAGGCATAGTTTTCATACCACACGGTTCACCCATTATAGGTTGCGCAACCAGGAACGCTAGGCTCTTTGGCCCACATAGGTTCTTCTGTATCTGCCCCTGTGCGAAGGTTCACACGCACTTGGTTTCTCGTTGTCAGCCTCTTGGCTTCATGTGAAGGTCAAACCCTCACTTAGCTTCTACTTGTCAGCCTATTGGCTTTGTCAAACTGTCCCACATAGCTTTGGTTAATCCTTGGCCTTGCCACACTGTATTCATGCTTAAAGTTTACTTTGTGGTGGTTTTTACTCCTTTACCACTTTGCGGCAATGCTCTCTCGAAATCTTCCACTGTTGGTCTCTTACCTCTGACTTTGCTTTCAAACAGGCAATACTTGCACTTTATAATATGAAAAGACGCCAGCTCATGATAAAATGTGCAAACACATTTGAGTTTATTTTTTAAGATAATTAGCAGATAAGGACCCCCACTCTTCCATCAACACCTTCTTCACTAACTGACTAAGCATTTAGTCACTATGCCAGTAGAGCTCTTGTTGCATCTTGAAGTTCCATATTCCACTGAGAGCCATTACAACACATCTCCCTCCCTCATCACATTGCAATAGCAACAAAACGATGTGCAAGAAAACCTTTGGTGTCCTAAATCGTGTGGTGCAAAATTTACAACACCAAAATAGAAAATAACCTAACTGCACCATGTAAGCGAGAGCTAAGGCCTTATTATCTCATTTGTTTGACCTTTGCTACTCTTGCCAAGTTCCGCACCTGGCCACCCCACACTCTCACTGCACCTCTCATAACTTTCATCACCTGAACTCGGTTCAAATACAATATATCCCCTTTCTTTAACACACTCCCTTTCTTAACTCACACACACTCACCCACGGCAACCTCTAGACTTCTCTGCCCTGATTTCTCATTCGTCTTCCTCACCCACTTACCCTTCCTCTTATCAATATTCTGTCTCAATTCTTCCACAACACAGTCTGACTCACGAGCTCTACACAGCTAAAGCGGTGAAACTCTGGTACTGGGTTTCCTCCCTCTCATTAGTTCAAAAGCACTTACTCCTGTGGGCGCATGTTGGGCTAATCGCAGTTCATACAATCTATCCATCACTGCCACCTTATTATCCCTTCCACATGCTCCTGCCATCTGCACTGCCTCCATTACGCAACGATTTACTTGTTCCGCCATTATATTTGTTTGTGGCAGGTAAAAAGCAGTTCTGTTGTGCATCAAACCACATAACTTGAGATACTCTTCGAAACACCCTCCAACAAACTGCCTCCCATTTTCAGTCAAAATAGAGTCCGGTAGGCCTACCCTCTCAAATACATTCTGCAAAAATACAACCATCACATGCCCCAAGATATCTCACACAACCCAAAATTCCGTCCACTGAAAGTACAAATCAACCAGCACAACAATGACATTTCCCCATCCACTCCCCTTGTTCACAGGTCCCAAAATATCTAGAGCTAACTCACTCCACACCTTCTCAGGAGTGCTCACCTTCACAATGGGTTGTTGATGGGTCACCACATTCTTGCCTGAGACATCACACTCAACACACCTCCCTAATACCCTCTCCACATCTTGATCAAAGACAGGCCATGAATACTCACTCCTCAAAACCGCCTTGGCCTTTGACAAACCAATGTGACCCTCATGTGCAATGCCCACCAACCTTCTTCTCAGGCCCTGGGGAACAACTGCTTGGTCCCATCTATACAAGATATTCCGCTTGACACACAATTCAGACCTCACCTCCAACAAACTCCTTTCCTCTCAACTCAATAACCTCTTTTCTGGCCAACGTCCTGTACAAACTGCATGACTCTCTGAGGAGCATCTTTTTCCCTCAAGATCTTTGACCACTCATCACGCGTGATAACTCTATCATGCGTAACATAAACCATGTCTGTAATAACGTCCTCCACAGAACCATCACTACTCTCACTGAGTCTCGAGATATGGTCTGCAAAGACATTTTCTCTTCCAGGAATAACTTTGATCTCAAATGTGTGTCCTTGCATCCTAGCAACCGAGCATGCTCCTATCTAGACACTTTTTCTAGGCCCTTCTTTTCAAAAATTGCCATCAAAGGCCTGTGAGCAGTCCTGATGACAAACTCTGCTCCCCACACAAAGTTTCCGAAATTTTCTAGTGAGACACTAACGCCTCCTTCTCCAACACAGAATAATGTTTTTCTGCTCCTCTCAATATCCTTGAGACATGAGTCACAATACTTTCTCATCCATTCTCCTCAATCTGCGTCAGAACAGCCCCTATACCTAAATCACTGGCATCTACAGAGATAACACTCTTCCTTCTATTATCAAATATGGCCAAAGATTTCACCATATCGATTTCCCCTTTTATCATTCGAAACTCCCTCTCACAATCAGCATCCCAGACAAACTCCACAGCCTTCTTGAGTAAGCTTCTCATCTTCATAATCTTATCCAAAAAATTACTTACGAATTTCTGATAAAATTCAATAATTCCTAGGAAAGATCTTAGCTCCCATTTCACTTCAGGAGACTTTACCTTCTTGATCCCATCCACCAACTCTCTCTTTGGTCTCAAGCCTTCACTTTATATTTCGTGGCCTAAGTACTCCACCACCTCCTTGCCAAACACACATTTCTCTGCCGTCAAAGTTATACCCTTCTGTCCCAGAATATCTACAACTTTCTTTACATTCTCCTCATGTTTTTTCCCAACTCTCTCCACATACCAATATGTCATCTTGAAAACATTGAACATATGGAAGCACCTTAAATAACTTATCCATCACTTTTTGAAAAACCGATGAGGCTGGGACCAAACCAAATGGCATTCTGTAGAATTGAAATATCCCCTCATGCGTGATGAATGCCGTTAACTTCTTGGACTTGTCAGCCAATTTTATCTGATGATATGCCGATGCCATATCTATCTTCGAGAAAAGATTTGCTTTACCTCTCATTGCCAACATTTCTAACATATTTCGGAGAGGATGCCTCTCCTCCACGACACATGTTTTCAGTTCCCTCAAATCAAAGCATAGTCTTAACTCCCCTCTGGCTTTTTTTACCACCATGAGAGGAGGCACCCACTCTACCCTCCCAGCGGGCTCCATTAGGCCAGCTTCTTTCAATTTCCTCAGCTCATCCTGCACTCCATCCCTCAAAACCATTGGAATGGGATGAAGCTTTACCGCCACGGGAATGCTTCCCTCCTTAAAGGACATTCCTGTGCACCATACCTCTCACACAACCAATGTTCTTCGAAAGCACCTTGGGGTACCTCTCAACCATGCTACGATTCTCACTCACATGTAACACTTGCTCATCCGTGTTTGGTCTAGTCTTAACCTTAGACACTTCTGCTCTCTCCAACCTAATAGAGTCTCATCACTCTTGGCAATGTACACCTTACCAATGGTTTCCCTCCCCTTGAACTGTAAATGTGCCATGAAGCATCCTATGACATCTTGTCTTCCCATGTTGTATCCCCCCAGCTTCTTATCAGATGGCAATAGCTTTCCCACCTTACCACCTACAATGTTTTCATACACCTCACGTGACATCAATTAAATATTTGCCCCTGAATCCCGCATCATTTGTACGACCTTCCCATTCACAGAGACATCAGCGAACGGACTATCACAGTCATCATCTTCACTATACATATTCACAGTTACTACTTCTATTTGCTCCATCTGATGAGGTCTTCCGCATCTCATGTGACTAATATATTTTAGGATACTGTGACAAATCCCTGGATGTCATCACACCTCCCCTAGGGTGAGCCCCTTCCCATGAGGCCAGAGAGGTGAGGCTGCTAGCTGAAAGTCCCCCTGGGGGTGGTTCACAGTGGGTATATCTCAAGGGGAGGGAAACCCCCTATGGGATTAGTGACGACCTGGCGAGAACATGCTATCTCCACAACTCACCTTCCCTAGCCCACTTTCCTCATCAACCCATAGCAGTACCAGTCCCACCGTTCCAATGTGTTTCTCTCCTACTTACAGCAGAGGAAGCAGTGGGAGAAGGAAGATCAAGGACTAGGAATAGAGCTCCCCCTCACAACGCATTCTAACCATTAGCCATTTAATTTGCCACAATGAGTTCAAAGTCTCCCAATGCTGCTTATCAATTGTAAATAACTGTATTATATTAACTTACCTGTACCTTGACAAGTATTGCATGTGTGGTAAATGTATTCCTGTTATCAATTTCTGTATGTATTTCTTGAACTTTGTATCAAGATAAGCATTCCTTGTAACTGACGCTGTGATACCTCTGGGTTTGGGCATGTAGCAAATACCATAAATAAAAAAAAAATAAAACAATACCAAGATAAAAAAAGGCTCTTTCAATTTCTGGTAGACTGATCAATTTATTACTGGGACGGGGAAGTTTAGTGACTACACAAATAGAGTTCCCCTGCCTAATACCAAGACGAGGATGAACTCTGTTACTTTTTGGGAGACAGATCCATTTAGTACTGTGACAAGGAAGAGGAGCAGAGTACTAAGAGTACCCTGCGAAACCAAAGTGATCAGTCTAGTCAATATGGACTGGATGTGTGCATACAAACTGAGGAAGGACTCAGACTAATGTCGAGCCCTCGCTGGAGGAACCAGGATTCCAGAGAAGGAAACAGTGGAGAGAAGGCAGACCGGGCCACCATGAAGGGAGCATGCCACCATAAGGAGGGTCCAGTGTGGAAGGACCACTCCACGAAGGAGGTGGAAGCAGCTTCTGGTTCCCCATTGGGACGTTGAACATGCAGAGCAGGAAGCACGATTGCTGGAATTGAATTTCCCAAATTGAGCCCCACAAGCAACAGGGTACTGCTGACCAGCGAGGAAAGACTGAGGCAGGCCAGAAGTGTCAAGCAAGCCTTGATATCACTGTGGACCATAGAGACAGGTATGCAAGTGTGAGAGGAGGTGAAAGGGGCCAAAGGCAATGGTGTAGAAGCTGGAAATGTGAAGGGAAACAAGAGTCACAGGTTTGGGACCCCAAACCTGAGAGTATAAGAAGTTGTGAAAGTATCCGAATTAATCATCGTAGTTTCAGTACCTGGTAGTCTAGTAACCATGTGGACTGAACGTGGAAAGAAGAAAGTGTGAGTCTGGGACCAACACCTATAAAGGCAGTGAAGGCATCCAGAGTATCATTGTAGTCATAGTACCTCTCAGGAGAGTACAGCAGATGGACTGTATCTGTGAGTCTGGGACACACACCCATAAGAGCATCTTTGTTGATCCTCAATAATAATAGTATCTGGCAAGATAGTATAACAGGTGGATTGTGCATGCGAGTCTGGGACACACTCATTGAACTATCCTCATGAATCTTAATAGTTATAGTGCCTGACAGCAAAGGGAGTCAGGCTGACTGAGACAATGCAAAGCAAAGGAATGGAAGCATCACCTTTGACACAGTTTGGGAAAAGTTTAATAGTAATACCTGGCCAAGTTAAAACCCAAATTGGGGGTGAAATAAAGTCTGAAACCTGGGGAAGGGAGTCATGCCTCTGTGAGAGTTCCATTGGTGGTATTGTTGGCGGGCATTGCTGTGCAACAGCTACTTCTAATCTTGTGGTATACCCCACCCGCCATGGCAGTGATTAAGTCAAGCACAAATCTGTTCTGCAAGGCCACCAGTCGCAGGACACGGAGCTCTTCCAGCACTGTGTTTAGTTCTTTCTCGGTTACATTTGCCAGCTGTAGAACATCGTAGTGGGTGTTCAGCAGCCATTTAGCATTGGCGGCTGTTTGCACCCCAGGAAGTAGGAGATACATGAAGAAAACTGATACTTTATCAAAGAGTCTCAAGTGCTGTGAGAATACGTACAACTTTGGGCTGATTCGGGAGAGATGTAGTTACTGTTAAGGATTCTAAAGGGGTGTTACACTCCAGACCAGGACTCTTGCTACTGGCCAGGAATACAACGCACAATCAAAATACTTTCATTTTATTTATTATGGATTCAATTTGAGAAGGCACCCAACCCGTCTCACCCCCACCTTTACAAACACCCTGGGTCACAAAGGACCATGAACCAGGCAGGTGTGTATTAATACAATATTTATTGATTTTTAATTTCAATGAAAATCAAACAAATTTAATATGGGGCAGCATTCACGAGTGTGGTGATAATTACCCTGTAACATAATAGAACACACTTAGTTTGACCTTTTAACATCAGATGTGCACAAGTGAATACAGGCAAGATTATTTTGGGCGGTGTTTTCTGATAGCACCACAGTTAGTATTTCCCCCTGCAACGCTCCCTCAAACTCTTGTTAAGTGAATTTTGTGTGGGTAGAAAGGAGTAGCAAGGGGCCAGGTATACTAGGCAACAAACAGAATTGAAATCCAACCTTCCACCTCTGAATGGGAGGCAAAGCGAATTTGAAAACCTTAGAAATTGAGCAAAATAGCACTCGGAATTACTAAATACTTGTTTTACCTGTGTGGTTGAATGAATGAGGTAAAAATGTGTATAACAGTATCAAAGATGTAAGAAAACTAGCAAACTACAAGGCAATGTACAAACGATGGGCATACAGTTCAGAAAATCGACTTGGAAGGAAAAACACAGTGCAGCCAAATCACACGCGGAGAAATTGCATCTGCTTATTTTCACGAGTTCAAAATATCAAAGCAGCTTGAAAAATCGGTTAAACAGACAACATCAGATGGGTTTTGATGCTAAGGGACAAATGCACATCACAGGTACAATATGAAAGTGAAAGGGTAGTGCTGAAGGGATAACAATATGAGATTCTTAAAGGGGAAGGAAAACGGTTTTTGAACGGGAATCCGTTGCACAGGGAAAGTACAAGTTTTACTGAAACCATATTTTAGTGGCTAGAACAGGAGAACACCACCTGTGAAAAAGGTTAAGATGGAGTCTTAACCCCCCCCACATGTAGTGTGTCTCTTTATGTGGGAATTCATTTGTTTATTCCAAATATGACTAAGGACTTATGCAATGTAATAAAAGGATGGGAAAGAATGGCGCTAACACATGGAGATCAAAAACTGAATGCACAGAGGTTTCTGACCTTTTAACAAGTTACTAGGATACCTATGGGATTACTTATAGGGTGGAGCAAATTGCAAGGTATCAAAATGGGATATGCTATGTTTTGCTATGGGGAAGGGGTTATACTTACAATATTCACTTGCATTGGGTATTTTGGACAGCCAACTGGGTTTCTGGACAGTGGGACAAGGAAATGGTCACAGTACACAGTGGCAGGCTCTCCTAGAAGGGGACAGCTGGCAACCGGGGTCTGATCTCAGTAGATAGCGAGGTGCATCAGCTGGATAAAGCAGGTAGCGGGGCAGAGCAGGTAGCGCTGGAGATCCCAATGAGGATTTAGCCACCTTTCCCCCTTTCTCCCTGGATTATGGGAATATTTGTAGGGCTTGAGTTCTGCAGGGTAGTTTTGCCTGGATAGGAGGGTGTGGATCAGCTACCACTGTCCTGGCTGTTCAATCTGGAATGTCTGGATCTCTGGATGCGCAGGAGCTGGAAAAGTCAGAAGAGTGTGTGTCTCTCCAGAGCTCCCCATGCCCCCCCTTTATATAAAGAGCATGACATCACAGGATTTTACTATGGGGCAGAACTAAGCTAGACCTACCTCTAAGACTCGGATAGGTCAGCCTGTAATGTCGCCTCCTCCCTGGAAGTAGGTAGGACTGAAGGAGGGGACTCAGTTTTATGGGGTGTGTTTTTATGAGGTACAGAGCCGTCCCTCAGTTACTTTTGCCAAAATCAGTTATGACACAAAAATGCACCCTTTTACAATTGTTACGCTTCTGAAAATTACATAGGCAGATTCCAAATTTGACACAGTACATGGCATTCCAACTCCCAAGTTTGTACGATGTTGTTTAGTCCTTCTAATAAATCTTTGCAATTTTTGGTGGGAATCGTTTCACATACAATTCTACAACTTTATACAGGTATACGGATTATCACAGGGTATGTTTTCATTAATTTTCAAAGCTGCCCCATGTATGCTTTTTCCATGAATGACATTGTTCTGACATTTGCGTCTCCAACCTGCTAGGAAAAGCTACAAAGTCTTATTTTAATGTCGCAAAAATTACATTTGAACTGTTAAAATTTTGCATTACTGCATTTTCAGGTTGCAGAGATAAAAGTCTTAAAGTTTATTAAATAAGAAAAGTCTTTTGACCCATGTGGCCTTGCTTTGTCTTCCAAATATGGGCATTCCTTCCAACCCACAGACAAATGTCAGGCTCTAGGAAGCCTTAGTCCAGTGTTGCCTTGGATTCGCCTTTGAAGCCCTTCAGTTAGAGTTGAGGTGTCACCAGGACTTCTCACCTATGTGTCCTGGAAGTCCATTCTCTTTTGGCTGCAGAATGCAGCTTCATCTGATGAGGGTGTTACATTTTCCACCTTGCCCATTCATAGTTTCCAGGGGGATGGTCCACTTGGGGGCAGATGATTCTGTTCCCAGGACGGGCAGGGCCCTGTGAAGCCGGGGCCTGTCAAACCTGAATCTGGCCTCATAGTAATTTTATTTATTTATTTATTTATTTATTTATTTATTTATTTATTTATTTATGTTTCTTTCTCTTAACCAAAAAGCATGTCTTTTAGAAATAAATATCAGAAATATCACATTTCTATGCAAGCACAAAGCCATAGTTTAACATTTCACTTTTTTAAAAGGCATTTTCTTGTTTGGCACCATTTTATACATGGGTTAATTCTGCTGGGATGTCACTTTCAAATGCGTTTTTCTTGCATCTAGACTCTGAACATTATTTATAGCCCTAGTCAATTTCTACTACACAGAAATCTGTCCAAGGCAAGGGTCTAATTAAACTGACATAAGCAAAGAGAAAGAGGACTTCTTGTGAAGGGTTTGTCTGGTTTATTTTGTTGCAAAAAATAAAGCATTTCCATATGGCTTGGAGTGAAGTTCTCTGCTCTTTCACAGGGTGACAACTCTTTAACTGATTAATGTGGACCCATTTCTCTTTTGACAGCTCTCCTTTGGGGATGCAGATTCTGTAGGTGACAGGTGAAATTGTATCTACAATTTCAAGAGGACCGTGCCAGGATGGGAGACATTTTGTCTCCTTAGTCTGGTTCCTTTGAAAATTGGACAAGTAGACCCTGTCTCCTACTTGATATTCCTTTATGATTGTTTTTCAATCATATTGAGTTTTCATCCCCTCTGCTGATATTTCCAGATTCCGCTGAGCATATGCAAAAGCAAGCTCAAGGTGTTTTCTTAGATTCTCAACATATTCATGAGTTCTGGAGGTGTTTATCGGTGTCTGTGCTTGTGTTCTATAGAGCAGATGCTTAGGTAGCACCATTTGTCATCCAGCCATTAGCTCAAATGGAGACGTTTTGGTCGCAGAAGATGGTGTAGATCTGATGGCCATCAGGACAAGGGGTAATCTGATGTCCCAACTTCGCCCAGAATCTTCCACAAACTTTTTTGGAATGCTTACAATGGTTTTATTGTACCTCTCAACTCCCCCACTAGAGATGCCGGTATGCTATATGAAGTTTCCTTTTTATACCAAGTATCTCCTACATCTTTGTCATCACTTTGCTGGTGAAGTGGCTTCATCAGTCTGACTCAATCCTTTGGGGTAGGCCAAAACGCGACAAGATGTGGTTGATCATCAGGGCAGCTGCTGTTTCTGCCTTGCAATTTAGGCCTGGGAGACATTACACCCATTTGGTAAACAAGCATGTTACTGATAACATGTACTTGTTCCCCCTAGAGGAGTGAACCATGGGCCTGATGAAATCTACTTGTAAATCCAACCAAGGCAGTGTCATCCCCCTCTTCTGGAGTGAAGCTCGGTGTGAGTGTACTTGGCTGAAATTGTGCACACACAAGACACCCCTTCAAATATTGGTCGAGGTCCTGACCCATGTGTGGCCAGTATGCAACCTCCCACAAGATTTATAGAGTAGTATGAAATCCCTGATGACCAGCTGTTGCAACGTCATCGGCATGACTTAGCATTAGGCTTTGGAATGAGGTAGGAACCACCCACTGGTCACATCCAGAGATGGATCTCTTTACCAACAGACCATCTTGGATTCAGAACATTTTGGGACACTTCATAAAAACCCTGAGGTCCTCTTTCCCAATGTAATCAATTTCCGTCAGTGGAAAGTTCTCAGGGTCCTCAATGTGTTGGTAAAATTTCCCAATAATCGGATCCCCTTTTTGTGCCATGATTTAATTAGCATCTGGGGTCTCCTTATTCCGCTGGGCAGTTGAGAGTTCATTGTGAACATTTGTCTGGGACCTGGTGACAGCAGTGACCTGGATGTCCCCCAACAGGGACTCGATCTCAAGTAGATCCCCCTGGATGACCCCGTTTTTGGCCAGCTGATCAGGCGGGTCATTTCCAGTTTTGTCTGGCCCCTCTATTCTGGAATGACCCTTAATCATTTTTCAATAGATGGTCATCCTATTAGAGGTGACCAGATCATCAGTATTTTGTATTAGCTTGCCATGTTTAAGTGGTTAGTTATTAGCACACAGAATGCCTCTGGTTTTCCAATTAATCAGGTGCTCCACAAACCAGTTCCGGACATAATCTGAATCAGTGATTATGACCAGTTCGTGGAGTTGGTGCTGGATGGCAGTGAGGATGGCCTGGTGAACTGCCATCAACTCTGGCACCTGACTACTAAGGGGACCAATTTTGTACCCAGTGGAGGGTTCCGGGGCATCATCCACCCAGGCATTCCCAACGCCGGCCACCAGTTCTTTTTCCCCATTGAACATGGTAGGATCACTCGTCCACATAAACTGTGGGCATTCCCCCGCATTTATATTCTTCAAAGACTTTGTGCAGGGAATTCAGGTACGCCTACATGTTGTCCTTGGTTTTGAGACTTTCGTCCTCGAGACAGTTTTCTCTGGCACAATTATGCAAGTCAGCCAGACCTTGCACAAGGGGACTCTATGAATTATGAAGTTGTGAAACATAACCAGTTTTCTGCCATAAAGTTCAAAGGAGAACAAAGGATGATGACAAATGGAAATTGTCATATATTGCTCCAGACCCCTAAACCAATCCTGACTTGGAGGCTGGGTTTGGGAGGAGAGAGGACGGTAACTGTCCAATCATAGTGGCAGGGATTGTTGCAGGGTACCTGCCCAAGATTATAAAATTGGTGGTGTCATCGCTGATATATAAGAGGGACACACAGAGATTAACAGAGAGAAGAAAGGAGACACACAGGGGCAGACAGAGAGGAGAGACAGACCATCAAGAAGCCTGAAACGTACCATCTGACAGCTGTAAGGAGACACCAGAGGAAATTGCTGAGAGCGTATCTGGGTGGAGCCGTCTATTCCTAAAAAGGCCTCAAAGCTGACTGGGTTTTATGGTGGAGAGTGGGAGGCCATCTTTTAGAGTGGAGTGACCAGACACCTGCCCTATCTTTCCAAAGGGTCCTGAGATGCGTCTTTCTTTCCTGAACCTTAAACAGAGGCTTGATATGTAAGTAGAACTGTGCTCTGGGAAACCAATAGGTGGGGGAGTCTGCTTGCCTAGAATCTGTTCCCTTTATAGTGGGTGGGGGGCAAAACTGTGTAGATCCTTAGCCTATTTAAACAAAAATATTAATGAATTGATTCCCCCATTTGGCAGAACACTACAGGGTGAATTTTGTTAAAATAAAAAATTAACAAAGCTCCCTTCCCAGAGGGGTATCTTTGTTCTTAAATCAGGCCAACCTTTTTTATCCAGCTTCCCCAACACAGGCCTTTCAGTAAGGGGGTCTGAAATCCAGAATTCCCCAAAGCATTCCAATGTTTCTGTCTGACTTTACAACATAGACCAAAGCAAGGGGCGGGGGTCTGAAAAACAAAGCGATAAATGATGCTGTGTTTAATTTAAAGCAAAAGTGTGGGCAAAATTATAATTGCCATATGAATTTTTACCAATCTTGAAATCCTACTGCTACCATTTTAAGCCTGCAGGAAAATCAAAATCGCACAAAATTACATAAGTACCTTTTTTTATTGATCAGTGTAATTATTTTGTGAAGGGAAATTTGCAGAAAGTGTAGAATTATGTTTGTGTTCTTTTTAACTCACTTTTGTGATGTATTTATGCTGACATAAGTTGATTGTGTTGTGCCACGGATAAAGTGGTTTTGACATTTCCATGTTAATTTTCATTACTTTTAATTTAAATAAATACCAATATATTTCCCATACACCGGCCTGGTTCTAGGCTCATTGTTAGCTCAGGAGAGAGGGATCCCAGAGGCATGATATGTATCTGGGATAGGGCAAAAACAAGAATCTGTAACAGTTTGTTGCATAAACACGTGAGTGGGGAGGGAAGGAAGTGCCCATGTTGACGGCCATTACAATCCATTGATAACACAGACAAGAGACTTTAATGGCTTTAACTTGTGCTTGCTACACCAAAACATCTTCCAGCCAGTAAAGGTTTACATAGCCTATACCACCCAATCTCTGATGAAGGACTTCCAGGCACTGATCACAGCATGGAGGAAAAAAAAAGACTTCTGCCTCATCCATGCTGCAGAAACTACTCTTGCTGATGTTAATTCTATTCTTCTACATCTGATGGGTGGAAGCTCTAGCGACCTGTGCTACACTATGTGGCCCCCTGCACCTGTTTTTTCTTCTTTTGGGTGGCTTCAGCTGGATTTAGACAGTTAGTATTTCCCCCTGCAACGCTCCCTCAAACTCTTGTTAAGTGAATTTTGTGTGGGTAGAAAGGAGTAGCAAGGGGCCAGGTATACTAGGCTACAAACAGAATTGAAATCCAACCTTCCACCTCTGAATGGGAGGCAAAGCGAATTTGAAAACCTTAGAAATTGAGCAAAATAGCACTCGGAATTACTAAATACTTGTTTTACCTGTGTGGTTGAATGAATGAGGTAAAAATGAGTATAACAGTATCAAAGATGTAAGAAAACTAGCAAACTACAAGGCAATGTACAAACGATGGGCATACAGTTCAGAAAATCGTAAGAGGAACTGCGGATCCCAAAAGCCAGAGCTTCTGAGACTGTGGTATGAGTCTTCTGGGACAAATACATCTTTTGTTCATAAGCCTTGTCCACAGCTTGGGAGAGTGACACATTGATAAAAGAAACACAGTGATCCAACCAAACATCCTTATCAGAGAAGATTCCTCCTCCTCATCTTTAGAAATAATGTACAAAATTGGTGTGAGCTAGAAACAGCCCTCGCACAAGTAAAGAAACAAAACCCCTATCGAGAACCAAGAAATGTATCAAAAGTATTGTAGGGAATGGACGCCGCCTCATGCTAAAGGTTGCTTTCGTTTAAACTGCGTGGAGTGTGGACGAGGAAAAGAACAAAGCACGCCGGGTCACAGTCTGCCAACATTGCCTACGTGAACCACAAAAGAGACTGGACGCCGTCTGTGCTTGCACAGCTGGCAGAGAATCATTCTGCTGTTCACTGTGCTACAACTGACGGTCTCGGTTTTACCCACACCTCGTGGCAGCGCTTCAGCCGCTTAAGCAGCATGCTCCTACCACACCCTGAACCGTAAAGCTTGCATGCCTCCAGGGATACCCTACTTCGGGTAATAAAACGCTCCCTTCCAAGCCCCCTGGAACAAACCCTGTCTGCCACCCATGCCCAGGCAAAACTTTGCTTGTGGAGCAGTAAGGAAAGGGACGGGTTGTAATGCAATTGCTGGGACCTTCTAGGAGGGAGAATGTGATTGGTAGTCACTTCTCTGTTTTTCTCTCAGTGCTGTGCATCAATTAAGGATACTTTAAGGCATATGAGTACCCGGCGAGGGCGCAATCAGAATGAAAGAGACAGTCTGATTGGCCCTCGCCGAGTCGTTACCAGGCCGGGAATCCCTCCGTCGGGATTCCACAGCCTTTGTCCCTGGTGGGGGGGCGTGGCAGCCCCTCAGCCAATGAGGAGGCTCGAAGCGGGGCCATTCCCCGCTCCTAGCCTCCCCAAGGCTGAGAGGCTACCTTTGCCCCCCACCGGGGACAGAGGTAAGGCTTTTTTTTTTTTTCCTTCCCTCCCTTCTCCCACTTCCCTGCCCTCCCCACCCCACTCACCTTCTATGCCTTGGTCCCCGGCAGGGGATGATGAAAGCCTCCAGCCATATGAAGACTCGGAGCGGGGCCCGCTCCGAGCTTCCACACGGCTGGAGACTTCCATCGTCTCCCGCTGGGGACCCAGGTATGTTTTTTTCCACTTTTTTTTTCCTTTCCCCTCCCTTCCGCCCGCCCAACCCCACTTACCTTCTTTTCTTTCGGGAGCGGACGCGCTGGAAACACTCCATTTTCCTTTCCATGGTGGCCATTTTCTTTGTTGTCTTTTTTTTTTTTCCCCGAAACACTGCAGCGTTTCGGGAGAAAAATAAAGTTTTTAGCACCCCAGTCACGCAGTTTTTGTGGGCCGGGGTACTAATAGCTATATGCCCCTCGCGGTGGGGGCATTAACGACTCTGGTAATGCCCCGGGGCCTTCGTTAAGGCCCTCGCTTCACTCAGGGCCTATAACTATGGGCCCCGGGGCATTACCTGAGTCGGTAATACCCCCGCCGCTCGGGGCATATTGCTTAAATAGGAAGCATTCGTACCATACTATAAAACCGAGGCAAAAGCAGATTTGCTTGTTTTTTGGAGAGTCCAGAGGAGAAAGCAATAGTTAAAACTATTGAAAGCCTTAGAGAGTTCCAATCCAATGGTTATGGAACTGAGTTTGAAGTGCTAAGCACCACAGAGAACGTTTGAGATATGCATGAGTGCAGACTCAGTGGAGTGTTTACATTATGCACACATACACACGAACACCACAACCCACAAACACAACCATGGCCCATCCATGCACGCACACATACACACAATGCATCGAAAGCGATATGATAATGGGAAACATTTACTCAAACACACAAACACAATGCGCAACGCACTCACACACCCAAACACGCACAGAAATATTTACAAAAGTAAAAAGAATACATCTTCCAATAAAAGTAGATATAGTAAGGCTTTCTAACTATAAAAGAAGGTAAAGTATACACACATTGGGAATGGCAATATTAAGGTTGAAATCCTCATCCAAATGTGGAAAAAGTAAAGCCCACAAACTTGACCAATTCCAGACTAATGTACAATATGAATGAAGTGTTACATTAGTACAGATGTTCTCCCGGTACCAATTAAAACCTCAAATTATAGTACACTACTATTTAACAACACTTGGATTAAAGATTACTTCTGTCAGACATCCAAAATCAGTCTGTAGTTAAAGTGTGTGTTGGTGTAGTGTGGGCTAAACAGTAGTTTGTATTGTGATGAACTTTGTATAAATTGAATTATTTAGTTTGGAGGGGGGGATTGTCAATTAACACTGACATTCCCAATATGTGTTCACCATTATGTATGTTGTAACCATATTCTTTGAAAGTGCGTTTTTTAGCTGCATGTATTTCAGTGTTACAGTTTTGCGAGTTGTTTCCAATAAATGCTCAAGAAAAATACATTAGCACGAAGGGCTCAGTGGACTGTAACTTGCACACGTTCCCATCCCTGTCCTCCCCCCTCGGGGAATCTTCTAATCTGCTAGAACGTTACGAATGGAAGTGCTTTAACTTTAAATACACACATCAAATGGGAGTCTATTTATTTCAATGCGCTAATTGTGCACAAGTGCAACACGACTGAAGAGAGCCATTTAGAGGCGAAATGAGAAGAAGCCGATTCCGCATAAAAGGTCAGGGCATTAATATAAAAGTGATCACCTCCTTGTTATTCCTTAACTATCCCCGGCATAAATCAGAGAGCCGTCCTCCCCACACTCGTCCCTCCCTCCCTCCTCCACAGCCCAGACACACTTCACCCTTCCCGTCCTGATTTCAGATCACCGAATGTAAATCAGTGACAAGGGTATCTATATATAACATTAATGGCGCTGAGGAGGGTTGGCGCGAAGTGCGCGCGCTTGCCAAGTAAAGAGTGATCAGAGCAGGGCCGTTCATCCTCGGCGGCATGCTCTACATCATCGCCAGGACAAATGTAACATCATTAGGCAAAAAAAGCCCGCCATTCTGCACGGAAATGGCTAAGTTGGAGGTAGCCATCAATCTAGCCAAGCTGGCTTCCCCGTGATATGTCAGCGGCAACAGACAAAACAGATTGCCTCCAGGATCACAGGGTGGCTCAAGAAGAAACAGTTATCTGCGATGTACTCGTGTAACCAACTGCTGCTCGCCTGAATCCATTTGCAAGCAACGTGAAGTCTGCCTCCCAGCATATTGCTGCTGCTGCTACCAGGTAGGAATTGTGGAAATGCGTGTATGGGTTTAGCTAGGCAAAAAACAAAAACAGAATATCAGACACCCCATTGCTAGATCGCATTGAGAAAGATGGAGCAGCTACCAATCTTAAAAAAAAAAGAACACCTTTAAAGATCAATCCATTTTGGTCAATACACAGTTTCTTGTGTAGCCATCCTGCCCATTTCTTATCCACAAATTATGGTAAACACACGTGTAAATCACATGCAAGAGAAAAGTGCCAGAACATTTCCATGTAGTATTTTGTCACTGAATTTCAGAAATCGCGTTGGAAATGTAGGAGAAAACCAGTGCCATTTTTGTGGCCATTAATCTGGCACTAAAGAAAAGTATTTTTTGTATTTTTTATTTATTTTTAATGAATATATAAAACATTTTCACCAAAGTGCTGAACAAAATGAGCAACATTTTAATTACAATGAGCTGTACCAAGTATTGCAATGAAGTGACATGAGATGTAAGGCAAGCATGAAAGAGAGCAAGAGATGAGCATGCCCTAACAGACAAAGGTAAGTGTTTGGGGACAATAAGTGGCCATGAGTGAAAGCGGGCAGTGGGCAGAAGGCAATTAGGATACAGCAAGAAGGAAACGAGATTCTGAGTGCAGAGAACAGGAAGGTCTGTAAATTGAGAGAAGATAAAAGAGTCCACAAATGGATGATACGAAAAATGCAGATGAAGACGGTATTGAAAAAAAAGCAACAATGGAAGAGAGGGTTGGATACTAGTACCTGGTAGGAGTGTGGGTTATGCTTTTCAGCCCATGGCAAGTGCTCCCCTGTGCCACCCATCCTCAATCCCCCACACCCCTTTTTTGCATATTTTCCCCCATCACGCCCGCACCCCACTTAACTTCTGAAGCCTGGCCCATAAACCATGCTATGATCAGCAGTGTTCCCGGAGCATCTCTGCAGCTCTGCGTATGGCTGGCATGGAAAGGGAGAAGGGACTATTCTCCCCATTCCATGGCAGCCATCGTTTTTTTTTCCTTTTCTCTTCAGTTGTGAAATACTGATGGCATTTCACAACTTTTCTAAAGAATCAATTAGTACCCTGGTCCAACAGATGGGGGTACTAATAGCAATAAGCCCCTGACTGGGGGGAATTACCGCTTCAGGTTATGCCCTCGGGCCTGCGCTAAGGCCCTCGCTTCAGTCAGGCCTGTAAATAAGCATTCAGCTCGGAGTTATTGCTTAAGTATAATGCAAGAAAGGAAGAGGTCAAAGGACACAGCCTTGAAAGGAAAAGGCTACCAGACTGAGCAGACTGAGTGGGTCTCGTCTGTTGAAAAGTACTGAAATCATTGCAGGACAGAACCAAAAACTCTCTGAAAAGAAAAAGCGGAAAGAATTGTAAAGTGATTGGCAGAGTCGAATGCAGCAGATAAATCTAGAAGTATAAGAATTCTGCGAGCGGGAGCCTTTCAGCCCGCCAGGTCTGATCTGGTGGGCGGAACGGCACCCGCTCGCAGACCTCGACGGATGCAATGGCACCATTTATGAATGGTGCCGGTGCATCTGTCCTCCCCATTCCCATTGAGTCCAATGGGACTCAAATGGGAATGGGGAGTAATATTTTCCAGCACCCGGGAATGGGCAATTACCGGGTCCACCGGGTCTGTAATGCCCTGGTAATTGCCCATTCCTTGGTGCCGGAAAATTCATTACTCCACCGGCAGCCGTGCCAGTATTTACCGGCACGGCTTCCGCCAGAGTCATAATGACCCCCATTGAAAGAATCGTCAGTGTAACAAAATATGCAGAGTTTGCGCAAGCACTCGCGGCGGAGCTACTACTCTATTTGCATGTAATGGTCCTTTCAAATGCAAAGAAGGAAACTCCCTTTCTACTTGAATCTGATCCTTTTATGGAAGCCGCGGGAAACAGGAATGAAGCTGAATGCCGACTGTTCAGCAGATATTTAACACCACCCTACCAACAGGTGGCGCTCTGGGAGGTGCACAGCGAGCATCACATGCCCTCTGTATCCGTCCTGTGCAGGCTCTGGCTTTTTCTAAATTCCTGCTCGATATGACCTCTTCGGGACATATTAACAAAAGCCAAACTCCAGTTCAAATGTAATGTTTCACCATTTTTGGAAAGGGGAAAAAGTTGCCTGGTGCAAATATGTATTTTGTCTATATAGTTTTTTACAAGGGTAATGGTTACCCCAGTATAAAAGAGGAACGGCACCTTTATGCGGTTTCTCTTATTCAGGCACTAGGATGGATGTTGTCTGGGATTACAGCACACCACTACACTTTTACAGTGTAATACACACTGGGAAAGTGTTTGGTTCTGTAATATATTCGTAGTTTTCTTTTTATTTATTATATGTCGTGCAATGACAGCTGCACATGGTGTGAACGGTTGCATTATTGCAATCTTAAAACCTGTGCCTTTTGACATTGTCCCTTTGGTGCATCTTAACACTAGAATTAAATAAAAAACTGTATGTGAGCTCTAGTTTATTACATTTGTTTTACGCCCAGACCCTGAGGTATCATGGCGTAGTTACAGACATCTTGGTTATTTATACAATAATACACAATTAATACAACAGTTAAAAGAATTACACAGTGCTTTTACATTAGTGAAAAGACTTACCATCATTACAAGGTATGGAAACATTTGTTAGCCCTGCCTAGGTCATGTGTCTTTATTTATAGTCAAGGCAGAAATCTAGGATTCTCAAGCTGGGTCTTGTCGGTTAAAATTGGTTAAATAAATACGTTTTGAGTGTTTTTTTAAAGCATTGGAAGGACTCTTCAGTTTTGATATTTATGGGGAGTGCGTTCCAGTGTTTAGGTGCCAGAACTATAAAGCTGCTGCCTTCTGCTCTGGAGCTTTTGTAGCGCGGGATTTCAAGGAGTGAGTTTTTACGCCTAATTATACACATATGTGCTGAAATTGCATTATGACCTGTTATTTGTGAGAGTTAGTTAAGGTTGCAACAATGTTGCTTTCATGTTTAAAGTTGAATTTTTAATAACAATATATTACATCTCACCATTGGCACTTCCAATGTTATAGCTTGCAAAATTTACGGAAATAAAATCCCACTAATTCCTTTGTTTTCTTTAGAGAATTGTGTATGATTTTCATAAGTGTTAGATTGAGAGATTTGTGTTGGGTGTGGTGGAACTTCTTAAGCATTTTGCCTGGATATTTTGCAAGTGTATCATTAATTTTGCAGTGTACAACAGCCCCACTGTGTGTTTGGGGCAGCTGATCACCTTGTGCTTCTTGCATAGTTTTTTTTTCTGGAATGTTTTACATTTCGTTTTTTGCCTCAAATCCTACTGTGTATTTACAGCAGCTCTACTCTGTGATGGGTGCAGTTGATTTTCTTGTGTGCTTCACTTAATATTATTTTATTAAACGGGTTGTTTTTCATTTCATTTTGACCCTCCTGCGAATGTACTGCAGTTCTGCTGCATATTGGCCTATAGAGTATCATCTGGTGCCTTGTTCATAATATGTTCCATTTAAACCTTTGTCAGATAGTTGTGTCCCTCCAGTCCAACTGCATGTGACTGAATAGGGTATGTGTATGTGAGTAAGTTTCAAGGGCTGCAGATATTTGTGTTTCTTTTAAGAATATTTTTCTTTTTGTGGAATGTTTTAAATGTAGTTTTGTCCCTCTGACATTGCAGAGCATGCATGGTAGCAGTACAGTATGATGGGTGCATGCTTAAAGTGCCTCTACGGCATGCTTGGTATGGAAGATCATCTTGTGTATTTTGCAGAAAACATTTCATTTTGTGGTTTACATTTTATTTAATGTTGTCCCTCTGGCCCTACTCTGCACTACTGAACAGGTGTGTGTGTGTGTGTGTGTGTGCGCGCTTGTGTGTGTGTTTGTGTTGTTTAACTTTCATTCAATTTTCCCAGCTGTGCATGCACAAGAAATGAATCTCTTGAAAACCAACGAAATCCTGAACATTAGAGGCAAATCAAGTACCAACAAATGCCGATAATGTGTAAAAAAAGACCAAGTGGAAACAATTAGACATTTGCTGTTATCTTGTTTGGGAACAAGCGAATTTAGAAACACTTACTTGGGCCACCACTTTACCAACCTACAGATTTACGCCGAAGAGGATTGGTGGGCCCCCTTGACGAGCGGTGATAAAACATCTTTTGTGATTGCTGTAGCAATGTTCCTTCAGAACATTGGCTTAGAATCAAAACCAGGAAAGGAATGCCCAGTGAAAAAGAAAGGAAGAGCATAACAACCGGAGTGGATGAAGTTACCACGACAAAAGGAAAAGGAAGCTAATGAAACAATGGTGGTACTAGCTTCCCATCGTTCATATTTCCCTTCTGGTTCCATGCTTGATAAATGTGGAAATGTACTGTGAGACTTTTCCCAAAAACAACAGCCTTGTAAACATTGTTAATCAATTAAAACAAGTAATAACTTTTAATTTTAAAGAAATGAATTTTATTTTGTATAAAACAAAAATCTCAAGATTTGTTCATCCAATTAAATGTTGTCTTGTGGCAATCACTACTTCAGATATAGGTGCGTGCCAGATATCTTGAAAATCAAAGTGAAAAATGTTGAGAAGTCATTGGCTAAATAGATCATTTTTCATCCTTGTGTTTTTGTCAGCAATCATTTTAGGCATGAACACTTCCGGGTTGTGTCCCCATAAAATTGAGGGATAACCTCCAGCATATGCCAAACCTTTCATTCAGAGGTACAGTAAATGTGGGGTAATTTCATCGATGCCACTTTTCTACTTCAGCCCCAAACGTGTGATATCGCCCAACATACCAAACAATCTAAGTAAATTAAAAACTGCAGACCATCTACAGATTGGTGAACTCACAAATGGCCTCTTATCTAGTGACTTATGTTTCCAGGCGGTCAATAGGCAGCTGTAGAGAAGGTAGGTCATATTGACCAGACCTAACTTAATTCTATGTAGCTCTCCTACTTGTCAAATAAGCACATATTCATGAACAATATAGAAATGTGATTGTATTAAAACATTAACGGGCATAAAACACTGTTAACAGGCAGACTAACACATGGATCCAAATGGGTTGTTATAATCAATACATACATTATCCCCGATACAGGGTGAAAGCAGCCTGGCCAAACATATTTTGAATATTATATTACGAAATATTTAGTTTCACCTCAAAGAGGTTCTAATCATTATTGAATGTTCATCTGAAATGTTATGAATTAACACATGTTTCAAAGATTCACATATCATATTCATATATTGGCCCTATAATATACTTGTACGAATACATCATATGTGCCTGTTTTATTCTGGGTATTAGCAGATGCAAATGGCTGTTTGCTTCAATTTGCAATAGCATCGTGGGCAGCTGCAGCAGCTAATCAGGTTGCTCAAAACATGATCTAAATCCCCTAATACAAGAGAGATTTATACTGCTCTCATCCGCCCACTATCCACTACCCGTTGCCCCACTGCTTCCTCTGTCAACTACTCCTACCAACCTCCCATCCACAGTGCACACTTATTTCTCTTTGTCATGCAGTGTTGGCAGAACTCACCCCACCTCACAAATCACACTGCATACCATGGAAATGGAAGAGGGACTTCACACAGATCCCCATCTTCCACCTTGATGGTGGCCATTTTACTTTCCCCTCCACAACCAGTTGTGCACTCAGCATGGCCTGTTATATTAGAGAACGGAATGCTATCAGCACCCTAGTAAGCAAACGCATGATGCTAAAAGCAATGATCACCTGTTCCCTGGGCTGTACATGGTGGTAATGACCTGGGAATTCTCAAGAGAGTATTACCTCAGGCCTTGGGTTGTTAACACCTGATTTAGCCCGAGAAGCACCATTAAGCCCACAGTATCTACTGCGTGAGTCACTCATCAGCTCCATGTATGCTTCGTTTAAAGACTTGTGGATAGAGAACACTCATGAGTTTTCTCACATTTGAGAAAGCTCAATGGCAAAAGCCCTTCGAATGTACGAGCATATTTAAGAAACAATTGGAAACTTAACCACTGCTTGGAAAATGATGGAGGCTAGCTACACGGCTAAATCAAAGGTTATTCTGATTTTGGAATCCAATGAGCATTATTTCCTCACTATTAGTAGATAAAACAGCTTTCCTCTAATTTCAGCCGAACTTTGCTATTGTGTTATGTGCTCACTCAATGGCTCCTCTTCATATTCTAGATTTTCAAGCTTACATGCAGCACGGAAAGCACTGGTCCTGATGGCTATTGAACCGCAGCCCCATTCAAGGACGGAGAAGGCATGCAGTCAATTTCATGATCTCCAGCTTCATAAATCTTCCGAAATGTCTCAATTGACAGCAATTATCCACCAATCAAATGTAATTTCAACAGTGATATGTAAACATGCAGCTATGAGATAAAGTCGCCTGAATGAACACAATTCACTGTTTGCTGTTTTGAGTTCATTATAATCTGCTGAAGACAGGGTTAATTGTACCCAGTACTGATTGTAAAAGGGTCTCTAATGCTGGAAAAGATCAGATGTGAAAGGCAATGAAGATGGGATTGATTTCTATCCCTTTTTAATATTGATATATTTTCCAGATGTTATCTGTTGATGCCTCTATTGAAAACCCTCTGGGAACACATCTGCTATACTGTGAGGAAGAGCACAATTATTCTCATGACTACGGCAAAGGCTACTAAATGGACAGGCATGCTCATTTCCCACTGTGCAGTCCAGAGTAAAACACATGAGAACACGTTTGGCACATTGTTTTACTCTCTATGTGATTTTGATGTGTTTACAATAATAACAATTTAGCATTTATATAGTGCTATGAAGCCCCAGGTATCTGAGCATTGCGAATTATTACCCACGGTGTGTGGTGCTCATTTATCACCTCGAGAGGATGAAAGGCTGAGTTTGGCCCCCCGCCGGGATTCAAACCTGTGTCAGCAGGCTCTGCACAGATGTCAAAGCGAGCGCTCTACTTGCTTTTCTATCGGATCAGCAGAAACCAGATTATGAATGGAGTGGTTAAACAGACTAAAAGTATGATCCCTTCCCCAGCCCCCTCTCTGCTGACGAATACTAGGGCATCTCCACATGCATTCAATATTGATAAAGCAAGGTACTATGGATTCCTATGGAATACACATGTTTGAAGCATCAGCAAAAAAGAATGCTGATCCCAGAGTAATCAATGTAAATGCATGGCATGTCAGGTGGCATTTACAATCTATTTGTTATTATTCATTAAAGTTTACTTGGTTAAACAAAAAATAAATCTTTATACTTCATATCAACTACTTCACATTTTAAATTCACATATTTAAAATTAAAAAAATATGAATACAAAAGTAACCCATTTGCATATATTACATAGAATCCATTTTCAGAATCTCATATTCCTTTACAGTATTCATCAAATTATACACCTTCCAGTCCTTCCATCCTAAAACTATTTTTTATTTAAAAATCATTATAATATGTTTCCACACCAAATGTGCAACATCTATAAAAACCCTACATTGGGCTCCCATAATGGCGGACCAAAATTGAATCACAACTACCTCACCTGAACAGCTGATAAAAGTATGGTAATGGGGCATGTACACATGCTGCACACTGAGTGGGGAGGTGCCTAATGGTCCAGTGAGCCCCTGCACATTCTGCCCTTTCTCTCCTCCTCAGGAATGTGCTTTCTTTATCTCAGCACGATCATTGTGGGAAGTGCATTAAAACGTAAATACATAATAAAATGGCGCAGGCCCTGGTCGATCGTTTACTTAAGATAATCCATAGAATCAAGAAAAGGGAAAGCCTTAGTAACATATTCTTTCAATGTAGATTTCCCATGCAGCCAGTCTACTGTCTTAGCGCTGTCCCAACAGTTGGTTTTATCAATTAGCATTCTTCTTGCTAATGTGTAGTTAGGTGTTGCATCATCCCACACCCAACCCATTTCCCTATGGAAGGCCTCACTTTCCATAGTGTGTGTGTGACTTGACACAAATAGGACTCCTGCTCTTGCAGCCAACTAAGGACCCTTATCTAGCAAGATTTTCAAATACAAAGGGGATCTTTTGATCTTAATTTCTGTCATTAATTCGACCAAGCCAAGCTCCATTCGCAGAGCTGCCACTGGTAATTGCTGAGGGAGACCCACATTTCGATGCCACAATTTCCCTTCTAGGACACCAAGTCGACATAGTTGTTTATCTATGAAAGTCTCCAATCCACATGGAATAGCAGGTACCACAATCATTCTGTACACTGCACACTGTGAGCATTCATTCAACATACTGACCACCCTCATGCTGTACACATGATTTAACATCCCAAATGTGAAGATGGAGTAATTCAAATCAATCTATTTCAAACACGGAAACCCTGATTCCCTCGCTGCAATTTCCAAAGGAATCCAAAATAAGCCCCCTGTTATTTATACAATGAAGGGGTAGGTTACCATTATAATATAGTGTTTGGTTTGGAAATATGTAATAATTAAATGTAGAGACACTTATCTGGATGGGTTTTGTTTAATACATTGAAAGTTCAAAATAACAATATTGATTATAATTAATCTAATAATATTTTCAAAAGATGGTGAGAAAATACATATAAATCTCACAAACAAGTCAATTAGGCAGAAATATGGATACCTAGTTGTTGGCTACCTAGTGGTCGAGTAGAGGGATGATTTAAAAAGTATCGTTTCGTCATAGACAGTATTTCTGTGAGCTGACTGCATCTTATTTTCTCATTCTATTGCATCCAAACCAGGCACGCATTATTCTCAAACGATGAACATTTGTATATGTATGAGTATGTTTCTGCTACGATAGGCCCAAATACACCAATAAAGACAGAAAACCCAATACACTCCAGGTGCATGAGAAGACCCAGCTTTATTCTGAATACAGACAGCTACTGAAGGAGCATGCAAAAGACAATCTCAAAATGCTCTTAGGAACAGTAACTTTTAAAGAAGGAAATTGTCACAGTTGACGTCATAATTTATACAATCGCAACAAACTTGCATTCTCGTACCTCATTCATTGGGAGAGTCTAAAACATATAGTTATGTGTAAGAGAACACTTTTATAAATGGTTCTTCCACAACTAGTAACCTCTCCTGCGGTCAACCCTCCACAGATTCAATCTAACACACTATTGGTTGGCATTCTACTATATTTGTCGATAAGAACAGAATTCAATTTGCCGGCCGTGCATTCATCCGACCTCAAACATTTTTGTGCAGTGCCAAATTAAGTGGTAAGGAAGGAGTTGGGCGAACCACTATTATCAGTTTGTAGAAATGGCTCCCCTCTGTTGCCAGGCATGAGTCTTATTAGGTCTTATCTTCCCTTTTGTTCGTGGTCTTGGCATGTCATCTTTGTGTCTGGATGTACTACCGAAGTGACAGATGTACTATCTAATTGACAATGGAATAAATGACCATTGTGAGGACCACTTGGTAGAGGACCTCTGTTCAGATCTCATTCCCATTTATTCACTGAAGTTTCTGCTATCCTGACGTGTGTGTGCTTTCCTTCGGCAGACACTCAGGGCACTGTGTATTCGCTCATTATGGTACCACTTGGGACGGTAGCTACTGGCACCTGGCTTTCAAGGATATGTGTATTCCTCACTACTACCTACTCAAACTAATTTACTTTAATAATTGTATTCTGTTCACCCTGGGAAATGTTATCTGATGTGGTTTCAGCTAAGCAGAACACACCTCTGTGCACTGGCCTTGGTGTCTGGGGCTTGTCTGAGCATCGTAAGGCCTGGAAAATTGTCTTAAGTAATTTCATGTCAGGCTGCAATACTTCAGAATTGAGGCCTAGCAGTGTTTGGTCTGAGTGATGGCGGTACTTCTGTTTATTCTCTGCCGTGTAGTTTTCTTCATGTCTTGCATGTAGTGTTCTTCGTGTCTACATGTGAGTGTTCTTCATGTCTATGACAAGTATTCTTCGTGTCTACTGCGTGCCACCATTTAATGAATCCCTGTGCATGCAGCACCCTCCTGCATATGTGACTGGAACTACCTGTCGTGCTACGTTTGTCGCACAACCTAGTCTACACTTAGTGGCGACTACTTGACCCTTAGGGGGTAATTCATAGAATTCAGCGCACAAGTGCCGCACGCGGCTGGCGCACAGTGTGCGCGTGCGAATCCCTGCGCCAGCCGCGTGCGCAAGAATCCATTTCCGCACACAGCGTATTCATGGATTCCAGCCACCAAAACCAGCCGTGGCGCACAGTGGCACAGCGACCCTGCAGCAGCGCCAGTTACGCCCCCAAGAACGCCTCTCGCGCAGGGAAAAGCCATCAATATACCCAATCCAGCGCAAAGGGCTGCACTAACCCTGTACCAGCACAGCAAGCGGGCTACGTGTATCACTGGGGTGCGCGGGAAGTACCTCACGCGATTGGCCCCGTGCGAGCAGGGTACGCGTATTTCAGGGGTGCGCAGGAAGTTCCACACGCAATTTCATCATGGTACGTATATTTCAGGGGTGCGTGGGAATTTCCACACGCGATTGGGCCCGTGCGAGCAGGGTACGCATATCTCAGGGGTGCGCGGGAAGTTCCACACGCGATTCCA
Source organism: Ambystoma mexicanum (assembly GCF_040938575.1). Classification (NCBI taxonomy): domain Eukaryota; kingdom Metazoa; phylum Chordata; class Amphibia; order Caudata; family Ambystomatidae; genus Ambystoma; species Ambystoma mexicanum. The sequence goes on from NC_090928.1 coordinate 1,021,576,865, forward strand.
TCAGGGTACGTGTATTTCGTGGTGCGCGTGAAGTTCCACACACGATTCCATCAGGGTACGTGTATTTCGGGGTGCGCGTGAAGTTCCACACGCGATATCAGCAGGGTACATGTATTACAGGGTGCAGGGGAAGTTACACACGCGATTCCAGCAGGGTACATGTATTTCAGGGGTGCGCGGGAATTTCCACACGCGATTGGGCCCGTGCGAGCAGGGTACGCGTATCTCAGCGGTGCGCGGGAAGTTCCACACGCGATTCCTTCAGGGTACGTGTATTTCGGGGTGCGCGTGAAGTTCCACATGCGATTCCATCAGGGTACGTGTATTTTGGGGTGCGCGTGAAGTTCCACACGCGATATCAGCAGGGTATGTGTATTCCAGGGGTGCGCGGGAAGTACCACACGCGATTCCATCAGGGTACGTGTATTTCAGGGTGCAGGGGAAGTTCCACACGCGATTTCAGCAGGGTACGTGTATTTCAGGGGTGCGCGTGAAGTTACACACGCGATTTCAGCAGGGTACGTGTATTTCAGGGGTGCGCGGGAAGTTCCACACACGATTCCATCAGGGTACGTGTATTTCAGGGTGCATGGGAAGTTCCAGACGCGATTTCAGCAGGGTACGTGTATTTCAAGGGTGCGCGTGAAGTTCCACACGCGATTCCATCAGGGTACGTGTATTTCAGGGGTGCGCGGGAAGTTCCACACGCAATATCAGCAGGGTACGTGTATTTCAGGGTGCAGGGGAAGTTACACACGCAAAATCAGCAGGGTACGTGTATTCCAGGGGTGCGCGGGAAGTTCCACACGCGATTCCATCAGGGTACGTGTATTTCTGGGTGCGGGGGAAGTTCGACACGTGATTCCATCAGGGTACGTGTATTACAGGGGTGCGCGGGGAGCACCACGCGTGAATTGCACGTGTGGGCCCTCCCAGGTGTTCCCTCTACACCCTCAACGGCACCTGCAGGTGGCTCGCACCACAGGGGCCTACCCTGCACATGTCCTGCAGGCACCCCATCCACCATGGCCATGCCCCCCAGCCAACCCACATGTCAACTTGCACTACTGCCCACCAACGCATGTCCCCCTGCACCCCCAGCCACCAGGGGCACCAACCACCAGGCCCCCACCCATGTCTCCTACCAGCCTCACCCCCCAGCCTACCAGGGGCAACCTCCACCAGGCCCCCACCCATGTCTCCCAGCACCCACACCCCCCAGCAGTGCAGGGGCACCCACCACCAGGCCCCCACCCATGTCTCCCAGCACCCCCAGCCACCAGGGGCAGCCTCCACCAGGCCCCCACCCATGTCTATCAGCACTCCCACCCCCCCAGTCACCAGGGGCAGCCTCCACCAGGCCCCCACCCATGTCTCCCACACCCCCACCCCCCAGCCTACCAGGGGCAGCCTCCACCAGGCCCCCACCCATGTCTCCCAGCACCCACACCCCCCAGCCACCAGGGGCACCCACCACCAGGCCCCGACCCATGTCTCCCAGCACCCCCACCCCCCAGCCACCAGGGGCAGCCTCCACCAGGCCCCCACCCATGTCTATCAGCACCCCCACCCCCCAGCACTGTGGGGCACCTGCCAGCAGGCCCCCACCCATGTGCAACTCATGTACCCCTGCACTCCCACCCCCCAGCACTGTGGGGCACCTGCCAGCAGGCCCCACCCATGTCTCCCACCACCCCCACCCCCCAGCAGTGCAGGGGCAGCCTCCACCAGGCCCCCACCCATGTCTCCCACCACCCCCACCCCCCCAGTCACCAGGGGCAGCCTCCACCAGGCCCCCACCCATGTCTCCCACCACCCCCACCCCCCAGCCACCAGGGGCAGCCTCCACCAGGCCCCCACCCATGTCTCCCACACCCCCACCCCCCAGCAGTGCAGGGGCAGCCTCCACCAGGCCCCCACCCATGTCCAACTCATGTTCCCCACCACCCCCACCCCCCAGCACTGTGGGGCACCTGCCAGCAGGCCCCCACCCATGTGCAACTCATGTACCCCTGCACCCCCACCCCCCAGCACTGTGGGGCACCTGCCAGCAGGCCCCCACCCATCTCCAACTCATGTTCCCCACCACCCCCACCCCCCAGCATTGTGGGGCACCTGCCAGCAGGCCCCCACCCATGTCCAACTCATGTTCCCCACCACCCCCACCCCCCAGCACTGTGGGGCACCTGCCAGCTGGCCCCCACCCATGTCCAACTCATGTTCCCCACCACCCCCACCCCCAGCACTGTGGGGCACCTGCCAGCAGGCCCCACCCATGTCTCCCACCACCCCCACCCCCCAGCAGTGCAGGGGCAGCCTCCACCAGGCCCCCACCCATGTCTCCCACCACCTCCACCCCCCAGCCACCAGGGGCAGCCTCCACCAGGCCCCCACCCATGTCTCCCAGCACCCCCACCCCCCAGCAGTGCAGGGGCAGCCTCCACCAGGCCCCCACCCATGTCTCCCACCACCCCCACCCCCCCAGTCACCAGGGGCAGCCTCCACCAGGCCCCCACCCATGTCCAACTCATGTTCCCCACCACCCCCACCCACCAGCACTGTGGGGCACCTGCCAGCAGGCCCCCACCCATGTGCATCTCATGTACCCCTGCACCCCCACCCCCCAGCACTGTGGGGCACCTGCCAGCAGGCCCCCACCCATGTCCAACTCATGTTCCCCACCACCCCCACCCCCCAGCACTGTGGGGCACCTGCCAGCAGGCCCCACCCATGCCTCCCACCACCCTCACCCCCCAGCAGTGCAGGGGCACCCTCCACCAGGCACCCACCCATGTCTCCCACCACCCCCACCCCCCAGCCACCATGCCCAGCCCCCACCAGGCCCCCACTCATGTCCCCTATCACCCCCACCCCCCAGCCACCATGGGCAACCTCCACCAGGTCCTCACAATCCCCAATCATGTGCGTTATGGTCAGCCTCCACAGCCAAAAAGCCCTACCAAGTAACCCATTCACCCACATGGAAATGGAAATTACATGTTACACCCCCAATGTTCATAAAGCTAATGAACCCATGTCCGTCACACACAATGGTTGCAATTGAATGGGAAAACACCCAACATGACATGCATGAAACCAATGAGATGATACCAAACAGTGAAGTATGAAAACAAAATTGTATTAAAAAAAAAGAATGCAAAAGAAATGAAACAAACTACAATGGCAATGAAAAAAAGATAAGCTGCATGTCCGTTTAAAAAAATAAAAACACCAAATCCTAATCCAAAAAAATGTTGTCCAAAGTTAAATGAAAAATAAAATCAATCCAATGAAGAACTATGTACAAAACTTCCAAGGGTCCATGAGCCCAACTGAACAAAGGAAACCTACAAAAAACCCTAACTAAAATGCAACTATATACAAAAAGTGGAGCAGTGTCCGTGGACTCCAAATCATAAGAACAAACAAAGGAAACCTAAAACTAAAGAACTATATACAAAGGCGGCGGGCAAGTCCAGCGGCTCACTCCGTGGTGTTCCGGGCCAGGGCATCATCGAACTCCTGTTCGATGTCCCGGAGGCGGTCCTGTTCCATGGCCCGAGGGTCTGCAGGGACGACGCCGTGTCCTCCTCCAACCCCCTGCGGATTGCCTCGAGGCACTCGGCCCGCCTCAGGGCCCTCCGCATGGAGTTCTCCGCACTGACCATTGTGAGCCGCGCCTCTTCCGCCCGCCGCCGCTCCGCATCTATGGCGTGGCCCAACTGCTGCCACACGGAAGACACTCTCTGTCCTGGGTCCTCCTGCCCTCCGGCCGATGCCTGCCCCTCCGATGTCGAAGGCCGCGAGCCTTCATGGCTCCCACCATGTTGCTGCTGCTGCTCTGCCTCTGCCTGTGCACTGCCTCCTGCTGCCTGCACATCCTCCGCCGGCTGGGGTGCAGTCGTAGATGTGGCCACCCCTGCTGGACGTCCGACTCCCGACTGTGGCAGGGATGCCTCCTCCACCAGCCTGGCCGCACCGTCAGAGGCAGCTCCACAGGGCACCCAGGTGACTGATGGGTGGGAAGATGGCACAGAGGACGACTGGCGCGTAGGGGGTCCAGTTGAGGAGGGGGTCGGAGCAAGCCCCATCAGACGGAGGAATCCGGCCTGGGTGACCTGTCCCAGCAGGCTGACGTGGTCAACGAGCCATTCGAGATGACGTGCAGTCTCTCCATGAAAAGACTGCAGGTCACCTCGCATGGCCCGTTGACGCAACGCCACACCAGCCAGGACATGCTCAACCCGGACCTGGATAGCCACGTCCGCAGGCAGAAGAAGGCCAGTTGACGTCAGCTCATCCCCTGCCTGAAAACGGGTCTGGACGTAGGCATCCCTTCTGGTGCAAGATGATGCAGGGACAGGATCGGGGACAGGATTGCACACAGGCACCTCCGCGGCGGCCTGTGCTGCCTCCTGTCCCTGGTCCTGCACTGCACCACTAGCACCAGTGGGATCCCCACCTCCAGATCCCGTCTCTGGTGCTTGCACGGCCTCCTCCTCCACCAAACCCCCCACCAACCTGGATGACTCCGTGCCATCTTCCCCTGTTGGGCCCTGTGGGGTCCCAGCTGCCCCTTCTGCTGCCGAGGAGTCCAACTCCAACCTCCGCCTCTTGGACCTCCCCCCGGCAGCTGCGGCCTGGGACGCGGCACCGGACTCCTCACTCCCCGACGAGATGACAACACGGGAGGGGAGCCGGGACTTGCGTCTCCGGCTGGCGGTGGGATCCCCGCCGCTGTGCTCCACAGCACCTTCTCCGCCCTCTTCATCAGTTGACGCTGCAGACAGCGAGAAACAAAACACAGGCATCAGGGCACTGTACAATGGACACATACACACATGACAGTTGCACATGAGTGGCATTGGCAAACCTCAGACATGTCATCACAATCCCCTACACACATGTCATTACAACTCGCACACATGAGCCATATCACAGCCATATCGCAACTGCCACCACCATCCATACACATACAACAGCATGAGCAGCCAAAGGTGAGCCAGACATCACATGCAACAAAGGAAGTGCACCACACATGTACACACACCACCACACTTGCATGCATGTGTACACCTCTGCCAAGTGTCGCACTGTTCAGACGGGCATCCATGTCACATCTTCCAATCAGGCTTCCACATACCGCTGTCACATGCATCCATGTTGCATCACTGTTGCACCCTTTTCAAATACACACACATGAACATGTACACAGTGCTGATACATGCAGCCGAAAACAACATACATGCATGACATCACGGACATGTCTACTTACATACACATTCATCCAAACATGTGTGCCCACACAACTGCATTTGGCATGTAAGCCTACACACACAAGCACCATCCATGTCTCACACATTACAGCCCTCGCATGTGTCAGCCCCACGGCCCTGTACACCCCCACCCATACTCGACCCCATACAAACAGATGTGCAACCTGCACACTACCGAATAATCACCACACGCACTGCTCACAATCATGATGCATGTACACTCACCGCTCGACTCCAGACGGGTCTGCTTCTCTAGGACCTGGACGTGGAGCGCTGGGGATATGCGTTCCAGGACCCTCATCTGTTCTTCCGACAAGTGGCCCCGGCGCCCCTTGGCATCCGCTGCCTTCAAGAGGCGCCGGGCCTTGTTCATGGTCCTGGACCTGAAGTCCTCCCAGCGCTTCCTGACATGTTGTAAGTCGCGGACTGCCACCCCCTCCGCGTTGATGGCAGTCACGATGTCAGTCCAGATCCGAGTCCGTCCTTCCTTGTTGGCGCGGGAACTTCCGAAGAGGGCATCATACTGCCCCAGGACTTGCTCCACCAGGACACCAACTTCGGTGGCACTGAAGCTGGTGCCCCTCTGCCTCTCTGGCCGGGGGTTGTCAGTGGTCACAGATGGTGTTTGCCCCGACATGACAACCCCAGAGGCAGGAGTGGGTGGGCAACTGGGTCCTGGGGCTGGGCTGTGGAGCGATGGAATCCCAGTCGGGAGTCTTCGGTTCCAGCAGGGGTGGTCACAGCAACAGCACCCCTGGCTGATGTGCAGGCAGCAAATGGCAGTGCACGTGGGCAGCAGGCAGTCAGGCAGCAGCAGATGGCAGGTGGGAGCGTGCTCGGGGCTCTGGGGGGCAGTAGTTCGGCCTTCTGGGCAGGAGCGTGGTCTTCCGTGTGCATACGCGTGGTCAACTTGATACGGAGTGATTTGGCACTTGAAAAATCTGCACGTCAGCGTGTAATTCGAGGAAAGGCCCTTAGCACATAAGCGCGTCTGCACGCATATGCATTTTCATTGGACAGAAGGCCCCTCAAGCGCAAGCGCCCCTGTGACGTGACACGTACAGACCTGCATGCGCATTTCAGCGCTCGCGAAAAACTGCATGTCCACGTGTAATATTAGGAAAGGGCCATGCGCATATGCACGGCAGCACACATATGCAATTTCATTGGACCAAAGGCCCTTAGCGCGTGAGCGCTTCTGTGACGTGACGCGCGCAGGTGTTTCCCTCATTGCACGTGATGACATAACACACGTGGATTTCCACCAATCGCGTGTGAAAGTTCCCGGCACCCCGGAACACACGTACCCAGGCTAATCGCGTGTGGAACTTCCCACGCACCCCGAAACACACGTACCCAGGCCAGTTGCGTGTACGCACACTCCCCTCCGATCACACGCGATGACACTCAGACCGTATCCGAATACGGGAAACACGCGCACGGCAAAAGACGTGCACAGGCGTCAACGCGTCTGCCACACGAAGGCAGGCGGAAGCGTTCCCGCGCACAGCATAAAAGTGAGCGCAAACAACAAACGCGTATATACAGCTACGATGAATGCCCCATTTGTCGCTGCACTGATCGTGGGACACCGCAGGAGGAGGAGAATAGCCAGGGCACGCATTTTCGCACTACGGACAAGCCTTTTTGGGATGCCTGACGACCAGGTCTATGGCAGGTATAGGTTTCTACCCCATATCATCCTAGACCTGGTCAGGGAGTGGGAAGATGACCTCACATCCCCCACCCTTTGCTCCCAAGCATTGAGCCCCTTGGAGAAGCTGCTCAATGTCCTGCATTTTTTGGCCACTGGGTCATTTCAGCAGACCACTGCCATAGTGGGGGGGTCTCACAGGTACTGGCAATCATGACAGCGCGCCCCTCAGTCCGCAGGCACATATCCATGCCCAGAACATCCGCAGAAAGGCAAGCCGTTGTCCTGGATTTTTTGAGGGTGGCACACTTCCCCAAAGTGCTCAGTGCCATAGATTGCACCCATGTGGCCCTACGTCCACCTAGGGCCATTGAGCACATCTACCGAAACCGCAAGCACTGGCATTCCATCAATGTACAGGTCGTATGTGATGCAAAGGGAATCATCACCTCTGTCTATGCAAACTACACCCATGACAGTTTCATATACAGAATGTCCGCCCTGAGCTGGGCCCTGGAAGCTGGGCAGCATGGCGACACATGGCTCCTAGGTCAGTACAAATGCCCTTGCACATGCATGCAAGTCACAGACAGACAATACCCACACCCTAAAAATCTCAACTATTATCACCTCCCCAGGGGACAGTGCCTACCCTCTGAGCAACCACATGATGACGCCAATCCGGAACCCCACCACACCACCCCAGGTAAGATACAACGCTGCCCATATTGCAACCAGGGGCATAGTGGAGTGCACATTCGGAGTGCTCAAGTCACGTTTCCGCTCCCTTGACCGCTCTGGTGGGCAACTACTATATGCACCACCAGTAGTGTGCAGGATCATTGTGGCAGCATGTGTCCTGCACAATGTTGCAACACGGCAGGGCGTCCCGGTGGACATGGTGGTGCCCCCACATCCCCAACCACAGGCGCTGCCCATGGGAGGGGACAGGGCACGTGGCGAGGAAGCCCGGACCCAGCTTGTGGCCACATTTTTCACCTAAACTCCCACCCCTGTGGAGTGCACACAGGCCTGGCACATACCAGGTGACAATCGATGATGACAAAGAGACAGTCAACTGTCACAACCTTACCACCCTGAGATTGTTGCCATGGAAGTGCCACATCGTCTGCATCCCTAGCTACTTAAAGACAAGCAATCCTGTGTGACCAAAAGGCACACATATGACATATGACATGATATGGGCCATACACAAGTTTTCCAAGGCGCAATGAGGCAGGGAGGGGGGAACAAGGGAACACAGAGAACGGTACTACTAGGCCAGGTGTCATTGGGATCGTGCAAGTGCAGGGGTAGGGGGAATGGGAAAAGTGCAAGGGGAAGGGTGGGGGGGAGTCCAGTACAGGGGAACTAGCCCAAAAAAATAATACATAGGTCGCCTGGTGGCAACTACGAAGGTAAGTGCAGACAAGTGCTGGGAAGGGAGGGCTGTAGGGATAGAGAGACAGTACTGCAGTGCAGGGGTTGCCAGGGAGGCAGTGCAAGTGGAGAGTGGCTGGGCCAGGGACCGAGGTCGGTGAGAGTGGCCCAGTTGCAGCTCCTGTACAGTTCCAGTGGAGAATCCTGCAAGGGAGAGGCAGACAGTAAGCAGAAGCAAAGAGGAAGATCTTGAGGTGCTTCCAGAACTGGAGATGATTCCCCTCAAGTTCAAGTCAGGCCGGAAGTCTGTTCCAGGGGGAGGGCCCTGCTGCGGAGTGAAATCTACCCCCAGCTAGTTGCTCTGAGAAGCGGATGACACGGACATGCAAGGTGTGCATCACACACACCTGCAAACCAGGCCATGGCCATCACTGTCATGTCACTCAAATCCTCCCAAACATCAACATGACATGGCACGCAATACCCATACACCAATGCAGTAACGATAAGGTGCACATTGCCATGTCCTAAATGCACAGTGGCATCGGACACTGCTGCCTGACCCGGAATCAGATGAAATGACAGACCAACAACCTCCCACCCAAAATAAGTCATTTCCAAATGCATTACAACAGTCGTAGACGTAACATCACAATGAATGCCTGTCTACATGATATGATATGATATGATATGGTATTTGTAACGCGCCTATACACAAGTGTTTTATGCATTGCAAAATCCACACTGCAGCTCATGTGTGCAGTGTCCTACTCCTGCATCACACTGCTCAGCACACAGCACAGTGAACAGCCATTGTGTGTGATGCACACCCTGAGCATCACATCTAAGTGACAGACCACGTCAAACATCAAATTAGGCTTGTACTGGATCCATGATCGGTCACAGAACATGTGCTGCCGGGACACAGTGGGCACCAGAAGGCAAACAGTGTACACGTGGATATGCAAGGGTGGGAGTACATGTAGTGCATCAGAGTGCAAGTGTGTGGTTCTGCAAGGACATGCACTCCACATATGCATGTGCACTCAAGTGACCATCAGTGTTCCCTACACATCACATGTGAACATCCACCATGTGTACACCCCAGCATGTCAAACCACAACTATCCCCTCGCACCTGAAAGGAAAACACAACACATGAACAGGCATTGATCAGCAGAACACAACATGTACATGGGATACCACCATTACTATGTCAGAGTTCCCATCACACTGCAGGGCAAGGCAACTATCAACAACAACCCCCCCCCTCACAAATGACCATGACCCACTGAACAACTGCACCTGGGTCATGGAGCCTCCAAACCTCAATTCCACCTGGCCACAGGATCACCTTTACCCTTCGTCACCATCTCCCACCTTGTGTGTAAAAAGATGCCTGAACCCTCAGAATCCACACTCATTTCCCAAATCCCAAAATCCAAGGCATAAAAACGAACCCGAACACCCTCCAGTAGATGACTTGACGTAGCAGTACCTCACAAAGGCCAAGTACTACCACAATGATGCAACAACCAAGGTAGCACAGCAAAACAATGTCACGACAGGATGTGAGACATGTGTGGTACATGACATAGGATGATGCACCATGAATGGATGTGTACTGTCAGAGGTCCCCTGTACAGGCGCGGGAGTGTCACGAAACAACCACCCCCACCATGTCCTGGGTGCCTGCAAGGTCAAACTCACACAGGCCCCTGAGACTCTGGTGGGGAAGGAGGTTCAGGGATATGCAGTCGGGACAGGTGTTGACACACTGGATGACTGGAATGAGCGGCAGGAGAGGGGAGGAGGAATGACACATGAAACTAGGGAATGCACGAAAATGTACAACCTGCATGAACACATACACAATCCAAACAGACTTGGACATCATTGTCATGGCCTTCTGTAGTCCAGGCTCAGGAGTGGTATGAACCAACCACCCGCTCTAGGGTTTTGGCGCCTGCAAGTTCGGGGCTTACACAGGCATCCGCAACCCCAGTGGGGAAAGAGGGTCAGGGAACGTTGCTTGGATAGGCACGGGAAGCAGGAACACCGGGTAGAGGGTACAGGTTTCGAAATTGCATAGGATCATGGGTGATTAGGGAGAAAATAACATACCAAATTGAACCACACATACATCCATGCATCAGTACACTCCCCAGCAAGCCTATGCAGAGCAGTTTGTAAGAAAAACAACAAGACACTTAGCTCTGGTTTTGAGTGCTGGCCTCCTGCCTGTGCACTCTCAGGTCCGGTTACAGGAGCACTGCAATGCTGCAAAGAGAGACACAGTCAACAACCTGTACGTGCCAATTGCACGAAAACACAACACCAAACATGCCCCATAGCAACAGACTACTCTACAAACAGACAATCTGTGGTTGATGCTTCATACCCATATATAACATCACCCCTGTGACGGGTCATACACAGTCAATGCAGTAAGGCAGCCGCTGCTGGGTGCGTGGCAAATGGAACACCAATGTGTCACAATTCACACAACATGCAATGTTCCCTGGGTAAGCAGACAGACCCATATAGCAAGCCATGACTACAGAGCAAGTTGCGTACCACCATGACCGAAACAAAGTTGGCAGTGCATTTATCATGAAGTACGTGGAAAAGACATGCACTGCACCCGAGTATGTCCCTTGCTGCATGTCCCTGTGAGCTGCCCCTTTCCATGTCTCGGAAGGCTACATGGTTGATACAAGTGCCTCAATGGACCTTGGTGTACCAGAGGGTATGTGCCACTGCCCCTGCATGTGTCCCAGAAAACCCTACTATCAGCAGCCATCAGTCCACAAACACATCTGAGCTGCATAGTGTGCTTCAACACCAATATTCGTCTAAGCTCACCCTCAGTGCTGTGACTAAGCCTGCATGTGCAACTCGCCTGGTGCAAGCTTTGTTGTGTCGTGGCCCCCCTGTGATGCTCACCTTGCCTGGAGTTCCTTGGAACATGTCAGCAGTTCTAGGATGTGGGTCTGCAATCACTGTGCCTCTGCTTCTGCAAACATGTGCATGTGGGCACCAACAAACGGGTCCAGGATTCCGTCGTCCAATGGGACATGTCTGCTGGCAAAGGTACTCTAGAGGTTCATCCCCCTGTAGAAAGGGCATGAAACACATGATTAATGCTTCAAAGTCATCTGTGTGTGTCTCATCAGGCATCTCATTACTTGACCATGTCAGAGAGTCACATCACAAATCACACCATCAGTCCGTCTTTCACCTACAAAGTGTGGAACACTATCTACAGCATGAATTGCAACAAGCACATGTACAGGAAAGAAATGAAACATACTACACAATGCATAGCAATCAATGTCCACATTAATCATGACACACCCCATCTAGCAAAAGCTGAACAGTGGACAATGACACCTAAATCATCCCCACTAGGGGTGTCAACACAAGTCACACAGCACCAGACATACCACAGATAAGACAGTCCAATGCCCTTGTGTAAAATGCTGTAACACCGAACCATCCTTGCGAGCCCATGGATAAGGGAGGCAGGAGTGGCATATGTGAGTCAAGGAACCCAAGCAGCAAACACATACACAAGACAACCATGAAGGGCCCAGCTGGAACAGACAGTGGATGCCTTCAAAAGCCACAAAGCACCGCACCATCACCTGAAAGCACAATAGACTAGCAATTTTAAACTAAATCAACTATTAACTAATTACACTAACTATGGAAAACCTACATTACCTATTTAAACTAACTATCAAACTGAAACTTAACTAACTAAACTAAAAGAAAAATCAAAAATGGCCACATACGACCTGGGGGGGAGGGGAGGCACCCAGGAGGGGGGAGGTACAGGGTGCTGCTCAACATCCACATGCGATGATGCTGAGCCAAAAAAAAAACCTCCATGGGCTCAACGCCTGCACAGCACGACCTATGTGGGAGATAGATGGTCGTCCGAGTCTGGCTCATCCTGGAAAGGAGGACGTGGCACAGTATCCTGGCCACGCCTAGCCGCAGCTTGCCCCTCGTCGGCAGCAAGTCTGCCGGACGGGTGAGCCTGGTTCTGTGTGGCGATGTGACGTAGGTCTGCATGCAGAACCTCCCGTGGTACATGTGTTTCCTCTTGCAAGGTAGCACGTGTAACACGGAGTTCCTCCTGCAAGGCCTGGCTGGACAACCGCTGCACCTCCCGGCAAGCCTGTAGCTCAGCCGAGATGGTACACTCAAGCTGTGCAAACCTCTCCTCTGCCCGCTGCCTCTGGGATATCATAAGGACACCCAGAGTGGATCTGAGGGAGGCATACTCCTCCCTCAAGGCATCCATGTGCGCCTCTGCGTGAGCAGCAATTGCTTGACGCAGAGACAACATTTCAGCCTGGCGTGCCCTGTCTGAGGCCGCCATGCCCAGCCTGAGCGAGCGGGCCGTGGACCGTGCCGCCTGCTGCTGGAGAAGCACCTGCCTAGCAGTGGGGAGCACAGATCGGGCCACACGCTCCATGCTCTCAGCGATGTTCTCCATTGCTGCCCCCTGCCGTTCGGAATTGGCAGTCATGTCTTGCTCCCACTCAGTATACAGCGGTTGCGCGCGGCGACCGCGTTGCTGGGCTTGACCCCTGCGGGACCCAAGGACCGGGGGTCCTCGCTGTGTTGGCACTGCCTGCGGCTGCACGACTACATGCCCCCGTCGACGTGATGTTCCAGGCACATCAGTGACTGGTGTGGAGGGTGACCCTGCGTCCCGATCCACCACGGGCGGAGGAACCAAGACTGTCTGATCCCTCAGTGCAGGGGTCGCAGACAGAGGAGTGTCCACATCAGAATCACTCACCCCTGACACATGGACTTGATGGTCATCCAACTCAACATGGACGTCAGAGTCGTCATCAAGGCTGGACTCATAGGCAGCCAGAGACAAGATGGACTGCAGCACTTGGGGGTTTTCGTGGCCTACCACCCCACGACCCCCACTAGTGCCGGGTTGATGTGGCGTTACCAACCCTGTGTCTGGCATGACAACACCATCCTGTGCCTCCATTGCGTCATCACCTGAAAAATAGAGAGGAAAAGGTCAATACACATGTCAGAAGCACACGACACACACACACACCGACAGCAAAGGCATCAGGCAGACATGTGACACACAACATATGACCTGGCATGCATGCTGGGTCTACTTTGAATAGCTTCTGTGATCAGACCTGTTGAAAGGTGGCAGTTTCCATGGAAGTGGGTCTATGCAGTGCAGAAAATGTGTACGCCACTCACTACCTACATGTACAAGCACTACATGGTGTGTGCCAGGAAATGTGAAGGCAGTGCAATGTCAAAATCAGACATCATGTGCATTGTGCATTCAATCTGTACCATGTCTAGAAGCCAAGCACCCCTCCACCCAAGTACCAAAGCAGGGATGCCTAGCATGGTATCAAAAGGCTGACCATACACCTGTCTATTGACAGGCAGTGTTGACTGGCATCAACAGCTTCATGTGATTCAAATTACAACACTGCAAATGATGCTGGGACAGTGGGCAGGACATATAATGGAAACTCCGGAGGCCGCCCACGTGTGAAGAAGACACAACAAGAGTTGGACAGAATCATTGGCCATTGAACAGGCTGAGGCCTGTGAGCCACACTAATTGTCAGAGCCTAAACATTTGTGCAATGCAGGACTGAGGCACAGTTGACATGGGAAGGCTGATGAGATGGCAGGCAATGTATGTAACCAAGGACTTATATTACAGTGATCATCCAGTCAAGGACACATAGGGGCATGCGTGCAATGCACATGGAGCATGAATGGGCACTCATGTCCCTGCGGGACATCTGACCCATGCACAGTACAAGTGAGATACCCTGCATCGAGTACTAAGGCTGTACCACATGGCATATGTCTGGCAGATTCTACGCTGGAAGTTAGCATCTACACAGAACACATGAACAAAAAACTACACATTGGCAAGATTGGAGCAGACCAGTGCAAAGGTGGAACTGGGGTGCAGAGTGGCGGAGGAGGGGCAAGGGAGCATGCCTACATGGAGTCCCGCATGCAGGCAGAGGAGACATGCATGACGGTAGCATTGCATTACTTACACATCAGAACCATGTACACGTCACATGTAGCAGCAATCATGCACAACACATCCCACAAGTGAAACACACACGTCCTCAACAAACACGCATCAACACTCACTGGACTGGGCATCAAAGTCCAGCTTCTCTCCCACTCCTTCGACCAATTCAGGTGGTATGAACTCCGCAACGAGAGCCTCATGCGGAGTGAGTTCTTCCTCCTCTGGTGCAGGCCCACCGCCAGTCACCAGAGTCAAGTTGTAATTTGAGGCACGCTTGGCCTTAGTGCTGCGCTTGATGTCATTCCAACGCTTTTTGCACTCCTGCGCCGTGCGCACCTCATGGCCGAATGAACTGACATGTTCCGCAACATGCTTCCAGTGGGTGTCACGTTGGGCAGCCGTGGTCTAACTATTGGCACCCACTAGCATGTCACGGCTGTGGCCCCGCACGTAGTCCACGAGGAAGTCCAGTTCCTGCTTACAGAAAGGCTTCTTCCTCGACGTGCAGGAGGTCGCGGCTGTGTGTGGGGTCCCAGCCTGTGCTGCAGGTGCAACCTTCCTCCCCTTGGACTGTGGTGCAGACCCTGGCTGGCTAATGCCGCCCTGTCCAGCATGGCCAGTGGGTTCGGTGGATTGAGCCAAGGGAGTGGCAGGTGGAGGGATGACCAGAGGCCTGACTTGTGTCAGTGGCAGCTGGGTGCCCACTAATGGACCCTGCGCAGCAACATCAGCTGTGGCAGGGTGGTTGGCCGCAACGGTCCTGGTTGGCAGACTCACAACCGGGGTGCTGTTGGGTGCATCTGCCCCTGCACTTGCCAACACCTGGCTGTTCGGGGCAGCAGATGACATGACTGCCGCAGGGACACGTGTCTTGGTCTGAGCAGCCCGGCCTGCCCCTATGGTTTCCCCCCTGGCCTGTTGGAGATCTACCAAGGGCTCTTCAAGTGCCAACGCAGCCTGCGCTGGCAGACCCTGAGCCTGGGTGGCGGTGTCCACAGCTGCAGCTACAGCTACCACCACCCTTGGGCCAGTGGCATTCGATGGAACGGACTGCCGGGTCATATGGGTGCCAGTGCCAGATGCAGGAGCTGCATCCCCCGGAACCACAGGGGGTGGTGGCATGGCTGCACCGACACATGGCACAACATTGTGCTCAAGTGGCGCACCCCTGCCTCTTCCCCCTCTGTGGCTGCCCTGGACAACCTGGAGTCCCCCTACTCCCTGGTCACCACGGCCACGTCCCCGACCACGCCCGCCACGAGGAGTATGCCCAGCTGAGGCGCCCCTCACCTTTGGTGGCCTCCCAACCATGGCACAGATGTAGTAGTGCTGGCACAGATGGAGTGGTGCCAATGGGAGGTGTACACCACAATTGACCTGGGCAATTGGGGTGAAGGGGGTGGGAAGCAAGATGTTAACAGCCCCCCTGCACCTGCAAGGCTGTATGTGACCCCGGTGATGTGGTGAATGGTCACGCAACGCTCAGGCACCCCAAAACTGCAGTAAAACCGTGCACCCAACCGTGCAGCCTACGTGCGTGGATTCAACCTCCCGCAGTATGCGGTGGCACCCAGTAACACGAATAACGCGTACGTGTGGGAAACGCAGGCTACTATGACATCGAAAATGGGTGCGAGACACAGGGGCACCCGCAGTGGGAAAAAGAGCGTGTGTGACTCACCATCTGACTAGCGCGATGCAGAAAAACACGCGTAGCCAATACCCCCGCCAAAAGAAGAGATACGTCCTTGATAGCTGTGAAGTTGTGATGGCGCGCGAAACAACAGGAAGCAGCAACACACGTCGGTCTCCACGAAAGGCACGTACAGCGAACTGCTGGGCCCGCTCACCTTTAACCCGTGCTGAGGGAAATGCACGCGCGCGTCACGTCACTTACGCGCATAGGCCCTTTCCTGTATCACACGCGGACGTGCAGTTTCCACGCGCGCTGAAATGCACATGCACGTCTGTAGGCGTCACGTCACAGGGGCGCTTGCGCTTGAGGGGCCTTCCGTCCAATGAAAATGCGTATGCGTGCAGACGCGCTTACGCGCTAAGGGCCTTTCCTCGAATTACACGCTGACGTGCAGATTTTTCACGTGCCAAATCACTCAGTATCAAGCTGGCCACGCATAAGCACACGGAAGACCACGCTCCTGCCCAGAAGGCCGAACTACTGCCCCCCAGAGCCCTGAGCACGCTCCCACCTGCCATCTGCTGCTGCCTGACTGCCTGCTGCCCACGTGCACTGCCATTTGCTGCCTGCACATCAGCCAGGGGTGCCGTTGCTGTGACCACCCCTGCTGGAACCGAAGACTCCCGACTGGGATTCCATCGCTCCACAGCCCAGCCCCAGGACCCAGTTGCCCACCCACTCCTGCCTCTGGGGTTGTCATGTCGGGGCAAACACCATCTGTGACCACTGACAACCCCCGGCCAGAGAGGCAGAGGGGCACCAGCTTCAGTGCCACCGAAGTTGGTGTCCTGATGGAGCAAGTCCTGGGGCAGTATGATGCCCTCTTCGGAAGTTCCCGCGCCGACAAGGAAGGACGGACTCGGATCTGGACTGACATCGTGACTGCCATCAACGCGGAGGAGGTGGCAGTCAGCGACTTACAACATGTCAGGAAGCGCTGGGAGGACTTCAGGTCCAGGACCCTGAACAAGGCCCGGCGCCTCTTGAAGGCAGCGGATGCTAAGGGGCGCCGGGGCCACTTGTCGGAAGAACAGATGAGGGTCCTGGAACGCATATCCCCAGCGCTCCACGTCCAGGTCCTAGAGAAGCAGACCAGTCTGGAGTCGAGCGGTGAGTGTACATGCATCCTGATTGTGAGCAGTGCGTGTGGTGATTATTCGGTAGTGTGCAGGTTGCACATCTGTTTGTATGGGGTCGAGTATGGGTGGGGGTGTACAGGGCCGTGGGGCTGACACATGCGAGGGCTGTGATGTGTGAGACATGGATGGTGCTTGTGTGTGTAGGCTTGCATGCCAAATGCAGTTGTGTGGGCACACATGTTTGGATGAATGTGTATGTAAGTAAACATGTCCGTGATGTCACGCATGTATGTTGTTTTCAGCTGCATGTATCAGCACTGTGTACATGTGCATGTGTGTGTATTTGACAAGGGTGCAACAGTGATGCAACATGGATGCATGTGACAGCGGTATATGGAAGCCTGATTGGCAGATGTGACATGGATGCCCGTCTGAACAGTGCGACACTTGGCAGAGTTGTACACATGCATGCAAGTGTGGTGGTGTGTGTACATGTTTGGTGCACTTCCTGTGTTGCATGTGATGTCTGGCTCACCTTTGGCTGCTCATGCTGTTGTATGTGTATGGATGGTGGTGGCAGTTGCGATATGGCTGTGGTATGGCTCATGTGTGCGAGTTGTAATGACATGTGTGTTGGGGATTGTGATGACATGTCTGAGGTTTGCCAATGCCACTCATGTGCAACTGTCATGTGTGTTTGTGTCCATTGTACAGTGCCCTGATGCCTGTGTTTTGTTTCTCCCTGTCTGCAGCGTCAACTGATGAAGAGGGCGGAGAAGGTAGAGGGCGGAGAAGGTGCTGTGGAGCACAGCGGCGGGGATCCCACCGCCATCCGGAGACGCAAGGCCCGGCTCCCCTCCCGTGTTGTCATCTCGTCGGGGAGTGAGGAGTCCGGTGCCGCATCCCAGGCCGCAGCTGCCGGGAGGAGGTCCAAGAGGCGGAGGTTGGAGTTGGACTCCTCGGCAGAAGAAGGGGCAGCTGGGACCCCACAGGGCCCAACAGGGGAAGATGGCACGGAGTCATCCAGGTTGGTGGGGGTTTGGTGGAGGAGGAGGCCGTGCAAGCACCAGAGACGGGGTCTGGAGGTGGGGATCCCACTGGTGCTAGTGGTGCAGTGCAGGACCAGGGACAGGAGGCAGCACAGGCCGCCGCGGAGGTGCCTGTGTGCAATCCAGTCCCCGATCCTGTCCCTGCATCATCTTGCACCAGCAGGGATGCCTACATCCAGACCCGTTTTCAGGCAGGGGATGAGCTGACGTCAACTGGCCTTCCTCTGCCTGCGGACGTGGCTATCCAGGTCTGGGTTGAGCCTGTCCTGGCTGGTGTGGCGTTGCGTCAACGGGCCATGCGAGGTGACCTGCAGTCTTTTCATGGAGAGACTGCACGTCATCTCGAACGGCTCGTTGACCACGTCAGCCTGCTGGGACAGGTCACCCAGGCCGGATTCCTCCGTCTGATGGGGTTGGCTCCGACCCCCTCCTCAACTGGACCCCCTACGCACCAGTCGTCCACTGTGCCATCTTCCCACCCATCAGTCACCTGGGTGCCCTGTGGAGCTGCCTCTGACGGTGTGGGCAGGCTGGTGGAGGAGGCATCCCTGCCACAGTCGGGAGTCGGACGTCCAGCAGGGGTGGCCACATCTACGACTGCACCCCAGCCGGCGGAGGATGTGCAGGCAGCAGGAGGCAGTGAACGGGCAGAGGCAGAGCAGCAGCAGCAACATGGTGGGAGCCATGAAGGCTCGGGGCCTTCGACATCGGAGGGGCAGGCATCGGCCGGAGGGCAGGAGGACCCAGGACAGAGAGTGTCTTCCGTGTGGCAGCGGTTGGGCCACGCCATAGATGCGGAGCGGCGGCGGGCGGAAGAGGCGCGGCTCACAATGGTCAGGGCGGAGAACTCCATGCGGAGGGCCCTGAGGCGGGCCGAGTGCCTTGAGGCAATCCGCAGGGGGTTGGAGGAGGACACGGCGTCGTCCCTGCGGACCCTCGGCGCCATGGAACAGGACCGCCTCCGGGACATCGAACATGAGTTCGATGATGCCCTGGCCCAGAACACCACGGAGTGAGCCGCTGGAATTGCCCGCCGCCTTTGTATATAGTTCTTTAGTTTCAGGTTTCCTTTGTTTGTTCTTATGATTTGGAGTCGACGGACACTGCTCCACTTTTTGTATATAGTTGCATTTTAGTTAGGGTTTTTTGTAGGTTTCCTTTGTTCAGTTGGGCTCATGGACCCTTGGATGTTTTGTACATAGTTCTTCATTGGATTGATTTTATTTTTCATTTGACTTTGGACAACATTTTTTTGGATTAGGATTTGGTGTTTTTATTTTTTTAAACGGACATGCATCTTATCTTTTTTTCATTGCCATTGTATTTTGTTTCATTTCTTTTGCATTTTTTTTTTTTAATACAATTTTGTTTTCATACTTCACTGTGTGGTATCATCTCATTGGTTTCATGCATGTCATGTTGGGTGTTTTCCCATTCAATTGCAACCATTGTGTGTGACGGACATGGGTTCATTTGCTTTATGAACATTGGGGGTGTAAAATGTAATTTCCATTTCCATGTGGGTGAATGGGTTACTTGGTAGGGCTTTTTGGCTGTGGAGGCTGACCATAACGCACATGATTGGGGATTGTGAGGACCTGGTGGAGGCTGCCCATGGTGGCTGGGGGGTGGGGGTGATAGGGGACATGAGTGGGGGCCTGGTGGGGGCTGGCCATGGTGGCTGGGGGTTGGGGGTGGTGGGAGACATGGGTGGGGGCCTGGTGGAGGCTGCCCCTGCACTGCTGGGGGGTGGGGGTGGTGGGAGACATGGGTGGGGCCTGCTGGCAGGTGCCCCACAGTGCTGGGGGGTGGGGGTGGTGGGGAACATGAGTTGTACATGGGTGGGGGCCTGCTGGCAGGTCCCCCACAGTGCTGGGGGGTGGGGGTAGTGGGGAACATGAGTTGGACATGGGTGGGGGCCTGCTGGCAGGTGCCCCACAGTGTGGGGGGGTGGGGGTGGTGGGGAACATGAGTTGGACATGGGTGGGGGCCTGCTGGCAGGTGCCCCACCGTGCTGAGGGGTGGGGGTGGTGGGGAACATGAGTTGGACATGGGTGGGGGCCTGCTGGCAGGTGCCCCACAGTGCTGGTGGGTGGGGGTGGTGGGGAACATGAGTTGGACATGGGTGGGGGCCTGCTGGTAGGTGCCCCACAGTGCTGGGGGGTGGGGGTGCAGGGGTACATGAGTTGCACATGGGTGGGGGCCTGCTGGCAGGTGCCCCACAGTGCTGGGGGGTGGGGGTGGCGGGGAACATGGTTCGGACATGGGTGGGGGTCTGCTGGCAGGTGCCCCACAGTGCTGGGGGTGGGGGTGCAGGGGTACATGAGTTGCACATGGGTGGGGGCCTGCTGGCAGGTGCCCCACAGTGCTGGGGGTGGGGGTGCTGGGAGACATGGGTGGGGGCCTGGTGGAGGCTGCCCCTGGTGGCTGGGGGGTGGGGGTGGTGGGAGACATGGGTGGGGGCCTGGTGGAGGCTGCCCCTGGTGACTGGGGGGGTGGAGGTGGTGGGAGACATGGGTGGGGGCCTGGTGGAGGCTGCCCCTGCACTGCTGGGGGGTGGGGGTGCTGGGAGACATGGGTGGGGGCCTGGTGGAGGCTGCCCCTGGTGGCTGGGGGTTGGGGGTGGTGGGAGACATGGGTGGGGGCCTGGTGGAGGCTGCCCCTGCACTGCTGGGGGGTGGGGGTGGTGGGAGACATGGATGGGGGCCTGGTGAAGGCAGCCCCTGGTGGCTGGGGGGTGGGGGTGCTGGGAGACATGGGTGGGGGCCTGGTGGAGGCTGCCCCTGGTGGCGGGGGGGTGGGGGCGGTGGGAGACATGGGTGGGGGCCTGGTGGAGGCTGCCCCTGGTGACTGGGGGGGTGGGGGTGGTGGGAGACATGGGTGGGGGCCTGGTGGAGGCTGCCCCTGCACTGCTGGGGGGTGGGGGTGGTGGGAGACATGGGTGGGGGCCTGGTGGAGGCTGCCCCTGGTGGCTGGGGGGTGGGGGTGGTGGGAGACATGGGTGGGGGCCTGGTGGAGGCTGCTCCTTGTGACTGGGGGGGTGGAGGTGGTGGGAGACATGGGTGGGGGCCTGGTGGAGGCTGCCCCTGCACTGCTGGGGGGTGGGGGTGCTGGGAGACATGGGTGGGGGCTTGGTGGAGGCTGCCCCTGGTGACTGGGAGGGTGGGGGTGGTGGGAGACATGGGTGGGGGCCTGGTGGAGGCTGCCCCTGCACTGCTGGGGGGTGGGGGTGGTGGGAGACATGGGTGGGGGCCTGGTGAAGGCAGCCCCTGGTGGCTGGGGGGTGGGGGTGCTGGGAGACATGGGTGGGGGCCTGGTGGAGGCTGCCCCTGGTGGCGGGGGGGTGGGGGCGGTGGGAGACATGGGTGGGGGCCTGGTGGAGGCTGCCCCTGGTGACTGGGGGGGTGGGGGTGGTGGGAGACATGGGTGGGGGCCTGGTGGAGGCTGCCCCTGCACTGCTGGGGGGTGGGGGTGGTGGGAGACATGGGTGGGGGCCTGGTGGAGGCTGCCCCTGGTGGCTGGGGGTGGGGGTGGTGGGAGACATGGGTGGGGGCCTGGTGGAGGCTGCTCCTTGTGACTGGGGGGGTGGGGGTGGTGGGAGACATGGGTGGGGGCCTGGTGGTTGGTGCCCCTGGTGGCCGGGGGTCGGGGGTGGTGGGAGACATGGGTGGGGGCCTGGTGGTGGGTGCCCCTGCACTGCTGGGGGGTGGGGGTGGTGGAAGACATGGGTGGGGGCCTGGTGGAGGCCGCCCCTGGTGACTGGGGGGGTGGGGGTGCTGATAGACATGGGTGGGGGCCTGGTGGAGGCTGCCCCTGGTGGCTGGGGGGTGGGGGTGCTGGGAGACATGGGTGGGGGCCTGGTGGTGGGTGCCCCTGCACTGCTGGGGGGTGGGGGTGGTGGGAGACATGGGTGGGGGCCTGGTGGAGGCTGCCCCTGGTGACTGGGGGGGTGGGGGTTTGTGGGAGACATGGATGGGGGCCTGGTGGAGGCTGGCCCTGGTGTCTGGGGGTCGGGGGTGCTGGGAGACATGGGTGGGGGCCTGGTGGAGGCTGCCCCTGGTGGCTGGGGGTTGGGGGTGGTGGGAGACATGGGTGGGGGCTTGGTGGAGGCTGCCCCTGGTGACTGGGGGGGTGGGGGTGGTGGGAGACATGGGTGGGGGCCTGGTGGAGGCTGCCCCTGCACTGCTGGGGGGTGGGGGTGGTGGGAGACATGGGTGGGGGCCTGGTGAAGGCTGCCCCTGGTGGCTGGGGGGTGGGGGTGCTGGGAGACATGGGTGGGGGCCTGGTGGAGGCTGCCCCTGGTGGCGGGGGGGGGTGGGGGCGGTGGGAGACATGGGTGGGGGCCTGGTGGAGGCTGCCCCTGGTGACTGGGGGGGTGGGGGTGGTGGGAGACATGGGTGGGGGCCTGGTGGAGGCTGCCCCTGCACTGCTGGGGGGTGGGGGTGGTGGGAGACATGGGTGGGTGCCTGGTGGAGGCTGCCCCTGGTGGCTGGGGGGTGGGGGTGGTGGGAGACATGGGTGGGGGCCTGGTGGAGGCTGTTCCTTGTGACTGGGAGGGTGGGGGTGGTGGGAGACATGGGTGGGGGCCTGGTGGTTGGTGCCCCTGGTGGCCGGGGGGTGGGGGTGGTGGGAGACATGGGTGGGGGCCTGGTGGTGGGTGCCCCTGCACTGCTGGGGGGTGGGGGTGGTGGAAGACATGGGTGGGGGCCTGGTGGAGGCCGCCCCTGGTGACTGGGGGGGTGGGGGTGCTGATAGACATGGGTGGGGGCCTGGTGGAGGCTGCCCCTGGTGGCTGGGGGGTGGGGGTGCTGGGAGACATGGGTGGGGGCCTGGTGGTGGGTGCCCCTGCACTGCTGGGGTGTGGGGGTGGTGGGAGACATGGGTGGGGGCCTGGTGGAGGCTGCCCCTGGTGACTGGGGGGGTGGGGGTTTGTGGGAGACATGGATGGGGGCCTGGTGGAGGCTGGCCCTGGTGGCTGGGGAGTGAGGGTGGTGGGAGGCATGGGTGGGGGCCTGGTGGAGGCTGCCCCTGGTGACTGGAGGGGTGGGGGTGGTGGGAGACATGGGTGGGTGCCTGGTGGTTGGTGCCCCTGGTGGCTGGGGGGTGGGGGTGGTGGGAGACATGGGTGGGGGCCTGGTGGTGGGTGCCCCTGCACTGCTGGGGGGTGGGGGTGGTGGGAAACATGGGTGGGGGCCTGGTGGAGGCTGCCCCTGGTGACTGGGGGGGTGGGGGTGCTGATAGACATGGGTGGGGGCCTGGTGGTGGGTGCCCCTGCACTGCTGGGGGGTGGGGGTGGTGGGAGACATGGGTGGGGGCCTGGTGGTGGGTGCCCCTGCACTGCTGGGGGGTGTGGGTGCTGAGAGACATGGGTGGGGGCCTGGTGGAGGCTGCCCCTGGTAGGCTGGGGGTTGGGGGTGGTGGGAGAAATGGGTGGGGGCCTGGTGGTTGGTGCCCCTGGTGGCTGGGGGTGCAGGGGGACATGCGTTGATGGGCAGTAGTGCAAGTTGACATGTGGGTTGGCTGGGGGGCATGGCCATGGTGGATGGGGTGCCTGGAGGACATGTGCAGGGTAGGCCCCTGTGGTGTGAGCCACCTGCAGGTGCCGTGGAGGGTGTAGAGGGAACACCTGGGAGGGCCCATACGTGCAATTCACGTGTGGTGCTCCCCGCGCACCCCTGTAATACACGTACCCTGATGGAATCACGTGTCGAACTTCCCCCGCACCCTGAAATACACGTACCCTGATGGAATCGCGTGTGGAACTTCCCGCGCACCCCTGGAATACACGTACCCTGCTGATATCGCGTGTGGAACTTCATGCGCACCCCTGTAATACACGTACCCTGATGGAATCACGTGTCGAACTTCCCCCGCAAACCCCGAAATACACGTACCCTGATGGAATCGCGTGTGTAACTTCCCCCGCACCCCGAAATACACGTAGCCTGCTGATATCGCGTGTGGAACTTCACGCGCACCCCTGAAATACACGTACCCTGCAGAAATCGCGTGTGTGACTTCCCCTGCACCCTGAAATACACGTACCCTGCTGATATCGCGTGTGGAACTTCACACGCACCCCGAAATACACGTACCCTGATGGAATCGCGTGTGGAACTTCACGCGCACCCCGAAATACACGTACCCTGATGGAATCGCGTGTGGAACTTCCCGTGCACCCCTGAGATACGCGTACCCTGCTTGCACGGGCCCAATCGCGTGTGGAAATTCCCGCGCACCCCTGAAATACACGTACCTGCTGTAATCGCGTGTGTAACTTCCCCTGCACCCTGAAATACACATACCCTGCTGATATCGCGTGTGGAACTTCACGCGCACCCCGAAAACACGTACCCTGATGGAATCGCGTCAGGAACTTCACGCGCACCCCGAAATACATGTACCCTGATGGAATCGCGTGTGGAACTTCCTGCGCACCCCTGAGATACGCGTACCCTGCTCGCACAGGCACTATTGCTGTATGTTGCCACTTTTGTAATGCGCACGGACGCTACCGCCTGCCTTCGTGTGGCGGACGTGTTTGGGCTTGTGCGTGTCTTTCGCTGTGCGTGGCTTTGCCCTATTCGATTCCATGAATACGTGTGGTTCGGGTGCGTGTGGGCGTTCCGTCTGCTTCCCTGCAGTACATCCCCAGTTACGCCCTTATTTTCACGTGTTGTTCCCCATTCCGCGCGTTACGCCCCGTGTCCCGCCCACTTTCTGGTGTATGCGCCGAGGTTGTGCGCTTTCACTGTGCGCGTCGTGCACGCCTTTCGGGATGTTGCAGTGACTTGTGCGCCATGCACGGGTTTGGCGCACATCCCGGGGTGTACAGGCGCAGGGACTTCCATGAATCGCACGCGTGCGCGTGCGCCTGTTTTTTTCCGCTTGCGCCTACTTGCGCCTGCTTGCGCGTAGATTTTCGGCGCACGTTTGTTCCATGAATCGGCCCCTTAGTGTTTTACTGTTTATAGACAAGTTCTCAGCTTGTATCTTTGTGCATTCTCAGGAATGGGTGGGACTGTGACCATGCCTGGTGCAACCCTCATCTACATTATTACACTCCCTCCTTCCCTACAGCTCTCTGGCAGGCCTCTCTTGGCCCTCCTCCCACTCCCCACCAAAGCACAGGCGTAACAAGGGATACCAGGGATATCTAAATACTGTGACCTGACCTGGATAGAACACAATATACGTTACATTGAAGGTCAGAGTACTATTGTGTTTTATGTGGTGAGTCCTGGTACAGTCTACCGATCTAAATAATCACAATGGCTTCACAACTCAAGAAGCATCTGTGAGCAACGTGTCTTTCAAAAACCATATACTGAGATGAAACAAATTGAATTCAACCCAGTAGACACTGAATCACAATTCAATATTTTTATTAACATGTATAGAAAACAATCATTATAGAAAACTAATCTCATAATTATAAAAACAATCACCAAAATCAGTTTCAATAAATTCGTTAATCAATCCATCAAATTCATAATTAGACTGATCAGATACATCATTCCCATCTAAAACCACAAAAGACCACACATCAACCATACTGCATTCATACTCAAACCATTCATCAAATCACTCAATTATGACAGATATTTCATCAATAAAAAAACAATCATACTAAAATACAACGTTACAATTTCTAGTCCATTACTAATATGAACCATGAATTTATCACAGCTGAACCAGCGTTGTTTGTACGGTCTATTCTGACTCAAGCTAGTGTCACATAAAACTGTTTACAAATAGCAGTGCATTCCCCGGCCCGACATGTTTCTTTCTGTGCAAATCTTGGTTAACAGAAATTCTTCAAGGGTTACTAAGGTCCAGCGTGGTCAAATGGAATGTAGATGGAAAAAGAGAGCAGGTAGACTACACCAACAGGGCTCACGTAAATATAAACATAAAAAACAACATCAATCAGGCTCAATGCTTAAATTTCTAGATTGATCATTACTACCACGACACCATAAATGAGCGGGGTGTAGAAAAGGGTTATAAGTACCCCCCATCTAACTCTACCACTAGGGGAATCATGGAAACCGAAATAGGGAACCATCATTGGAACACCATATTAATTGGTATATCCAGAGTAATACCACCATCACCAACACCAAGTGACATGCCAAGACTTCCAGAACTACTGAGGTTATACCTCCATGTGGAGGTAAAACCAGCCGTGACCCAATTGTATACCATGCATAAAAAAAGAGAAGGTCTGTAAGATGGGTCAACTCAGACCAGACACTCACAATAGATCTTCTGTAAGTATCTCGATGAGTACCACTGGTGTTTACCACCCAGAATGGTACACAATCACCGATGGAACCAGCGGTACCAGACACTCAAAAAAGGGGGAAGCCCAATTCTGTAGAGTCTGCATCTACGTCACGGCCAATCCTAGACCACCTATAAACATAGAGGCAAAGCATAAACAATTAGCAACCATAGCAGCATTGTAAGACACAAACATCTCTTCATTCATATTAGCACGATTAGCGTGATGTCTTAGAAATAGCCTGTGTAGGCACCCTATATTCGGGGTCACAACACCCAAAAGAAGGTGACTTCCACACAAAAACATGCACATATCACCCCGGCTTACCTTAATCATCGAGGTCTATCAATTCCGGACACGTGCATATATAGAGATTGCCTCCAAGCAAGTATCTTCCCGTAAAACGGCAACGGAAATGTCATCCGTCTCAATCAAACACAGATGTTTAACAGTACTACAAAAGAAAGGAATGGGGACAGATCAGTGGGTCAAATCACCATCGTGAAAAAATCGGCTCCAGCTGATAAAGGCATCCATATATACTAGTAGTGCAGCAGGCATGTTCAAACGAGTATGTCTCGTAGGAACGATAACAACTATCCCACCCCGACCAATACAGGTACACGGTACAGTGAGGGCTAGCGAACCAGTGCGGAGAGCACGGGACAGTTAAGCCGGTGTAACCCTGATGACCTAAACATAGCACACAGAAACCACAAGGAAAGCCCGTCTTACCTAAATACCTTCCACGCGTACTCCGCTGGTGGCCGCAGTGGTTCTGTGAGCTGACACGTCCAATGGTCAAACTCGGCATATCCGGGTAATGTACATGCTCGCGTGATCATGTGACAGTCACGTAACGTAAAGCTTAGAGTGTCATGAAAATACACGTCCACTCAATCTCCGCTTGGACTCCAAAACAAGCCGTTACGATGAAACACGAGTACATCATTATCAGCTACATTTCAATGGTTAAGTAAGTGAATCCGACCATATTAATCAAAATGAGTTATTGTGGTTAAATAAACAACTACCAGCATGGTAGTTAGGCACGATCCGGCAATAATGCTCAAAAGAGCATTCACGTTTTAACTCATGAAGGTAAACATTCCACAGACACGTGGACACTCATAGGGTGTGTTGTATACCCTATCACCATCATCTCTATATTGCGAGAAAACTCGACAATCTGCTGGAGAATGTTATATGCCCGAAATATCTTTCAAAATTAAAGCTCTGCACAAAGAGTAGCCCGAAGTGTGAAACAACACAGGCTAAAAATTCCAATCTATTGCCTCATTTAAGCAGGCCACATGACTTTTACTCAGAAAGATAAGTTTGGTCTCCTCTCTAGATAAAGTTTGCTTATTCACAGAAATATTATTGGTGACCACAATCTTCTTTAGTACTGTCCATCTTAGATCGTCACAACCATGATTCTACATTGTGAAATATCCTACAAAGGGGGCTGTTAAATTCCTTAATCTAACGCAACTTCTATGTTCACTGATACGGATTTTGATTTTCTGTTTTGTTTTTCCGATATATATTTTATGGCAGGGACACCAGATAGCATATATAACAAAGCTTGAGTTGCAATTCGAGAACCCTCTTTGTTCCCAAGGTCTTGGAAGCCCAATATCAACCTCAGTGGTTCATTTAGTAAAAGGACACATACCACAAGGGCATGTCCTCTCAATTTGGGTAACCCCCATTGTTGGGTAATGCTAGTTTGCTTGTCAGACTTATTATTGATATCATTCCTACTCACCATTTCCTTGACATTACGTCCCCTTTTGAAAGCACACCGTGGACTAGACACAGGTATCTTGGCTTGTGCTAAAAGATGCCAAAGTTTCTTGACAATCGTAACCACATGATTGGAAAGATGGTTAAAGATGCTAACAAAGACTACAGGATCAGATTTGGAAGGACTGGATTTAGATCTATATTCCAGCAATGCCTCCCGATGGTTATTTGAGGCTGTCTTCAACGATCTCTTAACAATCTTGCTAGGATAACCTCGCTGGATCAAATTGTGACTCAAAATTGAGGCTTCGGACTCAAACCTCTCCTTTTCGCTGCTATTCCATTTGAGTCGCAAAAATTGCCCAAACGGTAAATTATCCCTTAGGGTCTTAGGATGAAAACTGTCATATCTGAGAAGAGAGTTCCTATCAATGGTTTTATGGAACGGTTTCAATCCCAACAGATTAGTAGATGAATTGGAAAAGATGGTCAAGTCCAAAAAATCTATCTGTTCTTTATAAAAAATTCATAGTGAACTTAAAAAAGGGATTAATCACGTTCAGCCATTGAAAAAAGGCTAATAGCGTTGTTTCATCACCATGCCAAATCATCACTCCCACCTGCAAGGCTAAA
This sequence comes from Ambystoma mexicanum, assembly GCF_040938575.1. Lineage (NCBI taxonomy): Eukaryota > Metazoa > Chordata > Amphibia > Caudata > Ambystomatidae > Ambystoma > Ambystoma mexicanum. The sequence continues at coordinate 1,021,605,731 of NC_090928.1, forward strand.
AACCTCGGGGTCATCTTCGACTCTGGAGTCTCCTTCTCCCTCACATCTCTGACCTCTCTAAGAAGTCACACTATCATCTGCACATCCTTAGAGGTATTCTTCCTTTCCTCTCCTTCCCCCAGAAGCTCTCTGTCTCCAGAGCCCTGGTCCTCTCTAAGCTGGACTACTGTAACAGCCTCTATCTAAATCTGCCTGCCTCCACTCTCCGCCCTGTACAACTTATCCAGAACAGGACTGCGAGGTTTCTCCTTGGCCTCAAGCCCAGGGATCGTATCTCTCCAGGACTGAAATCTCTGCACTGGCTCCCAGTGGCTGCAAGGATTGAGTTCAAAACCCTCCGCATTGTACACAAGGCCTTCTGGGGTCTGGGGTCGCAATACTTTCAACTCTCTCTCCCTAAATATCTTCCTTCTCATGCTCTTCGCTCATCTGCCGCCAACTCCATCAGGGTCAGTCACTTCTCCATGCAACGAGTTGGTGGCAGATCACTCTCTTTGTCAGGGGCCTCTCTCTGGAACAGCCTTCCTGCCTCCCTGAAACTCGAGGAGAACCATCTCCAGTTCCGGAAACACCTGAAATCCTTCCTCTTTGCTTCTGCTTTCTCTCCTCCCCTCCCCTGCTGAATTCCTGACTGAAACTGCACTGGTTACCTGGCCACCCTTTCTGATGTCTGGCCCAGGCTACATCAATTGCCCACCTGCACTGCCTCCCTGGGAACCCCTGCAGTTGGGGACCGTTTTTCTGTATCCCTTCAGTCCCCCTACCAGCACTCATGTCTGCACTTCCTTGCACTTGCCACTAGCTGGCTGTTTTTATTTGTCTTATTTATCTTATTTATTCCACTTTCCCATGTACTGCCTTTCCCCTCTCCCTTCCCCCCGTGCACTTTTCATTTCCCCCCTTCCCATGCACTTGCGCGATCTGAATGACACCTGGCCTAGTAGGATTGTTGTCTGTCCTCCCTCTGTTCCCCCCCTTGCCTCATCACGCCTTGAAACACTTGGTGTATAGGCGCGTTATAAACACCATATCATATCACATCATATCATATAATACATTGCATAAACATGCAAATCATGCATAGCAAAGTGTACAAATAGGTGTTCCAATGGTTGTGCCAGTGAGACAATGGGAGGACAGGGATAATTTTGCTGTACAGCCACCAGCTTGTGGCTTACGTGACTATTACAAAATGCTTGCATATGCATTTCTCATACTTATGCACACAGCTCACTTTTTTCTGTGGTGAGCAGATTCAAGTGGTGTGATACATGTGGGGTGCGTTGCCATTTACTGTTACATTGCGATAAGTGTGTGTAAGAAATTAAAACTGTTATTGATAATGATCTGCAACCAAAGAAAAAATAATTTGAAAAGTTAGAAGTTGTACTCCCGTTTTTATATATATTTGATGCATAACCTATGCTAAATAATTGTATAATTTAAGCATTGCAAACTGTATGCTCATTTAGCCAACATTTTCAGGGATGCATGTGTTTTCTACGATAGTATGTCCGATCACATGCATACATTCTGACGCGTGTAAATGATCTATGTTATTGTGATTAACATGAGATCAGATTAGAGCTCACAGGTTCAGCCAACTAATAATTAGTACATGACCATTTTATAATTCAAAATCATTTATGAAATACAATTTTCTAATGGAGCCAAAAAGAACCACAGCGGTTTCAAATGGCCCTGTAGAACATTTTCCCTGGGAAAAAGGTTAGAGTGTCCCCGATATGCAACATTCGTATAGCAGTATGTCCATGGTTCAAGACTCTGGCAATGTCATGGTGGAAAGAAATTCTCATGAGAATCAGGATGAGGCAACCAGGGCAGTTGATTAAAGTTTTGCTGGTCCTTACAAATGTTTCAATGACTTAACTTTGTGCTGTGGGAATTGGGGGTGGATTGTGACATCACAGGTGGTAATTGAGGGTGGTGTGTGAAGGTCTGTGGACCCAATTATTGAACACAATGCATGCTTGTCTATAAGGGTTCAAAATGTGATGTCCAATGAGCTTTGTTTGGGGAGATTATTTCATTTTGCACAATTACAAATACTTAATACTTGCATTGTATAAAAGTTCTAACTTTAGGGGCCTTTCTTTGACAGCACCTTTTCATGCAGTTCTGTTCCATGATCTGTTTAAATTTGCTCTCCCAGTTGCGTCTGGGGCACCAAATAAAACTGCATTACTTCTTGCACCAGCGTACACTCCGTTCTGACCACTTTTGTAATATTTTGGTGAGTTTTCAAGGCGACCCCCAATACAGTATCATCCCCTTAGAACTTGCTTTAATAATTCTTGGTCTGGCTATTGCTGCTCTCTTCTTACAAGCCTTCCTGCTATAGTTTCACCACGCCAGGATTATGATACATTGCACATGCACAAACTCCGATGCACATGCACAAACATCATTTGTGTCAGATTTCTACACAATATTTATTTTTATTTTTCACAGACTACACTTTACATATACAGAGGAACCAACAGCAGCCCAGAGAATGCACAAGTGTTCAAAGCAAGTCCAGGCAACCATACACGTCTTTCTAACTAAACTATACTGGCAAACTGACAATGTTGTTGAAATGTATAAAGATATTCCATAATAAGGCATTACCGTTGGAATCTTCCAAGCGCTAAGATGATCTTTAATAAACAATTGAATGACTACGAGATTTTAGAACCCTTTGAGAACAAGCTACCCAGGGTGGAAACCTTAACCCTAAATCAATTCCTCACATAACCATAAGACATAGGGACCCCCCCGACCACCCACCCACATAACGCTAATGCACAGAAAAACCTAGGTAGGTTAAATCCCTGCTTGGGGACGGGCATGGAGGGACCAGAGTCCTCTATCCTAAAAATCTCTGACCAAGGATGAGGGAGCACACAAATGCAAAGAGACTGAAGTAAAAGAGTGTGAGAGAGGAGGAGGGAAGAGAAGTGAAAAAGAAAAAAAAGAAAAGAATCTTCTAACACAACTCTCAAAAGTCCTCATACACCTGTCATACAGAAAACCAGACAACCATCTCTCTGCACAGCAATCTACATGCACTTCTCCACATTGCAACAGCAGACTAACAACATATAACAAAGCACAACAGCACATGGGAGTTTGCACAGACCCGTAAACCACACTTATGCTCAGCAAACCGAACTGAAGCTGCCAACACAACATCAAAATTTCTCTCTTTCCTATTCCCAACTACACCCTAGTAACCCCCTACCACCCTCCTTTTTTTCACAATCTCCTTTTCATATCCACCAGAGCTCCTGGGGACCACTTCAGTGGTGATGGTGTGTGGTACAAATACCTTTAACATTAACATGATTACAAAAACAAGGCTCATGTACTAATTACTTGATTGGGATCATGCACAAGCAGACCCTTACATATTGACTGCCTGTAAAGCCGAGCTGTTGCTTTCTCTTTTTTGTTTTAGCACATTTTGATGGCACAACCTTTATCGCCAACACCATTGCTACAGAGAAGATAGAATGTTAAGGGGTGTCGAAAGCTGTCTTTGTGGTTAGCATGACAACTTGAAATACTGTGGCATTATCGGCCAAAAAACGAAATGTTATTTCTTGTTCCATTACACCAATGTAATCAAATAGTGGCTTGTAGAAAATAATGTCTGTGTCACCTTCAAAGCTGGGGACGTGTATTGATCTTTCTTTTCTTAGCTACAGGGAGTTGGGCTATATTTGGACTACTTACCTGGCTCTGTTGGGCTTCATTTAGGTATTCCATATGTGCCTGTGATTTTGTTCACTCGTTCACCACCTTAAGTGTTGTTATTTTTACATCATCAAAGAAGGGATGGTATACTGAGGGGCGCCCAAAGGTATTGTACTTGTTGGCTTAACTTGCAAGTGTGAGTTTAGGAACTTTTGGCCACGTTACTGAGTGATCCACCTTACTGCTCTGGGTGTTCTTGTTTATCTGTTTGAGGTGTCAGTTATGTCTCGCGCTGGGATGAGTGGATTTGTGACTGTCAGAAAGTGAGATTTTCCTATGCATGCTGCACTTTGTAATTATGTTTTACTTTGCATGTGGTGGCTCCTTGAGACTTCTGGCATCAACATTAGCGTCAGGCTGCGTTGCCACCTGGGCTGTGAGTGCTCTGGGCACAGAAGTTACCTGCAGCGTCATGTATGCCCGCATCTCCAAGAACGTTTATCCTAGAATTAATGCCCACCAATGGGTGTACTCTTAGGGCAGTGAGAACTATACTGGTATCACACGCATCAGCGTGCATATCCCATTACGGCAGCTGTTTGCAAGGCTTTAAGTGGACCAGAGCTCTCTGAGGGCCGGCCTCGGCTGCGTTTGCTATACCGCCTTGGGATGGGACACCCCTGGTGCCCATGGTGCTGTCACTGGCAGAACAATTGCTCATCATCTCAAACGTGGTCACTCTAGTGCAGAGGTCTTCAATCTGTGGGGCGCGTAACGCCTGGCAGAAGACGAAAGAGTAACGCTTTTTTTCTCCTTTTTTTTTTTTTTCCTGCCGCACTGAACTGAGCATTTGCAATGGGGAGCCACTGGCTCCCATGCACATGCTCAGCCAGTGCGATGTGGTGGGGGCGTGGCCATGAAAGAGGAAATAAACGCAGCCTGGACACGCGCTTTCCTGCATTTGGATCGCGCGTCCAGGCTGCGTTGTGGTGTCCTGTGTTCCTTGCTGTTGCTGCTGCCGCCCGTGAGAGGTAAGGGACCCCTTTATATACAATGCGGCTCCCCTGTGGCAATCTGCCATGGGAGAGCCGCGTTATTAATACAGTACTGGTCCCCCCTTCGCCCCTCTCCCCTTGCGTCCCCCACATTAGGGGGCATGGAGGAGAGGAGGCGAGCGGGGGACCGAAACTGCTCTGCCAGTGTTTTTTTACAACGCGGCTCCCCCATGGCAGATTGCTGGAGCCCAGCAATCTGCCATGGGAGAGCCACATTATTAATGCAGCACCGGTCCCCCTGCGCCCCTCTCCCTCTGCAACCCCCACATTAGGGGGCATGGAGGAGAGGAGGCGAGCGGGGGACCAAAACTGCTCTGCCGGTACTGTATTAATAAAGCAGCTCCCCCATGGCAGATTGCTGCAGCCCAGCAATCTGCCATGGGGGAGCCGCGTTATTAATGCAGCACCGGTCCCCCCTGCACCCCTCTCCCTCTGCAACCCCCACATTAGGGGGCATGGAGGAGAGGAGGCGAGTGGGGGACCAAAACTGCTCTTCCCTGAATTTTATAAATCAGACCTGAAGATAAAACACACACAAAGTATGTAGTTACAAAGTGAGGAGGTAATCTGGTGTCAGATACGTGAATTTCATCTGGGGGTGCTGGCAGAGCCTGCTGGTACACTGCAGCCTTTCTAAGTTCTTGAAACTGGCACAAAGTTCAAACACTGCTAAAGTTGGGAACGCGTTACCTAAACTGTATGGCAGCCCCACACCAAGGGGGCCCTAATAATATCCACTGTGGGGGGGGGGCGTGGGCTGTGTGTGGCAGGTTTGAAAAGAACAAATTGTGGCTAAGTCTTAATAGAAAACACAAACACTTCTGGCATACTGGTGGTTCAGCTTTTCCTAGCTGACGTAGGAGCCCATCTCCCAATACAACTTCAGGAGGAACTAATGGAGCTCCAAAGTGACCGCCTACTAGAGAGCCAATTCAGAAAATTGTCTTTGGGTGCATTTTGGCAACATGTGTCTGCAGAGTTTCCAACTTTATCTGAATGTGCAGTCAATGTACTTTTACCTTTCAGCATCTCATACCTGTGCGAAATGGGGTTCTCTGCACTTGCAGCCCTAAAGACAATATCGGTCAAAGCTGGAGGTGGAAGAAAGCCTGCGGTTGGCTATTGGAAAAATTGAACCCAATATTGACAGGCTGGCTGGTGAAAGGCAGGTCCACCTTTCACACTAGTTCTCCAGTATGCCACTGTCCAACTTTAAAGTGACATCACGTTGTTGCACTTGAGAAACAAATTGTTACACCACTTGCATAGAAAATGTTACTACGGGACAGCAATATTGGGTGTTTTCGTTTGTGTGAAATAAATATCCAACACTATTTTTAGTCGAGTCCTCTGTATTATAGCAAAACAATCGGAATGCTTTGTTCACAAATATTTGTCCTCTAATCTGATTTGAATAATTGCAAGCAATGATTTTGAAACATGGTGTTTGGCATTCACTCCTTCGTTAGGGGCACCATTCTACTCCAGCGCGCGATAACCGTTCGCAACCGAGTACAATTTTGGAGTCCATGTGTATAGGGGGGGCCTGGGCTGGAGACATTTTTCTTAGGGGGGGCTTGGGGTCAAAAAGTTTGAAGACCACTGCTCTAGTGAGACAGGCTGTATGCTTTAATGCCTGCAGGCACCAATACACACACTCCTCACCACCACTGTTCATAGCAGAGTGCTGATCGGATGAAAAAGAAAATATGTTTTGTTAAAACGTGGCTTAACATTTTTGTTAGAAGAGAAGACGTTTTTATGATTCCTTTAGGAGCAACACATACGAACTGTGTATTTTTTAGTTGTTGGGCTTGAAATATTGAGCGTGAGAGCAAGTATTTGCCCACTCGCATTTGTGATGGTGCGAGTGGGGTCTGCATGTATAATACATCTGAAGGATGCAAATGAACCTCTTGAGCTATTTTACTGAGATGGGAATGTCTTATCTGCAGGCTACAAGCCTAGCTCTGAAGCCCACTCCTTAACATCCCAAACTATCTTTCATCGAATGGAACCTGCTCTGGCGAATTCTGTTTTGCTTTTAATTTCAAATATATATATGTATATACATATTTACTGCAGATTAAATGTAGTATATTTCAAAGTTCTATAGCCCTTTCTCTTTATGTGATAGAACATTCTTCCATGTATATTGGCTACTTATCTAGTTAGTCCACACCGTTGTTTACACGTTCTTCAGTTACTTATGCTCCTTAGGCCACTACCCCAAATAAATATATTTTTTTCACATTTTAGCCTCCTACCCCTCCAATTTTCATCCCACTTAAAGCACTGGCCTCAGGAGGTGTATTTAATGTGTTGTCCCTTAACTAAGTTGCAATGGTTTCCTTTGTTTCCAGTTCTGTGTAGCAGAGGATAAGCCCCTCTGCTTGGGGAACACTTTGTTTTGATAAAGGAGCTGTTGGCAAAAGCCCCACTCCACCCAATTTACTCCCTGCATCTTCCTCCTCATGACTGTCCATGGCCGTGCTAATCCCTATGGCCATTGTCACCCACTTTCTGCCCCTCCTTGCCCAACACATACCCTCGTGAGATCTCTTAGAGCTATATTTATGAAACTTCAAAATCAAACATTGCTCTCAAAGTGCGTGCCAGGGTTTTTTCAAAGCATCCTCCTGAGAGCTAATGGTTTAATTGGTGCTATAAATTCACTACTGGTGTAAAAATAATGTCTCAACCAGGTCTGCATTCAGACGCTTGATTTATAAGCAATATGCATGACCTTCACTGAAATCCTGTTAAAAACAAGCATTGGCAAAGCCAACAGGTTTTACTTTTGTATAGATATTAAATAGATATTTGCCAGGAGCTGCTATTATATGCCCAGGTAATTGCCCCATGTTCAAGCTACTAACCATTAATGGCCAATAAGTACCATTCTGGCAATGTCAGCAAAATATCATTCCCATGTTCACACGAAAGCCAAAATATTTTGCATTGCCAAGGCTTGCTTGTCTTAAGCAACAACCCACCCATGAACTCAACACTCACATGCACGCTCTCTTAACATCAGTGAATATCTTGGCAACACCTTACAAACGGTGGCACTGCCTGCCTCCAAATATTGTGAGTACTTGGGCATCTGGTGGCAATAACTGACACATTCCTATACTATGCTTATGTATCAGCCAAAACAATTGGTTTTGCTAATGCTTGTTAACCCTAGTCCCTTATGCTTTAATTACTTTTTAGCTGTAATCTGAAAAACCTATTTACTGTTTTTTTAAAAATGTCTTTCTCATTATGTATAACAGTCTAGCAAAAACGGCCTTGATATTAAATACATTTGGGAAAAAGTATCCACTACCATATGCTATAGGGATATTTCAAGCCAGTGAGGCCACGAACTCCACAGTGACCTATAATATCCTTTTTTTAACGTATGCTAAGGTATATTTTATTCCTTATAATACACGGCTATATACTGTCACCCCTTTAATACCTGGCCTCTTGCTTAATGTATTTGTAAGAGAGCTTCACATAAATGGCGCATATAACCAGTGTAGAATAGGTTTGGATTCAAATAATTTTTAGGCAGTTTCTAACGTTTTCCTTAAACACAGTTTAAGCAGTTTCATAAAATGCATCTAAAAGGCGTTTTCTTGTTGTGCATCACAATAAGCACTAGCAGGCAGATCCTTGCATTCATGAGTTAAACTCCAGCAGTATACAAAATAAACACACAACCATAAACAGTTCCTTATCATGTAATGGCTGCAAAGTGACACGATAGGAATGTATAGAGCACCTTGCGCTTTTAATGAACTGCTTCAGTGGCGGCTGGAACACTGCTCTGTGCTGGCTCGAGCAGCACGCATTGTGACGTCGGACCTGAAGCATAATAACTGATTAAAGGGCAGCAGTGATGTCGTGTTCTTATAACATGTGATGAGACAACTAGCCTGAAATAAGACCATTATGCATAGGCTTGTGTATCGGTATTGCAGGCTGCATGTGTTATACATGCATTGATGCTAATTGGCTAAGATTTTGCAAGGAACAAAGAGGACATCCGCTAACGCACTCTAGGACGTGGGATGCCTCACTGAAGAGGCAGGGCTGCATTGGGAGCAATGAGGTGGAGCATTACCATACAGCGCGCGAGTGTATGAAACTCGGGGTCATGGGCTACGCAAGGATACATATTTACAAACATCCTTGGCTCCCAGCCTGCATACCTTAACTTATAACTCTAGACCTTTACATTATCTATACCGCACTGGAAAACTCGCGCTTGCAGAGCCATTAGGTGTGACATTATAGGCTATGCAAAGGACAGTTTTACTGTACAGTAAGTCCTTGAAGAGGGCGTGCTTTGCGCACAGGCCGAACTTTTATCTCAGCCAACTCACTTTATGATCAGGTGCAAAGCACTACATCCAATTGACCCCATCACTGTTATCTCAGCACCATCCACAATGCAGAGCAATATTCCTATTCCAACAACAGAAAGTCAAAAGCAGGCCAAGAGAAAACGAAGAAAGGCAACTTTCCCAATTCTGAGGGGGGAAAGAAAACATATTGGTAATCAATGAAAGCACAGGAGCAATTGAAAAGCTGTCCGGCTCTCAATTGCAGAATAAGTTGGGATGCAATTTGAAAATAATGGCTGATACAAAGAGTTTCTCTGGCAGTCGATATGTTCTTCGTGTGAAGGACAAATGAGGATTTGGCAACCTACCTATTGTTCAGCCTTTGCTGCTCTGCTATTATCTACAGTCACAGTGACTCAACCAAACCTTCTTCAGCTCGGGAGCTGCCTCATCGAAACTATATGCAATTCGTTTTTCTGTGCTTCTGTGCAGGATATTTATATATATATATATATATATATATATATATATATATATATATATATATATATATATATATATATATATATATGTAGTCAACCTTGTACGCGAGTGCAGGGAAAGCGGAAGGCACTCCAGGAAGCGAGTTCTGCTGCTAACAATTACGGCAAAACACTGAGGCAGCAATCCATTTAGGTTCAGTCAAAAAATTATACTTTATTTGGACATGTGTCCAGGACAGAAGAAGAAAACACACGATAAACGACGCGTTTCGCGGCAACTGGCCGCTTGCTCACGTTCAGGTATATATGAAGAAATATGAAATTGGTGAAATATATATTTCTTTTTTATTTTTTTTAACTTTCCTTTTCAATATAGACATATTTGCATGCAAAGGCCAACAAAACGTTTTTTTGCTTAATTATGCAAGCTTGGGGGAATCAATTGGTCTACAATCACTATGAGCAAATTCACCATCAAATGTGCACTGGGATGTATGTTTATAGGGTGTGTTACATTGTTGTAAAGGGATCACCTAGGCCAGGAATGGGCATCATGGAAATTGAAGGAAGCTCTACAAATTTCGTATAATGAAATAGAAATACAATAAGAAATGAAGATAAGACTTAAACATCAGTCCCAAGTGTCAAAGGAAATCTACAATGGCAGAGAAGCAGTAGAGTCCATCTATTGTTCCAGCTGGAAGGTGGGGTCAGCGGAGGGGGTAGTCTCTGAATTGCTATAAAAGAACCTCAAGGACCACGAGAAGAAATGCCCTGATGGGACAGAACGACGTAGAACCTCTTGGGGAGAAAAACAGTCACTATTTCCATTTCCTCGTTGAAAAGATAAAAATTCAGCAAAACATTCCTTCCTAATCCTTCCATGGTTTCACTAACAATACCCAAATTAAAATTACACAAGACAGAGAGTAAGAGGTCACAGAAGACTGATTGTCACTCGCACCTTAAAACTTTCTGTCCAGCACTAATACAGGTCAAAAAACTTGCTGCTCGGGCCACACGAAATCCAGAGGGCGTGAGGAGGCACGGACTCTAGACTCTAGTTATAGTTAGGCAGGACTCGAACACGATAAGGCGAATTTGGGAGGATTATAACTCTGAAACTGCTCACTATACAATTTTAGATTATTGGTTTTCTATTCAGGGAGAAAAAAGGTATAGGAGAGGTCCCAAAAACACTAAAGGCCATTCTTTTGTATGTAGAAAATGTCTGCCCTCATGTCAATCAAAAAATACTGAAACGATTGCTGTCTAACCTGGTCAAAAAGTTGGTATCTGGACAAACTCATGATCTTTACTTTTTTGGTGAAAACCCATCTCATGGCCTATAGCTACTGAAAAGTTAAGACAACTTTTACAAAGCATGTGGATAACCATAAACCAACCCTTACCTATGGTTATGGTGGGAACAGGTATTAAATGTGAGACACGTTTGCAGGGTAAGTGCCTTGCCTAGTATTCCCTAGAAGAGTGAACATTTACATATCTTTGAAGATGTCAGTGGTTAAGCCATATGTATTGTGATCAGTGATCCCATCAACGATGACACTTGCAATGTTATTTGATGTTATGTGTGAGGTCTTGAGTAGTGTTTGGCAGGGAAGTTATCAGTGCGTTGGTAACCGCAACTGGTGAACTTGAGTGATTTATGGTTTGTGAATTCTAGCTTCAATGAAAAACAATTGCTCCCAGGATAGCTCAGTAATTATTGATGGATGTAGACTACCTGAAATCATGTCAACATAGTCTCCTGGATTATATCTATTTCTTACCAATGCAAATCTTAACATCGATAATCTGCTGCAATTCCCTTAATTATAGCACAGTAGCACTATGGACTAGAGATATTGGTTTGCATTTTCTGGGACAGTTGTTGGATAGTGGAACTAGGCTTGTTTGGTAACCACTGTAAATGCTTCTTTCATATCTGTAAACAATGGTATTGAGAAGACTACTGGGTAGGCTTATAGTTCTATAATCAAGCCATAGCATGAGAAATATCCTCTACCCTGCTATGTCTTGATCGGGAAAACAGTTGTCTTGCAGAACATTTTGTTTCTAATCCATGGCTGTTCAATTCCTTGTGGATGATGACATTGTACTTATGCAGTGCCTTATTTACCAATGAAACCAGATAGAGGGCCTCATAACAATTTTGGCGGTAAATCAGCACAATTACTGCTGGGCGCTAATAGCGTTACCGCCGTGTCGTGCGGCAGAATCAGCGCCTCATCACAAAATGGTGTGAATGTGCCCTTGTCTCCGGTTGAAACACTATTACTGCCCATGGTAACTGTGCTGGAATAAGTTCTACCGCCGAGAAAGTGGTGCTAATACCGCTAACACCGGCCAACCCAGCATTATTAGCGCTGGCAGAAATTGTGTCACTGCTGTAACTGGAAGCATCGTAGAGGCTATTTTAAAAAAGACAATCCATTCAATATCCACATCCAGTCCTGGAAAGCAGCAACAATGCGCAGGGAGGACAAGAGGCAAGGGGGTCGAATATCACCCACGAAAACATACATTTAGCAAGGGGGAGCTGGTGGCCCTCACAGATGAGGTAATTGCCCACTGTGAGGAACTCTATGGAAGCCACCAACGGAAGACCAGTTGGCAGCACGGACCGCCATCGGGAACTCCATCTCCCACTAGGTGACATCAGTCTCAAGTGTACCCCATGATGGAGTGGACTGCTGCAAGCGGTGGAATGACCTGAGGGTCAGGGTGCGGGGATTGCTGTCCCTCCAACGCCAGGAGTCCCTGACAACAGGAGGAGGCACCATTGAGCCACTGATCCTCAACACCTCGGAGGAGACATGTAGCACAGTGCTGGACCTCTAGGGGATAGAGGGAGTCAGCAGCACGGAGGCGGGTGCCATGAGGCAGGAGGTGTGTGAATTCCCCAACAAATGCATGCACAAATGATAACCCAGAATGCAATGCTCCAGTGGACAAGGACACAAGTTAGCAGACCCAGAAGCAGGGCCTGCCAACAGGCCAGAGTGATGGGTGGCACATCAGCCACCCTCCGCAGCAGCCATGGGGCAGGGCACCAAGAGCACCCCTGAGCATCACTGCCGTGGCAAGGGCAGTCAAGTGCACCAAACAAATGGCATGCGCAGAACACCCCTACTGGCGCACCCTATGCCAATGGGATTGAGGTGCGTGAGCGACTAAAACACTGTGCAGCAGTCACACCAGCATGTTGCGCACCCTGTAGGCCTGCCTCATGATGGCATGGCAGACAAGCCACAGGGAAGTAGACATCCCACACATTATCGTGGCCAATTATCGTGCTTCACAGTACAGCCCGGCTGGCTGCACAGCATCGCCCCATTGAGCCATGACCGTTCAATGGAACATGCCACCCCCCCACCATGTGATTGATGCCTGGGGAGGGGATGTGGGGCCATGAAGCACCACAAGCATGCATGCCAGACATAAGCTGCTCCAGCATGGTCACCCTGTCCTGCCAAAATACAGGCCAATGACCAGCAGGCCATAGATCACAAATCCATCGCTACAAGCAATCCCATGATGATGGGCCCACATGCATCCTCCCATGACCACCCATGCCCATTTACCCATATGTATGGGGTCACACCCAGTAGCATATAAATTGTGTCTTGCATGCCAACACAGGTGGTGGAACCATACCTGATGACATTTCCTATGTCTCCTACAGGCACTCACGCATCGCCAGAGGCTTCAGAGAAGGAGGAGGATGATGCAGGCCCATCAGGGAGCAACACACCCAGTGCCACCACCACCCCACCGAGGCTGACACAGGCCACACCAAGACAGATGTCCTAGCGCATAACGCCACAGCAGAGAAGGATGAAGGCAATGCCCAGGCCTCAGGTCACCAGGAGCAGTGCTGGCCACACTGCACCCACACCCACAGCCATATGCATGGACACTGATCCCACACATGCTGGGAGGGTAACTGAAGAGCCACAGGGAGACACCAGCCTGTTGTCACCAACTGCCGAAGAACCAGATTCCCTAGAGAGCCCTCCACACCACCATCCCACATGGACACCACAGCCAGATGTTGACAGGCTGTCATGTGGCACCCCTGCATTTAGCCCTGGGCAAGTGCAGAGCCCCTCACCCCCACAGCGCAGTCCAATTTGCAGTATGCTGTTGCAGAGGCTCGAGGAAATGGAGCGCAAACAGCGGGAGATGGAGGAGATTGGCCAGACTCACTATGCACACCTGCAGGCCATTCGGGACGGTATCCATAGTGCTAACCACAGGGTTGTCCAAGTCATAGCATGGAACAGGGCTGAGACGACAGCCAACACGTCAGCAATCACACTGGATGGACAACGGGTCAGGGAAATGACTGAAGGCACCGCTGTACTAGCAAAAGCCATCCAACAGAGCACAGAGGAGCAACAGCAGCAGAACCTGGGCACAGGCCCCATCCCATCCACCTCCCCCACACCCACAGAGGGGTCACTGCAGGGCATACCGCAATGGCAGACACTGCACATTCTTCACCCAAAATCACCAGAGGCCAGCAGAGGGGGATGGAGGAGGCCACTGTTGCGAAGGACTCTGGAACACTGATTGCCATGAGTGGCAATGCTGCAGATTTGGTGGTGGTGGGGACTGTGTGATGGGGGAGTCGTGGTGGGAGGGGGATAGGGGATAGTTGGGCCGCATTATGACATAAAAACTGTTAAACTTTATCAATGCAAGGACATTCCTGATTGTGTCATTGTTGTGTTTATTGTTTGGGTGGTGTCACACAGTGGCGCATGACTTGTGCCATGTAAAAGTGTCAAAAGAAATTGTCTATCAGTCCCTGGTGTGCCATTCTCCCATCCCTCACATCATCTCTGGCAATTCATGTATTTGTCTCAGCCACAGGCACTGCTTCCTCATCTTCAGGGGTTGGCATGTTCATGACAGGGGGAAGTGGGACATTTTCCTCAGGCAGATATTGTGCAGCATGACACAAAAAAGCACACTTTTCCCCACTTTCTTTGATCCATACATCAGGGCTCCACCAGGCAGCAGAAATGTGCCTACAGGAGGCCAAAAGTACACTTCATGCACACACGAGTACTGCTGTGTGTGTGGTTGTAGGCAATATCCTGCAGTGTTTGTGGATCACGCACAGGGGTAATTAGCCAGGGCAGCTGTGGGTATCCAGAGTCATCTGCATGGGGAGGCACAGGCATTAGTAGGGGGTGGGGATGGACTCACACACTATCAGTTCAATGTACTACTTGTGTATGCGCATGGACCTTAATTTCACAGCATGTGTCTATTCCATGTCTGTCCATGCAGTGTCGCTCGTGTCATGCAGTGTTGTTGCTTCACATGCAGCCCGTGCCTTTGCAGAATATGTTGTGTAAGGTATCTGCCAGTGACATGTGCAGCAGACATGGTGTATGTCATGTGGCAGTGTATTTCCAATATTCATGTGGCATGCTGGGTTCCCCATAGGCCATCCCTGGCCATCTGAAGCCAATGGGTGGCCAATGTGGGCTGGGCGCATATGGGTGCAAGGCTGTGGTACTGGCAGGGTTGTTGTGTGGGGCTAGGTGGTCATTTGTCAGCATTGATTGGTAGGGCTGCATGTTGCATTGTGTTACCTGTAATCATGTTGGTGTATATGGTTGCTACTGTATGTGTACTGTTGCTTCACCAGACAGGTGAGTCTGACATGTGCATGCTCCCTGGCCTGTACTGTGGTGATGGTGCAGGAAGAGGTGTAGTATAGATTGACCATTCACTTGGCATGCCAACCTTTGTGAAGTCATTTGCATCCCCCCCATTTGTGCATGAGCTTGGTGGTGCATGTGTGCTGGCTTTTCCACTCACCCACTATCCAGGTCCATTGTCCTCTGTGCCTCTCCATGTATCTTGGCAGTGTGCTGTTCTGTAGGACCATGACATTGTGAGTGGGACCAGGGTAGCTGGCACATCAGTGGATGATGTACAGGTTGGGGTCACAGGTCACCTGCACATTCAGGGAGTGGTAGTGCTTGTGCTTTCGGTACACTGCTTCGTGGGCCTGGTGGGTCATCAGCGCAACATGGGAACAGTCCAGGGCAGCGATAACATTTGGCATTTGGCCAATGGCATAGAACTGTGCCTTCATGGCATTGAGCTGAGCTGGGGTGGTAGGCAGTGAGATGAATGTGGGCTGTGCCATGCCGTGCTTCATGGCCACAGAGTGCCGGAAAGTGCCAGTTCAGAGGAATTATAGTATGCAGACTAGCTTCAGCAGTGGGAGCACAGCTGTCCGGATGTTGATCCTGCTGCCTATGTCATCCTGTTTTGGGGTGAGCAGCTCTGTTACAGTCTCCCTGCTGAGGCGATACAGGGTGACCAACTGGCTGTTGGTAAGGGTCCAGAGTGAGGGCCTAACCCTGGAGATCGGTGCACGCCTTGCCAGAGATCACCTCCTCTTCCTCCTCCTACCCCAGCCCCCGCTTGTACTCCCTGTGGCCTTGCCTGGTGTCCAGCCTCTCTACTTCCAGCCACAGCATGAGCAGCTGCCTGTCCCAGCTCACAGTGGTTAGTGGCAGCATGGTGTTGGAACCAGTGTGCGGGGTAGGGTTTGTGCCTAATGTAGCACTCTGGGGTCGATTGGGATCACCTGTGGCTTCATTTCAGGCACCTCTCTTCTTTTACCTCCAGTTATAAACTGGAGGTAACTGAGCTGTGTTTTTGCCCGTATTAGTGCAGATTTTCATCGCTAATACGGCAGGCCCTGGACTTGTGATGCGGCTGTGTTTGCACCTTGTGTGGCCGGCTGTAGTTAGACCGGCTGTAATAGCACTGGGTGCTATTACAGTCAGCGGTATTTGCGCCGCTCATGATCCGGTATAGCGGTATTGGCAGCAGAAATTCTGTTACCACCATTTTTAAGGGTTACCGTCCGACTTGTGATTAGGCCCAAAATATGCTATATTTCTAGAACATTGGCACCTATATCTGTGTTATCACCAATGGGACATCTTAATGTGGTTGGTTGACAACAGCTTTTGTGGGATTATATCTATGCTTAATTAGCCTTATGCTATGTGAGGATATTATTCCAAAACTCTCTTTTACTTGATCAACTTCTTGATCATTAAGAACTTTCAAAGTTGATAAGAACTACCTATCTTATAATGCAGTAACTGCTCCAAATCCAGTATTAATATTCAGGATCAAATTCAGAGCACTGGTGGAACTATATTATTGACATGTCCTCTTTCCATCTTTCATTGGACATTCCAAAGGAAAAAAAACATTTCCACAAGTGTTGACATCAAATACTTTATTAAATGTAATGATTTACACACATTAATTTCAATGACAAACCCCATTACATAAGTTTCCACCGCACCGTTTTTAATCCATAACTCTTCATTGTTAGAAGTATTTCCCAACACATAGGTTGCATAATATTTGTCAAGATGTGCTTGGATTTGCTGTGCTTGTACGTGTGTATCTCCAGGTTGTACTTTGGCAGTATCTGCCCCTTCAACAAACACAGTGATTGTTTTTTTTTTCTTCTAAATCTAGCAATTCCAAAGGATTTGGGTATGTTGTAACAGCAGATTTTGTGACTTGAGCTCGTCCTGCTCGCACCACTGGAGGGAGCCCTTTCTGTTGGGCATAACATTAAGGTCACAAAGGGAATACCCTCCTGCACTGGATGAAAGCTTTTACTTGCATCTGCCACCAATAGGAAGATTCTGGCTGCACTAATGCATGCTTAGATGTCCTCAACTGCTCCTTATTACAGATGGTCAATGGCGCCCAAAAGCAAATTTTCTAAATGTATGTGGTTCCTCTTCGTTTCAAAATACACCGATGGGAGCTACTAGGCCCCACTTTAGTAAACAATGGTAACAAAAGATCCCAAAAGCATCGCAAAATGGAGACACTTTCCACCCACATTCTTTTTTATGTTTTCTTTACATAGTGTGGGAATGCTCATTTGACTTAGAGGGCTCTCATAGAGCGAAACCCTTCACCTAGCACCAGCACCATGTAGAACTGGATTTTTCATGACTCTCCACAAATATTCAGCAAGCAAAAATGGGGTTTCATGGACTAAGGCCCCCTGCCTCTTCCTTCCCGGGTCCTCCTTCATTCCACTGTGACAGGTAACTGTGATGCAGTGTTACTGTCATGCACATATGCACATGTTCGTACACATTTAAAATGGATTATAAAACGTATTCAACATATTCCAACATTGGTTCTGATCTTCCATTTTGAAAATTCGTTTTTCTATTTTGTTAAACATCAGTGTCCAAACAGGCATCGTGGTCTCCGTAATCTAGAGCAGGAAAGTGCAACTTGCAGATGTTGAAGTCGTGCAAAGTTTACAAAGGAATAACAGCCAATGAATGCTATAGAAAGTCGGTGGCTACAGACTCCTGCGCCCTCCAGTCACCACCAGACTCCTGCGCCCTCCAGTCACCACCAGACTCCTGCGCCCCCCAGTCACCACCAGACTCCTGCGCCCTCCAGTCACCACCAGACTCCTGCGCCCTCCAGTCACCACCAGACTCCTGCGCCCTCCAGTCACCACCAGACTCCTGCGCCCTCCAGTCACCACCAGACTCCTGCGCCCTCCAGTCACCACCAGACTCCTGCGCCCTCCAGTCACCACCAGACTCCTGCGCCCTCCAGTCACCACCAGACTCCTGCGCCCCCCAGTCACCACCAGACTCCTGCGCCCTCCAGTCACCACCAGACTCCTGCGCCCTCCAGTCACCACCAGACTCCTGCGCCCCCAGTCACCACCAGACTCCTGCGCCCTCCAGTCACCACCAAACTCCTGCGCCCTCCAGTCACCACCAGACTCCTGCGCCCTCCAGTCACCACCAGACTCCTGCACCCTCCAGTCACCACCAGACTCCTGCGCCCTCCAGTCACCACCAGACTCCTGCGCCCCCCAGTCACCACCAGACTCCTGCGCCCTCCAGTCACCACCAGACTCCGGCGCCCTCCAGTCACCACCAGACTCCTGCGCCCTCCAGTCACCACCAGACTCCTGCGCCCCCCAGTCACCACCAGACTCCTGCGCCCCCCAGTCACCACCAGACTCCTGCGCCCCCCAGTCACCACCAGACTCCTGCGCCCTCCAGTCACCACCAGACTCCTGCGCCCCCCAGTCACCACCAGACTCCTGCGCCCCCCAGTCACCACCAGACTCCTGCGCCCCCCAGTCACCACCAGACTCCTGCGCCCTCCAGTCACCACCAGACTCCTGCGCCCCCCAGTCACCACCAGACTCCTGCGCCCCCCCAGTCACCACAACCAAAAGTCTCAAATAGCAGCACAGGGGAATACATATACTGCATGTATGCGTGGTACAAGACCATAATGATGTGCAATATGCGGTAAAGTCAGTCTGTGGTCGATGTTGGTATAAGGACCGCACAGTCCTAGAGCCATCCAAACACTGCACTACAAAAATGCAATATGAGGTCACCAATACAGTCCGTAAAAGTCCCAACACACCAGGGGATTCCTTAATCTAGGCAGTTTTAGTTCAGAGAGAGGTATAAAAATAATTGAAATATAGTTTGGTGAGTTGGAAGATGTCTTTGTGTCTTTACTATGTATTATCTCACTTGCCATGCATCATGATACTGCCCAATGCTGGTGATCAGGCTTTGGAGCATGTGTCCAGCCAACCGGGTTTCTCCATGCCCCCAGACACTGAATAGCACTACTGCAGTGTGGTGGGCTCCCCCTCGCCAGTCTGAACTTCACAGCCCCCGTTGCACTGGCTGCAGAGCATTCTGAGGCACAGTGCATCATGTTTTGTAATGTATTTAGCAGGAAGGGATTCCTGATGGTGCTCTAATTTCAAGTGCACCTCCTCGCTCACTGCTACCCAAACTGTCCTTTCTGACCCTACATGAGAACATGTTGGCGAACCACCCCCTGGCAACAATTTTCTCAGAATCAACATTAAAATGAAACATTTTATTTAGTCTTAGACACCTCATATATAGTAACTCAAGCGTGACGTCCTCATGTGTAATGCTATTAACTTGGGAGCTCCCTTAAGTTAATTAACAGTTTCTTTCCAAAAAACTGATTATCTGGCCAGCATACAAACCAATGTGCAGCTGTGTCATTGCTGGGCTACATCTGAGGACATGAAGAAAGTGTTCTGATCATCCTGTCCTAAAGCTTCAAAACAGTATAATACTTAGCATACGAGGTGTATTCTGTTGTATTTTGAAAATTGAGAAAGTGAGGTTGTGATGAAATGAGCAATGCCTTGAAGGAGTACAGGGATGGGTAGTGGCTAAATCGCCTACTTAGCCCCACACTACTTTTAATCCATCAGTGATCCCAATCATAAAGGTTAAAGAGACACAGCCCAGAGGGTATACCTCCTTTGCCTATTGTGGTAACATGAGCCAAGGGCAGTGGAGTAACTTCGATGAAAATGTTGGGGGAGACAGGGGTTGTGTGGAGGGAGGGCGGGTGGTGGCTCTTACGGATCGTTTCGGCCAAATTGTTTGATACAATTTGGTTGAATGATAGATTTGACTGAATTCGGTCACCACCATTAGTTCGAAGCTGAAGATACCGAACATTAAGAGCTGGTGTTGGAGGAGGAGTCCCCTGCGCCCCATGTTTGGTAGTTTTTACTTCAGTGGTTGCAGGGGTGTCCCCCGCTTCTTCAGCATTCGTGGCAGGGGACTCAACAAAAAAAAAGAAGAAAAAGGAACCCTGCAGAGTCAGATCCGACCTGCGTTAGATGGATGGATCTGACGCTTCAGGGTACAGGAGAGGCGGCGGATGGAGAAAAGGTAAATAGGAGGGGTTTATGGGTGTACTGGCGGTTTGGGGTGACATGGGTTTGTTTTTCTTGTACCAAAGTAAAAACGTATTCGCAGCGAAAATAACTATGGTCAATTTCGCAGTGATTTTGTACCTTGATCAAACAGCCTAAATCCCTGAGGGATAATACTAGACTACTACACAACAAGAGTCCATTGCTGACGCTCTATTATAACGTTCATAAGACTGGTGGCCTATCTTTAAAATTCAATTGGGCCCCCATACATCTCCAGACAGCCTGCCATGCACCCAGTGACACAACATAACATGCAGAAACTTAATTCCAATAGAACATAGAAACAATGCATTATTTATCACTTATTCAGACACAAAAGTCAACACACATATGCTTGCATACACTCTCACTCACACACAAATGCACCCATCACCTCCATTGACATAGACTGTGTTCACACAACATTTATGTGTACATATACAATAACACATGGAAACAGTGGCACAACGTCCATTGAGCAGACCAGACTTTATCACCCCCTGATCCCTGAAATTTTGGGCTAAGTTGACTTGACCAAGCTGAACTATAAAGCCATGGCCAAAAGGAACAGATTCACTGGAATGTCAGCAATTCCCTTGATTTTTCCTTTCATTCAAAGGCAGAAGCTATCGGCTAATGAAGTGCAGTGGTTGACCAAGTATACTTTGTATCAATTTTTAAATGCCATATATCTCCAAACTTGTGTTCTGCACAGCACCTTATATGTGTACATGCTGATAGAATGTTTCTGACTGATTAAAATTAAGGTATGTTTCCTGTGTTCAAATGGCCCCAAGCAGTGGAGTACCAAGCGAGAGAGGTAGAGGAGGAAAGCTGCCCCCCGTGGCTCTTTTATCTGCATCTGCATCATCTGCAGCTCTGCAAGTGACTCTGATTCACTTCAAAGCATCTGGAATGGTCCTGCAGTTTAATTTTTGTTGTTGTGTGTTAAAATGCCATCTTCCACTAATGTTACCAAAAAAGTAGATTGGGACAGGGGTGGATGGTTTGGGGGCCCCAATGAGACCATGTGGAATTCCATGGCACTGCATTGTGTTGCTCCCCCCTCGCCCCCACACACTCTCACAATGCTGGATACTCCCCTGCTTAGTTTGGTAAGTGAAGCAGTTTTTGATGGCCTGTAACCTGAACCATGACACCCATTTACTAATTTGCACCAAACCGTCCTGAAAAGGTGTCTTCAAAACTCAAAATACTTTTTGCTAGTTTGGTGAAAATTATTTTTGGCGGCAGGGGGAAAAGTTAGACATGGCTCCAAAAAGTGTGCTTTTAACACAAAATTCCTCTGCGCACCCAGAGCAAAAACTGCTTAACAAACGTACGACAGTTTTGGGTCACAGGTTTTCTCAGCTTAACTCTCTCCACCTTCCACCAACTTCTTTTAGAAATTAGGATGGTGGTGCTTTAGTAGCATCTGAAAAGTGGCAAGACTAATTTTAGAGGTGTTGCAGAGCTGTGGCTGGCCACCGAGAATGCACCATTAGTTATTGTTCATATGTCTTCATACCTGGGGCCTTAATGTGTACTGTGAGCTCTGCTCACATTGTCCAAATGTGACACGCCCCCTCACTAGGGTCAGCCTGCAGCCCAACCCCCTAACAAACATTCACAAACACAACAACCAGTTCAGCACCATGGTTGCTGACTTTTAGCCAGCCAGGGTGAGGGACTGAGCCATGCAGGGCATCCCGGCTCTGAATGTGTTGCAGTGCAGCTGCCAGGCATCTCAGCATTATGTAATGAGACAGCGCAAGCCTTGCTGGGCACCCCAGCCAGGCTCGCAGTGTCCAATTACATAATTGATGATTGCGGCCCCTCTGCCCTCCCTCCAAAAGTTGAGGGGGACAAAAAGGCATGCCACAGAAGTTGGGGGGGCAAAACGCCCTGTGCCCCCTATAATTACGCCCATGGCCAAGGGCAGGCTATGCTCTCAGGAGGGTTGTGTAGTGATAACAGTAGCAACCCAAACAGCAATAGCGCAAAGACCCCAAAATAAAAGAATGCCCAATGAAGGTTCTACAAATGTATATAGGCTTTAGTTAAACACTCAAACATGCAATCAACTAACTAAAGACACAAGCAAAAACCCACCCCTGTGGAGAGAGAACGGAACATTCAGAACTGGAATAGAATAGCAATGCGGGTACTTAAACAGGTGTCTTCAGGCAAGAAATGGCAGTAATGAGACTGGTCAAAGGATATATTTTTCAAGAAAAGTATTGAAAATGGAGTTTATAAGTCCCTCTGGTCGCAAAAGTGGACCTTGGGACAGGGCCTCTTGGTAGTACTGTATTCTTGGTCCTGGGTCTTGGGTGATTTGACAGAGTTGGATTAGGCTTCTCTGCAATTTCCTTGTGGTGGAACCAGGTTCGAGATTCAGCAAGTCACTTTTTCCAACAGCGAGTGGATGTTGAGTCAGTTTAGAGGATGAGCTCTGTTCAGTTTGAGTCAGTATTTAAGGCAATGCGTTTAAAGGGTCCAACAGGTTCGACTCTGTTCAAGACAATGGGCCTCATTACAAGCTTGCCGGTCCGGATACAATGGTACCAGTAAGCTTGCTGGTACCATTGTATCCGGACCGGCAAACTCTGAGTTGTGCTTGCGGGTGCCCTTCATTCCACCAGGTCTGACTTGGCGGAATGAAGGGCACCCGCTAGCACAGCATGTCGGATGCACAGGCATTGTTATAAACCCTATGGGGCTCAATTGGGAATGGGGAAGAATTCTTTGCGGCAAAGACTGGGTCCGGCAATTACCCAATAAATGCCCATTTCTGGGGCACAGAACAAAAATTAATGCCGGCGGCAGCCGTGCCTGTATTACAGAAACTGTGGACCAATGAGGTCCAATGTTACTGCTAGGTCCAGTCATTGCATGACACAATAACTTCCAGCCAGTCATGCTGGTGTTCAGGTCGGCTCGAGGTGAGTTCCTGCTGGTTGGATGGGATGCTAGAAGATGCAGTGAATCTGTAGTAGTGAAATGGTGTTTAAGTGAATGCAGGGATGAGTGCTAATAATGCAAAGGGGAGTTGAGACACTCTGAAGATACAGGTGTGCAGTTCAAAGTCATGGATTGCCGATTTGGAGAACATTCAGCCGAGTTCAAATGCAGTTTGAAGCTGTGGGAACAGGGTTCCAGCTGCCCCTGGGCTCCTTGGTTGCTGGGAGTCCCAATCCAGCGACTCTAGGACAAAGCAAGTCCTTTTTGAGCTTCACTCCCGGACAAACGATTTTGGATGCCTCCTACAGGGGTTCCTACAGGGGTTCCTCTACCTCCAGTGAGGAACCTGGTCCCAGTGCAGCATGCAGAGTGGCTGGCTTTGGTCCACCATCCAATGTTCCCTGAGGATGGTTTAGGGTCACATCCTTTCTCTGGCATAGTAGCCTTCTGAGTTCTCCTCTGTTTCAGAGGATGTTGGAAGGGACTGCACAAGCAGCAGAGATTCAGTGAATTCTTCTTGTCTTCGTTAAAGTCTAAGATGAATCAAGAAAAGAGTATGAGATCCCTTCCTTTTAAAATGGTCACAGTCGATTTAAGGGGTCCTACCCCTGTTATTTTAACAAGTGATATGCGCCTTTACATAATATACAGGGTGTGATGTTCTGCAGGTAATGGATGAAACAGGAAAAGAAAGAGCCCCAACAGAAAATCGAGATGGAGGAACCCCTCCTCCTCCTTTCCCACTTTGGCTACTCTAATTCTGTCCCTTTGCCAAGCCAGCTGATTCTAAATGCCCTCTCTAGTGCAGCACCATGTTGTGAAGCTGGCCTTTGTTATGTGAGGGCCTCTTTGAAGCAGGGTTCCGACGAGGACAAGGAATAGGCCCAGTCACCCAAAAAAAAGTGGGCCACCCCTCGCCTCAAAAAAGTGGCCCGCTCCTCACCTCACGACCCTTGCCGTCTGATGACGTCACCAGAAGTGATGTCATTTGACCCCACCCCAAACTGACATCCCGGGAAGCGATGAAACACAACCTTTCACCGCTTGACAAAACAGGAAGTGGCATCAAATGGCATTACATACACTATGAAAAATATGGTTATGATTTCACTAGTGTGATATACATTTCATACAAGAATGGATCACCATATGTATCATTAATATGTATCATTAATATCTGTGTGTATAGATCAATATTGTCAAATTACTCTGAATCCAAGCAGACGTCCAAGGCCAAATGATAATATGTTATTTTAGTACCCGGCGAGAGTCAAGCAGAATGCAACACGCATTCTGATTGGCTCTCGCCGGGTCCTTACCCGGCCGAGAATCCCTCGTTTTTCGGCCGGGACTCCAGCTGCCTTGTCCTCGGCGGGGCGGGCGTGGCTGCCCCTCAGCCAATGAGGAGGCTCGAAGCAGGGCCATCCCCGCTCCGAGCCTCCCCACGGTTGACAGGCTGCCTCCGCCGCACGCTGGGGACTCGGGTAAGCTTTTTTTATTTTTCCCTCCCTCCTCCCTACCCCACCCCACTTACCTTCTTGCTCCTGCGTCCCTGGTGGGGGACGATGGCAGGCTCCAGCAGTGTGGAGACTACGCACCTCTGGCAGGGACGAAGGTACGTTTTTCTTTGTCCCCTGGCAGGGACGAAGGTACGTTTTTTTTTTTCTCCCCCTTCCCCTGCCTCCCGACCTCCCAACCCCATTTACCTTCTACTTTTTTTTTTTTCGGGAGCAGACACGCTGGGCACACTTGTGTTCCCAGCGCATCCGCTCCCGAAGGCCGCCATGGAAAGAGAAAATGGACTCCCATTTTCCCTTTCCCGGCGGCCATTTTCTTGGTCGTTTTTTTTTTTTTTCCTGTCCCGAAACGCAGCGGCTTTTCGGGACAGAAAAAAATGCTTTTCGTGCCCCGGTCACGCATATAATGCGGGCCGGGGTACTAAAAGCAATATGACCCTCGCGGCGGGGGCATTAACGACTCAGGTAATGCCCCGGGGCCAAAGTTAAGGCCCTCGCTTCGCTCGGGCCTTTAACTATGGGCCCCGGGGCATTACCTGAGTCGGTATAGCACTTATGCTTAAGCTCTTTTTTATAGATCAAATATGCACACAATATCACCCACCATGTGTTCATACTCATTTATCAACCTAAAAAAGATGAAAAGTTTAAAAAAAAAGGAAAAAAAGATCTTTTTTTAAAAAAAAATGTTTTTCCAAACCGGCCCAGGCATGACAGAAACCGGCCCCCACGCTAACAGAAGTTTATATAATATTTTGTAGTTTTACGTTTTTTAAAAATATGATGTGTATAATATGAAATGTCATCATGAACTTCTTATGTGTCTCGGAGGCGAAAGAAAGGACACACACAGATTTTATTAGAAGTATGGAAATTACATTTGTTACGTTATTTGTGTAGTTTTTGGTAAGTGTTAATATGTTTATTCACATTTTTTTTATTGTCAACCTATTAGTTATAATATAGGCAGGTCTATAGTTTAAAATAGAACAATACTCAAAACAATGTTACAGTGTTGGCATGTGTTCATTTATTTCTTTGTAAAACTGTAGACTTAGTTATGTTATATGTCTTGGTTTCCTGGTGAAGGTTGCATATAGTAATCTCTAAATTAGTCATCATGTAACATAAAGTAATCTTTGTATAGTATTGTAACATCTGTGCATTGTAGTGAAATGTTTTTATTGGTGTACAAACTATGGATGTTGTAGGCAATTCTTTTTTGAATTTTCTGATTCACAAAATAGTAATTAATTACTTAAATGTTAAATATTTGAAATAACAGAAAAGAGGTTTTCTTTTCTCCAAGTTTTTTTTTCATCTCTAGCATGATTAATGACAACAACTTGGTAATGGTTGTGTACTTGGAATACAGTATTCCTTTAGTATCATTATGAGAAAAAAACACAAATAATGTATTTATTTTGTTATGATGAACACCATAGGACGACTCCGGTGGTGATAGTGCGTGGTACAAATGGCTTATACCATTAATGTTAAGTACATTTTGTTCACATATCAAAGAAAGAGGCAAGCACGTATGAAGGTATTTGTTAGACTTTGGATAAATATATAAGTGTAATGTATATATGCACATACAAAGAATTGTTTTTTTAAATAATTTTATTTCTAGCCGCGGTTACAGTATTAGCCAATGAATAGCAGGATTTGTTTTTGCGCGGCTAAGGTTAGCAATGACTGGAGTGCTTTTCTTTGCAGCTAAATGCCTCTGTAAACCATGGCTACAGGCAACAATTGGGAATTTTGAGTTCTGAAGCCGCAAAAAATAAATTACAATAGATATTGTAATATATTTTTGCAGTCAGTATTCAATTTGATCTATTTTGTAACGTAAAAGGTGGCCCTTAAAAGGGCCATTTTGGGGAATGGAAAGAGGGGAGTTGAATGGGGGGGGGGAATACATAAGGATGAAACAATTAACAAAGGGAATTAAAATAAAATTTTACATATATTTGTTGTCATTTCTTTTAGGGGTGTTTTAAAGAAAAAAAGGGGGGAAAGAAATTGCCACTTAAAAAGTACTAAGCACGACAGGTTATCTGGTGTTCAGCGATTAATTTCAGCCATTCCTCAATTGTGTCACATCCCTTGACTGCCCAGTCACAACATCCTTTACACATGATTTGTATCTTGGAAAGGTCGGGTGTCGGTAAGAGAGGACTCAGGGTAGTAGTGGATACCACTGCTGATGTTGAGGCTTCATGTACCCTTGGTGTTGTTGATGCACTGGTGGATGGAGATTCTGCAGGTGGTGCTGATCTTCGTCTATCCAAGAAAGGGGGCCCATGCATTTTTCTTTTGTCATGTTCATGGGCTTTACATATTCATCATCATCATCGTCCCAGTGGACTCTCACCAGATGATTGATCTTTATCGATGTTTGTAGACTTTGAGTTGGGATATTAAAAGGCCCACGGCATAGAGTCTTATTGCAGAAGGTGCACATTACCTCCTCCACCTCTTTCCTGGAGTGGTGTCCCTTCACTTTAAAGAAGCACCAACTGTCTGCAGTTTTTTTTTTTCATTCCTGTGGGCTTCTTCCTTGGTGGGGAAGGATTGTTGAGCCAAATGATGACATCATCCTCATTGCTCCTACTATCGTGGTCGGACATGTTGGAATGTCCAAAAGGGGAGGAAAATATAAAGGAAGAAAAATGACAACACTAAAAAGACAATGCTGCAAGAAATGGAAATGTTTTTAAAAAAAGAAAACAAACAAGTAAAATAAAAAATAGACAAATTAAACAAATCACAAGACAAAGGAAAATTGGATTTTGGGAAAACTGAGTGAAAAGGATGAAGAGTTTAATGGGTAAAGTGCCAAAAGGCTTGCAGTTACTCAGAAACCCTTTCACTAGCATGGTGGGTGTGGTGAATATTTGTGGCTACAAATTGCTGCACCGTGTGATTGGACAGTCTCATATGCAAGGATGTCATCAAACATTGTGGGCGTAGCTGCATCGATACAGCGCAACTTGTGATTGGATGGCTCATTGACACAGATAAAAGTCATGTGTAGGCGCGGAGTCGCAGCACGTGTTATGATTGGCTGATGCATTTTGCGAGCAGAGGTGTAGCCGCGTTACAGGGTTTCGACGTACCATTGGTTTATTTTGAACGTGCGGGTTATGTCAAATGGCATGGGCGTACTCGAGTCAATACTTCGCAATGTGTGATTGGATTGTTTGGCATGTATACCATGTAGGAGCGGAAAGCAGATCAAGATACCATTTGCTGGCATATTAGGCGCAAAGATGAGTAGCCACGTTGAAGGATGTGAACGTTCTATTGGCTAATTTCGCACATGTTGGTTACCCCCCTCATTCGTTGCTGTACATAGCCACGTATGTATCCTTGGTAGACACCGCTATAAAAAATGTTTTAATATAAATATATCTACATATATATGTGCAGTAGTCTTGTAAATATTTATTTTATGATATATTGACAGTTACTGTAACACAATTATGAACAGGACATATAAATGTTAATACTTTAAAAAGTGAAGTACATATGCAAACTCATTTTTTGTAACAACAGGTTTATTTGGGAGTGATGTGGTTGTCAAATTGCTTTTTATTTGACTTTCGAGACATAATACAGTGGTTGATTAGCATCATTGTCAGTATTATTAATGTTAATTATGTATGGAATAACAAAACCCTTGAAATTCAAGGAAAACACTTTAGTTCTAGGGACATTAAGGTGAGAACCTACTGCTACAAAACCCTGGAAATTCAACTAAAGCCACCTTAATTTTGGCCTCCTGTTGTGCAGACTATGACCACAATGATGACATTACAGATCACATCACTGATTACATCACTAATAATATCACAACACTAACTGGCATTAAGCATGGTCTTCAGCCATGGTCAGTGTGCATGGCCAAATATATTTAACACATGAATGGGTACTAGTCATGGCCTTGAGTTATGGACAGTGGTCACAACTTTCACCCATGTGCACTGAATATTTTAAAACACTAACAATCTACCAACCATAGATGTTGGCCTTTACCAGCGGATGCAGCTTTCAACAGTGTTGACTCCATATTATATACACTGAACAGACACTAGCCATGGACTTTAGCACAATACTGGCCAGTGGCTACAATCCCTGACTGTGCCCACTATTTATTCCTACATATAAATGGGTCACTAGCCATGGCCTTTGACCTTGATCAGTTTGTACATCTTTTGGCTATGTCCACTGTATACTATATACATGAACCAGCCGCTATGGTTTTCAACACAATACTAGCCAGTGGACACGGCCTTTGGCTGTGCCGACTGTATATTCTGACATATTAAAGGGCACTAGCTATGGCTTTTAGCCCTAGCCACTGACTACAGCTTTCAACGTTGCCCACTGTATATTTTAAAACAGAGATGGGCAACTAGGCATGGCTTTTAACCATGCACATTGGTATTTTTGAACACTAACTGATCACTAGCTATGGCATTTGGTACTGTCCATTGACCCTAGCCTTTGGCCTGGAGAAGTCCACGGCCTAAATTGTTATTAAGGTCATCAAAGTTGTCATGAGCTGACTTTTAAATGATGTTATGTCCAATTCGATTATTGATATAATCAGTTATATACAATGCATTTAGTGTTGTCACCAGTGATGGCATCAGTGATGTGATTTGTAATGTCATCAGTGTTCCCATACAACATGTATTTAGTGATGTCATCAATGATGTGATCTGTGATGTCACATTGTGGTCTCAAAGTTAAGGTGGCTTTATCTGAATTTCCAGGGTGTTGTTGCATTAAGTTCTCACCTTAACGTTCCTGCAACTAAAGTGTTTTCCTTGAATATATATATTAACGCATTATAGGTACACAACACATTGTAGACCTTAAAATAAAGGTAACCTGTGGACCATTTAAAATGGTAGGCCTCAAAACATTGGGAAACGTTTTACGAAACATAAAAGCATTCAGGCTTCAAGTCCGCGCATTAGGAATGTGTTGGCCAGATCAGCAGCCTTGAGCAAAGGTATTAAGTCGTGCAGCAAATGGTTTAGGAGTATTAGGCAAAACTCTTTCCCAGGCACAAGACAAGACATCAAGTTTTAATTAGATATTACCACCAGGAGCGGGTTCCATGAGGGGAAGGTGTGGAATGCCATGCAGGGATTTGCTAAGAATAACGATGCTTCAACCCGGTCCCATGCATTCAGCAAGGGAAACATAGAGGTAATAAAGTTTCTGTCCACATTCTTAAAAACTAACAAACACAAGCTCACAGTCCTGATGGGAACAGAGCTATGTTCAGAGACATGCATAGGACAGAGTCAGTCAAACACCACTCTTGGAAAACATTTGCCCCGAAATAGAGAAACATACACTGGATAACTTAAGTTCTCAGCCCGGGGAGAACTCAGTATGCATGATTAAGGAAAGTCCAAAGGCCTTAGTTCAACACACATGATGCAATAGAGGATACATAGTGATCAATGAACTACAGGAATGGTTTTACTAACAAGACCACATTTTCAAATACAGGTAGAAAACACATAATTCAGATAGATGCAAGGTCTCACAGCAAGGGGCCTAGGAGCACATTATATGAGGTCATATACACACACCATCGGAAAGGAAGGAGAGAGGTACATGCTTCCATTTTGTAAGGAACTCATGGTGGCAACAGTAAAGACAGACACAAGTGATCACAGTTGAAGGGTTTTTATTAATCTGTATAGGTAGGTTGGAAAAATGTCTAATCTAAACCTAATTCTAAAATGGGAGCAAGCTACGACCACAGTCATAGTGGTGTCTTGTCAAATAAAATGGGCCTATACTAAAAAAATCCATTGCCAATCCTTACAACTAAATATCAAAAGAGTGTGGGGGTAAGGTTCACAAGAAATAAAGATGTGTTAACAAATGATAAGTCAGGATGAGGAAGCCCTTCCTCACGTTTTGAGCATGGGACAAGGCGGGACGCCTGAGCACAGCACATGGTCGAGGTTTCCGAGAACGAGACAACAGTTCTGATCTCAGCTATTAGGAAATTCAGTGGTTAGGTCTTGTTTCTACAAAAAGTCTCAAAATAATAAACAAATGTTCATTTCTGCTTTCGTGTTGGGTTTTGTCGCGCCAGCCCTGGATCCCCCTCATCTGGGCGCAGACCATTCTCGAATGTTTGCCTCCATCCGTCAGGTTCACTGCAGCTTTTGTCAAATCAATTTCACTTGTGGCCTTCACAAATCTTAATGTCTTTTTAAACAGTTTACTGTAGACATTCCATTGTCGGGTTCACTCTTTTCAACAGTCTGTTCTTTAGACTTCAAGCTTTGCCTCGTTCCATCGGAATCCTTCAGTCGGGTTCACTCTTGCCAACATTTATCAATCACACAGTTCTTTCTCTTGAACTCACTATGCGGGATTCATCACCCTTAGCTTTCCAATTACGTGCAGGTCAAAGACTTTTGACTGTACAGGGGGTTTTGCTTGAACCCTGTATGACCACTTTGAACATTTCCCTGTGGCTCTTCAACAAACGCGGGATCAACCAGAGTCTCTACAGTGAGCACCCACGTGAGGCCGGACCCCTCTGCAGCTGTTTTTCCCTTGACAGTTTACATTTCTTTGAACTTTCTTCAATGTGCCACTTTGCGACTTTCATTCAACACAGTTCGGTTTCTTATTAGTTCTCCCCTTGACTCACTGTCTGTGATAGACTGCTTGGCTTTCCTCATACCTGGAGTCAAGGACAGTACTATAGTAGCAGGTGTCTTTCTCTGTGCTGCTTATCAGCATAGGCATGCTCTGTGTACCATTGACATCTGCTGCAACACACTCTGGCTATTGTTTGCAGTCTTACGATACCTTCCAGGGAAGCTTTGCTGATCTGGGTCAAAAAGGGCATGGTCGCTTCTCTCCTTGTCACCCTTTTGATACTCGCTGCCTTTATCCTCCTCTTGAACTGCCGTGCTTAGATAGCTCTATCGTTGTGCGGTCTGCCTTACTCGTATTGTGCTCTTATGCTCCTCCTTTTATCCCTGTGGGGAAGGGAAAGGGCCGTCAGGTGTGTGTGATTCTGGTCAATTGCCTGACTTTGCCTGAACCTTGTGTTGGCACATGTCAGGTAAATGGCTCTTGTGTTGGTCCGTTTTGAGTATCCTACGTGGTAGGCTGGGGAAAAGTTGTTAGAAGAAGGGGGATACCGTGTCTCACCAGTCGGTGTCCCACTTCCACTCCCCGAAGCACCCCCCAATCCAAGAGATCCTCCCTCACTGGTCCATCCCCTGCAACTGGATCCAATAGCGATGACCATGTCCTTGCCATCTGGATGACAGATCCCTGAGGACTAGTCAGGGAGACACCTTCACGTTTTTCACAATTTAGAAGTTGCAATATTATGCTGATGGTTGATGCAGCTCAAAATGTGAGACCAATAAGATAGTGCCAACATTTAATTCTCATGAGAACACGATGTGAAAAATACTTTTGTTGCCATACAGTTCACACCTCACAATTTAATGGGTCAACAGTGAACGAAGAGGCCCACCCGTAGAAGGCCAAAGGAGCTCCACCAATCAAATGTTAAGTATTATATGAAACAGTAAAATGTTGATTGTTCAATCATAATTCTGGGAGACTAAATGATACCACCCTGAAGTCATTATTATGAGGTAGCTAACTGAATGGTAACCATCTACTATATAACGCCACCATTTTATATTGTCCATTGAATGATTTTTGATAATTCCTATTCGTGGGTGCATGTAATAAACCTTTGTCTTTCTTGCACTCGTGCACTATATTGACTCATTGGATTATTTTGCATTGTTTTATAACGTCTTACCTTGCACGCTTAAGTAATTACTGGAGTCAGAGAGAAACTGCTATGCCTGTGTTTACCAATGGATAACCTCTAATTTGCTTCAACTGAATACCAGTAAAATAGAGGTTATTTTGTTCAGGCCAAATCAATAGAATTGTGGCATACTATCATAGGCCTTATGCCTCGTCGAGTGATGAGATGAAAAACATTGTGATTCATTCTAGAATGCAAACTGTCTTTTAACCCTCATCACATAAGTGTACAGAACTGTGGTTGGCCTGAGCCAATGATGAGACATGTGTCCAGATATCTAGACAGACCAGTGTGACCTACAATTGCATTAGCTGTAGTGGTGCTGGGACTTGTGCCAATGGAGCTCATCTAGGCCCCTCCTTGTACGCCGTGAAAAGATTTGAAAATGATAAGATGACATTTGTAGAGATACCATTTGGGCAACCACGGTCCCTAATCTGTCTAATTTGTATGTGAATTGATTCAAACAATTGAGTATATATAGTGACTCCAATCCCCATAAGAACAAGATAGGGAGGTGGCTATGCTATATTGATTACATTTTTATAATCTGGTCTGGGTCGAATGATTTTGTGTTGGAGTTTTTTGAGTGGTTGAACCAGCAGAACAGGTATTTGAAATTTAGCTACTCAATGAGCTCAGTAGAGGTTCATTTCTTACAGTAGACAGTGATAATGGACATATAACGGATTGTCCTTATCATAAAAGTACATACAAGAATTCCCTCCACCAATATCAAAGTCATCATGCCAAGCATGCTAAGAACAATTTACCATTAGGTCACTGTTTTCGCCTTAGACGCAATAGTAGTAGTAGAGAACATTTTAAAAATTCTGCTACGCACCAAATTTACAAGTTGAAAAAGAGAGGCTACCCCAATAAATTAGTGAGACAATCCAAGAAGCGAGGCTACAACAACTATGAGGCACTACTCAATGAGGGTCCTAAAGACAGGGGCACATCTAAGAACCTAGTTTTTGTTAACATTTACCCAAATATGTCATACAGAATTAAAGCATCTATTAACAGAAACTGGAGGAAACGTTTTGACACTACTAGACCTAAACCATTGGTGGCATTTGAAAAGAGCACCAATATTAGGAATTTAGTGATCCATAATGATGTACAATTTGGGTTGAATAAACCACGTACTATCACTGAGGTATGGGGATGAAATCCCATTGTGGGGCACCATTGATGTGGAGGATGTTCAGTGTGTGATTTAAAGATGATGTCATTATCTGTAAATTTAGGCCTACCAAAGATTTGGACTATGAAAGAATTCACAAATTGTAATACTGCCAATGTTATTTGCATGATTAAATGTCCTTGCGAAAAGATTTATGTAGGAAAGACCAATCACAAATGCAAAGTATGCATCATTGAACATAAGAGTTGGCTCAAGAATCATGTTGAGATGGTCCCATTGGACAAACACTTTCTGGAAAAAGGCCAGGGCTTTACTAACCTTCAGTAGGAGGTGTTGATCAAAATTAAAGGCCTCAAACAGGTTGCTATTAATACAAATTATAGAGAGCTGAGCAGGAACTAATTTTTTTGACAGGTAGCCACTTGACAGCCCTAAATGATAATATTGAGTGGCAACATTCATAAACAAGAAGTCTGTCCCGTTTCCAGAGTTGGTGGGGTGGGGTGTGTGTTTGTGTGGGCACTTTTTGAGGCTTATAAGTGACATTGATTGACTTGTCCACTTTTTACTAGATGACAATATGAATGCTTATGTGTACAGCGACAAGCGTGCATGAGCTGCGGTAGCTGCGGTAGTTGTGGTGTGTAACTGTGGTGCTGAAAGGGGGACCGGCGTGTTATCTATGGCCGTGTTGCCATCGTAGCCACAATAAGAAGTGGAGCACTAGTCCGTTATTGTTGTGGAGCATATCATGTGACCATGCAGGATGTATTGATCACACTACATGCATGGCCCAGAAACGTCACATGGGGCACACTAGTTGGGCAGCACACGACCATCTGGGCACCTTTGTATTTGGAGATATTCTCAGTGGTGAAAAATGTGCAGGTAAGCTCATTGGGTACTGTACCAACCTCTAGAGGTAGAGGATCCAAAGCAGATGCAGGTTTTGGTATTTCAATACTGCAAAGGAAAGTGTCCAGCATGGCATGTGGTAGCATTTATTTATAGGTTATTACTATTGTTGTCCCCTATTTTTAGACCATATGGAATGAAGTATGTTATGATTCATTGGAACCTGGCAAACTAGGTGATTGGATTTCTGTTCCACCAGTCATTGGCGAGCTAGTTGACCAATGGATGACTAGAGGTGAGCAGGTAGACCCTCTGATATTTTGGGGGCTGGTGGTGCCTGCTCTATGGTGAATTGGTATCTGGTTGCACTGAGACCTGTGGCTTTTTGGGTGTTGTTGTGTGCTTTCACAGGTTCCCCTGGATTCTCGCTAATGACTAGAAGGTGAGGCTGGGGTCCCGTTAGGTGCATGAGACTGGTGTCTGGTGCTGTAAAGGATAGTGAGAGTATGACTAATACTTCATGTTTAACAATATGTAGTATTGAGGTTTGGCACTAAATGAGTTGGTTTCCCATCTTTATCAACAGAGAGATGCTTAACTGTGCAGAATCTAGATGACCTTTGCATTTGGAGGCAACACATTTATGCTGCATATGTATAACATCCCGGACCATCATGACTATGGAATAACCACAGGTATGGTAGAAAGAGGTGTTGGAAAGGTTTTGTACATTAATTGTGATCGATGGTAAAGTGTACCTATTGATGTTTAGTAGTGTTTTGATGTAATTATGGATGTTTTGTTTTTGTTTTCTTAGTGATTTGTATGGTAACATTGCCAAGTGTGAGAGCCTGTGAAGATGTGTTATGGGAAATGAACTGTTGTGGTTCAGATAAACAATTCTAGTATATGAATCTAATTCAATTGAGGAGATACTATCGAGTTTCAACACCCAAGAAGAATGTCAAGCATAGTTTGTTTTGACAGAAACATGTTGGGTTTATGTGTGCATTGAATCACGTTTGACCATAATGATATCTACATATCAGGTTTATCTCTGATGTTCATATATTTTTAGACCGAGGCATAGGTAATGTAATCATAATCCTATTTTTGATTGTACTGTCTTGTTTTTTATTTTGGTATTAGTAAGAAGTTTGGATACTTTTAAAAATGGTATATGCATATGTGTTTTAAGATGTTTTAGACAATTGTGATTTTTTGTTCTTGATGAATTTTTGTATCATATAATA
Source organism: Ambystoma mexicanum (assembly GCF_040938575.1). Classification (NCBI taxonomy): domain Eukaryota; kingdom Metazoa; phylum Chordata; class Amphibia; order Caudata; family Ambystomatidae; genus Ambystoma; species Ambystoma mexicanum. The sequence continues at coordinate 1,021,641,741 of NC_090928.1, forward strand.
AAAGGTATTTTTTGTAACTGTGTTGTATGTCCTCACACTACTTAATGAAAATCGCCTTTTACATTTATACCATATCACCTGTCACCTTCTCCCGGTTGACGACGAGATGGCGACATGTGATGCGTGCATCTCAGTCATGCAACTTACATGCTGCATCGGTGCTGTAGCTGGTTTTAAATAGGCCCCGGTGCTGGCTACAAAGGGAGATTCCCCTTGCTTCCTCTGGCTCCAAGTAGTAAAGATGTCTGGTCTCAGTAGTTCGCTCAGTTCACAGCTTCAGAAAATCACGAAATAATCAGTACATGCTTCAGTTTTAAATGGCCTCAGGTGGTGGCTACAGAGGGAGGTCCCCCTTGCTTCCCCTGCCTGCTATTAGCAAGTTTTCTGGTTGCAGTAGTTTGCTCAGTCCACCACTTCAAAAAAGCACTGAATACACAATGCGCCCATGGAAGGAGATAACCTCACCCAGATAGGTGACAGAGAATCGAGTTTGAACATGCATTTGAGTGTTACGAGGGGGAAATAAATATTGGGGCAGATACATTGATATAGATAATTGAGTTGTAAGAGGTAGAGGGGGGAATAGTGAGCTTACACAGGTTGAGAGAGGAAAACAATTTTTTTTAAAATACAGTTGTCTTGTGTGTGAGTGGAAAGCTTGTGGAGCGATTTCAGAGATTGGTCCGAAGGTATAAATCCAAATTCCAGTGGATGAGGGGAGGACATCTTTTAAAACGTGAAGTTCCTATTGAGCATGATGGGGCTTCTGAGGGAAGAAAGCCACCAGAGAGTAGGCTACGGTCAGGGAAGACAGGAGTTGCGTGGCAGTAGGCTCTAAGAGAAGGGGCGAAATTCAAAGGCAGGAAGAGTAAGAGCCTAGAGAGAGTAGCCCTGTATGTCATAAGAGCCAGCCTCTATTTGTCAAGAGGCAGAAGTGTGTAATGGAGAATTAAATGAAAGAATCAATAGTGCAAACGTGGTACTGAGAGTGATAGATCAGGTTGGCATGGGATTGCTGGTCCGGTCACTTCTTGTAGGAGATACATTGAATGTCGATGAATTGGTGGTGTAGTGGCAGTTGAGAGAAGAAGGGTGATTTGGTAAAAGGTTACCCAGATGCATTTGGCATAGTGGTAGAGAGAGGGTAGGGAGCTGCAGTAAGTATAGGTGTGGAGGCCAATGGTGACCAAAAGAATACATCTTTTCCTATTTTTTGTATGAGTGTGTTTCAGTTATAACTTCTCACACAACCTATAAACAATACAACATCTAAAACAAACCATCATCAGTTCATTCCTAATACAATACATTAATTAAAAGGAATCCATGTGTAATTAAAACAATAACAACTGTTGTACAATACCAATCCTAAAGTGCAAGTGCTCATCGCCGCACTTCTCTTGAAAATGTGTGCCCACCCCGGCCATGCTCTGTTAACTGCACCCTACTACACACGCAGCCCACATTACAAGTTCGACCTCTTTGGCAGCTCATAAACAGTGAATCATATGTGCATGCCAAGCAGATTATTAGCGCTGTGCGCTCTAATTTCTTTTACGCTACTCAGATTATTGCTAATGCGAGTGCCAGGCTGTTTTCCAATCTACATCTCCACCAAAAATGTTTATCCCTGATCTCATTTATGTTCTCAACATGATTCTCAGAGTATACTCCATATGTCTCCAGCATGCTACCGTATTTATTTATTTATTTTTACATTTATATCGCGCACATCCAGTCCAAGGGCATCGCAGCCCATAGCCAGTCACTTCAAGCCTTTTGTTTCTAGATTATTGGGACCCTTGCACATTCTGCACCACCTAGTGGCCTCGGGAATTCCCTACCAGGAGCCACGAGAGCTGCTCGTATGCTCAATTTGTTTAATCTAATGAGCATGAATGATCTTCTACATTTTGGGGAGGGAAATTGGCATATATACCCCTGGGGTTTCGTATAAATAAATGCCATCCTGGAAAAATCCTCCAGACCCTTCAATTGCATCACGCGGTCATGATTCATCACCCAGTCCCAGTGATGGATATGTTAATTATAATCTTGCAGAAGGGGTCTGCCCCCATGTTCTCAATTTGGGGAAGCGGCTATGGTGTTTAAAAAGGTCTTTTTCAATCTCTTGAATTCTTGCAGACGGCTGCAGGATCCCGCCACTAGGGCTCATGTTTACATCGTTAAAATGGAGGTGCCTTACGAGGTCATTATTTTTATAAGCTGGTTCCCTTGGTTTATTTTAATTATTGAGGACATTGAGTTTATCTCCAACTCCAGCCTTATGGCTTCAATTAGTAACCTCTGAGACAGACCCAAAATCTTTGCGCCAGATTTCACCTTCAAGTTTGTCTACCCATTCCTCCCGATTACCATGGATGGTTTCAAAAGCGTAGGTCATACCAGCTGTTGTTTATAGGCCTGGGTGATTGCCAGGAGGCTGTATCCTGCTGTCCTCTGCACAAATACTTTCTGCATTCCCATATTTGACAAAGTTTCCTCCCCCCTTGCGATTGATCATTTCTAGATCACCCATTTTAGAAAACACATCAAAGCCTATGCAGACAAAACTCTGTACTCTCTCAATCACTCCTGCCAGGTTGTGAGTCTTGTTTCTTTTTGTGTTAGTTCGACGAAAACACAGGTGAAAATATAGCTGGTTGCACTAAACAGTAAAATAGTAAGCATTAGCACCCGGCACACGCGGCGCAACGGGAATACTGCGTGGTGATTGGCTCATTTGCGAGCCATAACACACGGTATTCCTTTTTACGCCGTGCGTGCCGGCTAATCTGTTTCCGGCGAGGGGCGTGGCAGTACCCGCTCCGAGCCTCCCCATGGCTGGAGGCTTCCTTCGGCCCCCCGCCGGGGACTCAGGTAAAAAAAAATTGTATCATGTATCATGTATCGGCGGCGGGCCAATACCGCCCACGGTAATGCCCTGGGGGCATTACCTGGGGCGGTATTGGCCCGCCGCCTCGGGTCTTATTGCCACACTAAGGCCAACGCAATATAAAGAAACATTTAGAAGAATTAGGATAGTTGTGACCAACAGAAAGAATGTAAGCAATTAGACCCTTATTGAATAACAGAAACATGTAAGCAATTTGCTACCAGTGCCAACTGCATGTAGACGGTGGTGCTGCAGGTAACTAGGTATGAGGCTGGTGAGGTGAAGAGTGAGCACAGGTTAGGGCTTCAAAGTGTGGGGGCATGTTCTGCATCAGAGTCAGTCTGGAGGTGAAGAGGTTGAGGGCGTAGGCACTTTCGAGTCTGCACAGAGCCAAACAGTACACGACCTATGCTGAAGACACCAGAGTACAATTTGAAGGTATGAGACCTTAAACCTCTGCATAAGTTGCACTCTCTTCTCTGGGTGAGTTGCCATGAATTGTAGGCATGTGTCTCTTATGTTAGGGAATTGATATACATATGATGCTTGACTCTCCTCTGTAGGGCAAGCTTGTATAAATTGAAGACATGGGCCAATATTCCAATGTTCGAAATTCCTTCTCATGATATTCACTCATTCATCACTACGCGGTGCCTTGATCACAAGTGTGAAAAAAACTTTATTTATTGTGAGATTCACGTCCCAAACCATTCAGCATTACAGTAAGAGCGCTCAAACCTTAAGAGGACAACAAACCAATATACAATGATTGTTTAGAAAAATGGAGAAAAGCAGGCAAGTTGCACCGGGAGAAGAGCTGGGGAGCACATGCACTGTTACCTTAACTATTACAATTTAGCCGTGCTTCTAATCCATTGTTTGTAATGCAAGCCTTACAGGTTCCAGGTCAGCACACTGGGTTAACGGTAAGTCATAAAAGGCCCCCAAATGTTCTTGGGTCCGGTACGCTGCCCGCATAGAAAGCCATGTTACTTGTCCATATCACTTAACCAAACCAAGTCCTCAAGCCAAGAGCATACCACTGGGGGGGTTGGACGGGACCATCTAAACAGCATGCATCTCTGTTGAGCTATCATGCTCGTTGCTAATCGTTCCCAACTATGTTTCGGGGTTCCTGGGATGCAGCCACCAAACATGCAACATAGCAATTCACAAGGAACTTCTCGGCCTAGAATACTTGAAATGGCTTGTACCACCCCACTCCCATAGTAACCACAGCTTAGGGCACGACCACAACATATGAATAAAATCAGCCGATTCAGCCTTACATCTTGGACATATGTCCGACTTAGCACAGTTAAAGTGATGGAGGCAGGCTGGGGCCAGATTGCTGTGTCAAGTATTAAGTTGAATCATTTGTAGTCTTGTACTGAACGCACCGTTGTGTGTACGCTCGCAGGGCATCACTCACTGCTTGTCCGTGATGGCAAAGCCAGCGTCTTTCTCCCCCCACCGCCTACACTTTAGGTCCCCCAGGGGAATCTTGTTGAATAAGTCCATACACTGTGGAGAACACCCACCCTGCAAAGGGAGACTTGATACCAGGATCCCATGTAATGTGAAATGTCATACCGAGCATTTTTCTATACAAACATGAGGATAACAAGGGGCACCTGGCATCCAATATGATGCAAAGTCCCCCTGTGCCTTCAGGAAGTACAAATCCATATCTGGTTTTTTAATGCCACCACTATCTCAGGGGAGCACCAACGTGTCCCAGCTGAGGTTTTTTCGGATACCAGGTCAGTCTTACCAATAGTGCCTTTAGCTCTGTGAAAAACTTCCACCTGGCCAGACTGGAAGATTTTGAAAGATAATAAACAATTTGGGCACCACTACCATTTTAGCAACCGCTACCCGGCCCAATAATGACAGGGGGAGCCTTCACTAGGCCTCCACCCTCGTCCTTAGAACTTGGAGATACCTTAAGTGATTGTCAACCAGCAAGGACCAGGCATTCCGACTCACCTGCACCCCCAAATACATCACTGTAGTTTGTCCCCACCTATACCCTCCGAAGTCAGGGGGCTTGTCAGTAGAGTCATTCAATGGAAACAGAATGGATATCCTCCAGTTTATCCTAAACCCCGGAAAACCTATCAAACTCCGCTATTTCCTGTGATAATGATTGTAAGTTAACCGCCGGCAAATCGTGTCGTCTGCATATAGAGATACTCATTCTCTACCGCCACTCATGTCGTGAGATGAAACCTCTGCAGCCGGGCTGCCAGTGGCTCATAGATTAACTACGACAATAGGCACCCCTGGCTGGTTCCATGGCCCAGGTCAAAGGCCGCAAACCACCTGCCACACAAGCCAATCCAAGTATTCCCACCAGCGTACACCAAGCGCACCTCCTTCAGATAATAATCTGGGAACCGCACCTGCCGCAGAACCTCGAATAAATAACTACATTCAACCAAGTTGAATGCTTTCTCCATGTCAAGCAGTGCTGCCACAGCCTGCACCTCTGGGTCGATCTGAGTCAGTATAGCGAAGAGCCTGCACAGGTTTAACACGGTCGACCTCCCTGGGATAAAGCCAGACACGTCCGTATTGATAAGAGTCGAAATAAACAGGAGTAGCCAGTCTGCTAACACTTGGGCAAGACATTTTGTGTCTAGGCTCAGCATGGAAATTGGACGGTATGAAGCACACTCCTGGGTATCTTTCTCAGGCTTAAGGAACAGCGTCACAACCGCCTCAAGCATTGTGGGAGGAAGCTGCCCCACCTCCAATGCCTCCTCCGACACAGATAACAAATGTTTGACTGCCTCCGGACCCAGTTCTTTATAGAACTCCGCTGTTATGCCATCCGTGCTTTAGTGGCAGGTAGTGCTCGTATTGCCGCCAGGATGTCATTTTTCATGATCGGTTTAGCCAACGCATCCATTGCCTTATGTCCCAGAATCAGGAGGGATACTTCCTTAACAAACCCTGCTAAGTGTTCCACCACCCGAGTTCCCCTCGACACATACAACTGCTCATAATATGTCCAAAATGCTTCTCTCCAATATGGCGTTGGGCACCACCACCACTCAGCCATCCACCTTGCGCACATCCGTCGCACCCCCTTACCGGCGGAGCATAGCTGCCAATGGTCGGTGTGGTCTGCCCTCCTCAAGATATCGGCGGCCCATTTCTGGGCATGCTAGATATTTGACCTCAGGGTCTGCTAGGTTGTTGAAGCAGTCTAGTGCATCTCACAACCCAGCCCTAGAGTCTGCATCCCCCTGCTTCCCAAGCTTCATCTCATACCCCTTAATTTTCAACTGTACTGCGATCAGCTGGCTCCTTATCGTCTTCAGTACCCCGAGCTCCAGGGACATGCACCCCTGACGCACCATCACCTCAAATGCCTCCCATGTGGAGCCCATCGTGGACACCGAACCCAAGATTTCTCTGGATGAGGCCTTAAACCTCCAGAAGCGTCTGGAGACTCCCTTACTTCCAAAGAACAGGCAAGTGTTCTGAAAGCATTCTTGGAAAGAGTGATCATTCGATCGTCATGAGTACCAGGGGCGGGTTTGCTAGAACATGGTCCGATCTCGAGGAGGTATTATGGACTGACGAGTGAAATGAGTAATCTCTACCATCAGGGCGGAACGCCCTCAAAACATCGCCAGCCCCAGTTATGACATACATCTGTGCACAATCTCCCCTGCTTGAGACGGGGGTGAGCCCCTCCAGCAGATCTATCCCTCAGTGGGTCAAAAATGACATTCAGATTGCCAGCCCACACAATATTAGTGTGCAAGTATGTATGGCACTTAAATAGGAGTGACTCAAAAAAAGGAGGGATCGTCCAAATTGGGGTCGTATATATTAACAAGTGTCAGCGGCATATGTGCCCAGCTGCCCGGCACAATCACAAACCTCCCCAACGAGTCGACCACGGTCTCCATTGTGTGAAAACGGAACGATTTATGTATCAGTGTCATGACTCCAGCAGAGTATGTAGAGTAAGATGTATAATACCTGTTTGTCCCCCGGATCTGGCAACCCCATTATTCGCCCGCCAACTAATCGAGTCTCCTACAATGAAACCACTTTCGCATTATGCCTTTCATAATAGTGAACCATCTTGCGGACTTTGAGCAGATTTTTTAACCCAGTAACTTCCTGCTCAAAGTTGTGCAGCTGGCCATATTCACTTCATTGTATCAACTAGTCCATCCTTACTGCCATGCACCTTAGTTCCAACCTTTCACTCCCACCCCACCGTAACATGGGCTTACCCACAGGAGACATGAATCATTTTTCAAATACAACACCCAACAGTCCCAACATCCCACTCCTCCCCAAACCCCAATTCCCCAACTGATCCCCCAATCTGCCCTCCCTCACCCACACTGCCCTCCCCAACTAGCAGTGAAATATGACACCGCCCTCCCCAAACCACATTTGCTGGCCCACATTGGCAAAAAAACCTTGGACGCTGGACTTTGCTACCCAAGGGGCCTGCCTGCTATGTCTGCCTCCAGGGGGAGGCCCTTACATCAATTAGGGTAAACGGCCACTGGACCAATCTGTTACATAGGCTAGAGATTCATAATCCCACCAGGAGTACCTGCATATATCGATATCAGTCCATTGGGGCACACAGTAACCATGGTTCTCCGGGGCAATCAACACTCATCATCCGCAATGGGAATCCCCAATAGTCATACCAAAGCCTCACTCTACCTTAGCCAGGATGGCCACCTCACTCCTTCGGCAGCGCCTCCAAAAAGTCCTGCACTGCTCCTGGGTCGGTGAAGAAGTGGGACCTACCACCGTGAAGCACTCGCAGTCTGGAAGGGTATAGCATGGCATACTCAAACCATGCTTGCAGAGGGCGGCTTCGCAGCCAGGAAAGAAAGGCAAGCCTTCTGGACAGACGGAGTCTAGGTAAAATGGCACCCTGGCATTGTCATATTGTAGGTCACCAAGCTCACGGGATGGGCGAAGAATTACATCTCTGACCCTGTAATGTAACAAACGAGCTGTAATCGGTCAAGGGCTCTGGCCCGGCCTGCGAGATCCGGTGCGCCATTTCTGCTAAGAACTAAGATGACAAGGAGGGTGCCGCAGCACCTCACAAATGAACTTTTCCATGGAAATGTCCATGTTCTGCTGAGGGACTGATTCCGCGACACCCACCACCCTGATATTATTCCTGCGGGATCTCACCTCAAGGTCTTTGTTATTCTTCTTTACTCCTTTGACTTCTCTCTGAAACATGCTGATCGCCTGTGTCACTTCCCAACTTCCCAACTGGTGTAATCGAGGATCCCCACTTGGTGTTCCACCTCGGATATCCTAGCACTTTCCTTCTCAATGCGTTCTTGCATATGATCGACCTTGTATGCCATTCCATCAAGCTTGGTATTGATTGATGCAAATCCGGTTCTCATCTCAGCCAACAGTAGACTAAGTTCTGACGTCTGGGTGCTGTCTGCAGGTTTTGGGCCAGCCTCACCCAGACCTGCCTGAGTTGGCCTGTCTGGTGTGTCCTGGGGTGACAGCATCTTTTTGCTCCCGGTGCTCAGACCTTCCTTCTGGGAAAATGGTAAGTGGGACTGCCGCTTGTTGCTCTTAGCCATGCAGCACCACAGAAAGTGGGCTCTTACACCGCCATAACTTTACTTCCAAGGCGTCCCAGCACAATTGCAATCTAGCCCTGTGTCAACGACAGAACCACCATACGTGCAAGTCAGCAGTTCAGCACTCTTTCCCATGGCTCTCACCAACAGTCAGAGTACATGGGCATGTTTCCTTGTTTACCGGTAGGGGTGCCAGCCAGGAGCTCCAAGCCACCTGGAGATTGCCTCTTCAGGTGAACAAATCAGCCCCAGAGTATGTTTAAACTAGGTATGTAGCCGTCTGGTATCAGGGCCTCCAGGTGATCCGCCCCGCTGAGCAAGAGAGGGACTTAAAGCTTCTAATGTTGCTCACTGTTTCCAGCCCAGAATCAAGCATTCACTACAATGAGGGATCCCTCCTCACTCACCCCAGGTGCCAAGGAGATCAAACGCTGCACCTAAGATCCAGCGTGGCAGGTCACAGGCCGTCAGGTACACCAAGGAGATTACTTTGTGGTCCGCACTCCCCACTCACCATGTTCAGGTGGTCGTCTTTTGTAGATGCCTTGCTGAGCTCAGAAGGAAGTAGCCATCTTGGTGGCGAGCTTGCGAGCACCATCGAAGAGTGATTACTCTGCCACTCTCTGAACCCTTGCACTGAAAAGTGAATTAGCCCCCAGGTAACAGATGCCTACCCTTCAACCTTGTATTGGTCTCTGCATATTCATGTTTAACTATGGAATGGCTTCTCCTTCCTTCAGACACAATGGCCATGGTAACAGTATGGGAGTTGTGTGGCCATGCAGGCTTTTCTTGGCTCTCTGATAAAGCAACCTGTCATATCCGTCTACCTAAGTATCATGCTCTTATCCTCCAGCAGAAACAGTTCCAGCCTTAAGCTTTAACATGACCGAAAGGCACTTTACCTAACTCTCCTAGACACCATGATATATTTGCCAGTGATGTTATCTTACGCATTTAACAGTGCCATACTTTGAAAACGGAATCTCGGTTCAATCATCCTCAACACTCCAAAATATTAAACCCTGCAGGAGTGTATCAGACCTTAGTTTCAAGAATAGAGCCCCTACCGCTCAAATTTGTTGAATGTAGTTTTACACCTGTGAGTCCTCATAATCTGATAATGTGAAACTGTTGCTAGAGGCCGGCACCTAATACTGTGCCTCTTAACAAATGAACACAAAGAAACAAGGTCTTTCACTAATTCTTTAGTTTTGTTTGCATGTTTTGATTTCAAGACTAGTGCAAAGGTAATGTTTACCACTTTCCCGTGACCCCTACAGTAGACTGGTCTCAATCGCTCATAACTCAGCCTAACCCCATTTATGTGACCCTGCTGAAAAGATCTGCATTGATAATTAGATGACTGACATTTTTCTTGTCTTCCACATACAAAGCAGCGGCCAAAGAAGCCCATGATAGTGCTTGTTTCATAGACCTTTCTTATAGTTTTTGGCCACACTGACTTCCATGATAAACACTTAGGTCTATTTTCCTGCATGCTCTTTTTCGTTTCAGTTCTGGATTGTTTGTTGTATTGGCGAGTATATGTATTGCTTGTAGAAGTGGTTCTACCTGTATCCCCCAAGATGTCAAGCAAAGTTGAACCTATTGAGCTCCAACCATGTAAGCAACCTATGTGACAAATAATACACAATGTTTTTTGTCTTGCATTTGGTAGAAGTCGCTTGGCCATTAGAGATTCACTTACAGCAAATCAAGTGTCTAGTTAATAAACATCTCTTGCCCTGTAACTGTGGTTCCTCCAGATTTCAGAGATGAGTGGGATCTCAAAATGTCTACTGAAGTAATATGGAGCTGAAAGAGGGATGCATGCACATGACATGCAGAGTCAGAAAAGTGGCTGTGGATTTGCACCAATTTTAACGATCAGTCCTTTCAAAAAGCTTCTAGAAGTCACGGTTCAGAGTGAAATGTTAAAAGAAGCGGATGCATCACAGTGGATGTCATCCACAGTCATAGCTACAAGCTTGACCAAAGCATGTGTCTCTAGGTAGACCTAATCAGGCTAAAGGCCAGCATTGTTGTAGATGTACATCCTATTGCTGAAAATTGGGAAGAAGATATCCTGGATATCGTCCAGTTGAACCTTGCCTGCCGATGTGAACTGTATCCTATTTAACGCCCGATCTGTAGCAAAAAAAAAACATTGCATCTTTGACCTCCTCGCCTCTGTCAAACCAGACCTAGTTTTTATCACTGAAACCTGGTTCTCTGATGACTTCGTCCCAATCGCTAATGAAGCCTTTCCCCCTGACTACTCCCTCATCCCACTGAACCGTCTGTCCAGAGGAGGGGGAGTAGCATTCGTCTTCAAATCTCTCTTCCGTGCCTCAATCATCGACAACCAACCCTCCATTCCATCCTGCAAATCTCTCCTCGTTAAACTATCACTCTCCCCGTCGCTCTCACACAGCTTCCTAATAATCTACAGGCCCCCTGGCTACGATAGACAATTCGCAAACAACCTTTAAGATTCTATAGCCACCCTCCAACTAAACCATCCCAACCTCACCCTCCTTGGAGACTTCAACATATGGCTCGACATCCCCACCAACCCTATGACACACTCCCTGGTTGACGGTTTAGATGCAATTAATCTCCAACCCCACATAAACGGCCCGACTCACTACAAAGGACACACTCTTGATTCCATCTTTAGCTCCAACACCCTGATTCATTTAAAGCCCCCCACCCCTATCATCTGGTCCGATCACTTCATTCTCTCGTTCGCCATCCACTGACCCGACCCCCTTCCCGTACTCACATCCGAACCTCCGAATCTACGCAAATGCTGGAAAAAACTAATAATCATCCCGGTCCTAGCCGAGGCACTCCTCCAATCTCCACCACCCACCTGCTGTCCCACCAACCAACTAACCCCTGAGGTCTTTGACTCATGGCTCAACGCATCTCTGATTCGACTCACCCCCCCCATGCAAACCATCAACCCGCCGTGGCCCTTTCCCCAGATGGTTCACTCCTGAGTTGAAGACCACTAAACGACATTACAAATACCTAGAACGCAAATGGCAGAAAGAGAAAACCCACGAGAGCAGGACCACCTTGGCCCGACACCTGTATCAGTACAAGGCTGAAATCCGGAAAGCAAAAAAAGCCCACTACAACACCCAAATCCTAAACTGCAAAAACCCAAGCAAAGAACTCCACAAAATCATCTCCGAATTCACCAATCCGGCTTGTAATACAACCGTCCCGACCCCGTCACAATCACTGTGCGACTCAATCTCCCTCCACTTTTACACCACGGCTATCGAAAGGACAAAAACTCTAAACACCAAACTGGCTCTATTACAGCCACTGGGCAATCCTCCGCCCGTACCGGCCAGCCCATCAGCTGCGACCTCTACGCAACCAACGTTCGAATCCTTTAGTCCAATATCACCAGAACAATTTCTGAAACTTCTATCTGCTCGCAAACCATCTGGATCACCACTGTACCGTTGCCCTGCCACAACCCTTAAAGAAATGTTTGCTTCTACCAGCGCGGGAGAACACGCAAGATCTATCATAAATACCTCCCTTTCTTCTGGTATCTTTCCCGACACATTCAAAATGGTTCACGTCAAACCTCTAATTAAAAAACCTTTGCTCGACCCTCTCGAGCCCAAAAACTACCGCCCAATCTCAAACACAAGGTTCCTTGCCAAACTCATTGACCGAACCGCCTACTCTCAACTAAATGCCTTCGTCGAAGCCACGGAACTGAAACCACCCTAACCTCGATCTGGGATGACCTTAAAATGACAGCAGACTGCACGGGATGCGCCACACTAATCCTTCTCGACCTATTGGCTGCCTTTGACACGATCAATCACTCAATCCTCCTAGACCGCCTCCACTCCCTAAGAATTCATGGAACCGCTCTTAAATGGATAGCTTCTTTCCTCAAAGACAGGCACCAAATAACAACACTATCCAACTTTACCTCCCAAGCCCTACCAGTCGACACGGGAGTCCCTCAAGGAGCATGTCTATACGCTCTCCTGTTCAATCTCTGCCTGATCACCCTCCCACCAATAATTCGTTCACACAATATCCTGTGCTACAACTACGCCGACGACACTCAACTAATTGTAAAATTCCTGAACTCGAAACCCAACTCCCGACCTGACCTGGCATCCTGCCTCCTCAACATAGAACTCTGGATGACCCAAAGCCACCTCTTGTTAAAGCCCTCCAAAACAGAAATCATGGCTTGCGGCAACTCCGATCTTCTTCCGCACCCACTTCCCTGGCCAACCGCCATGGGCAACTCACCGACACCCTCCAACACAGTGAAAAATCTTGGATGCACCCTGGACTCCGACCTAACACTACCACCTTAAAACCCTTAGGCGCATCTTTCCATACCTCTCATTTCCCAATAGAGTCTCCGCGGTCCAATCAATCGTCATATCAAGACTGGACTACGGAAACCCCCTATACCTCAGAATTCATGCCTACCAACTGAATAAACTTCAAAGAGCATAAAACACGGCGGCCAAAATGCTACTTGTGCTCGGTCAAGAGACCACGTATCCCCAGCCCTTAAAACACTGCACTGGCTTCCAGTAGCCTGTAGGGTGGCTTTCAAAACCTTATGCCTCTCCAATCGAGCACTGCATAAAATTGGACTGCAATATCTTCAAGACAAGCTAATACCTATCATCCCACTCGCACCCTAAGATCAAGCTCAGCTGGCCTCTTAGTAATTCCTAAGACAAACTCAGTCAGTTTAGGCGGATCATCATTCTCAGCCCTGGCCCCAACCCTGTGGAACTCGCTCCCACCCCACATACACCTAACTGAGGACTTAACAGCCTTCCGCAAACTACTGAAAACCTGGCTCTTCCCCTAAAACCAACCGGTTTCCAAACTAGCATCATCACAATAACACCGACCCAACAAACTACCTGAACCCAGAAAAATAAACAGCTAAATGACAGCTAAATAAACTCGAATGTAAACTAGAAAGACAAACAGAACTAAACGAGTAATGTAGATCAAAACAGTGAAGTGGATAACAGGAATAAATCATTAGGAAAGTAAGGAGATCTGAACCGATGAAATGGACATAATGAATAAGGAGGAAATGTAGCGAATGTCATAGATGAAATAGTTAGAATGGATGAAGCGTATAGAACAGATTAATACACTAAGTGGAAGGGTGCATGAGTGGAAGAACAGACGACTAGAAAGATCAAATGAGTATGGAGATCGGATGAAATAAATGAACATACTAAAACCAATGAGTATGCAGAGTGCTTGGGTGTGTAGAGCGGACAAGCGTGTAGAGTTGATGAGTACGTGTAGAGTTGACGTGTACGCAAATACAGAGAAGCGAACAGAACACAGGAGGGCGTAGAACTGATCAATATACTGAACGGACGAACATATAGACTGGATGAACGTTTGGCCAGACGACCATGTAAGAGCGAACGAGCATGTAGAGAGGATGAGCGTGGGGAGCGGATGAGCGTGGAGAGCGGATGATCGTGGAGAGCGGATGAATGTGGAGAGCGGATGAATGTGGAGAGCGGATGAGTGTGGAGAGCGGATGAGTGTGGAGAGTGAATGAGTGTGGAGAGCGGAAGGGTGTGGAGAGCGGAGGAGCGTGGAGAGCGGAGGAGCATGGAGAGCGGAGAAGCATAGGGAGCAGCTGAGTGTGGAGAACGGCTGAGTGTGTAGAGCGGTTGAGTGTGTAGAGCGACTGAGTGTGGAGAGCGGATGAGTGTGGATTGCGGATGAGTGTGTGGAGTGGATGAGTGTTGTGGAACGGACGAGTCTGTAGAGCGGACGAGTACGTAGAACGGATGAATACGTGGAGCGGACGAATGTGCGGAGCGGATGAGTAGGTGTAGCCGATGATTGTACGGAAAAGATGAGTCTGTGGTGCGGATGAATGTTGGAGCGGATGAGTGTGTGAAGCGGACGAATGTGTGGTGTGGATGAGTGTGTGGAACAGATGAGTGTGTGGAGCGGATAAATACATAGAGCGGATGAGTGTGTGGAACGGATGGATACATAGAGTAGACGAGTAGTATTGTCAAGCGGACGAGTAGTATGTTGTGGCGATGAGTGGGTGCGCCGGATGAGTGTTGTGGACCGGATGAGTGTTGTGGACCGGATGAGTGTGTAGACTGGACGAGTGTGTAGACTGGACAAGTATGTAGACTGGACAAGCATGTAGACTGGACAAGCATGTAGATTGGACGAGCGTGTAGATTGGACGAGTGTGTAGATTGGACGAGTGTGCAGATTGGACGAGTGTGCAGATTATACGAGTATGCAGACTAGACAAATGTGTGGAGCGGACGAGATTGTGGAGCGGACGAGTGTGCGAAGCAGATGAGTGTGCAGAGCGGATGAACGCATGGAACGAATGAGTGTATGGAACGGATTGGTATGTAGAGCGGATGAGTATGCTGAACAGAAGAGTACGCTGAACGGATGAGTACGTAGAGCGGATGAATAGTACATAGAGCGGATGAGTATGTTGAGCGGATGAGTATGTTTGAACGAACGAGTGTGTAAACCGGATGAGTGTGTGGACCAGATGAGTGTGTTTATCAGATGAGCATACATAACAAATGTGTATACAGAGCGGACGAGTATACAGAGCGGTTGAGTGCATAGGTAGACAGGAGTACATGCGCGGGGTAGACTGGAGTGCATGCGCGAAGAGGACATGAGTGCATGCGTATGGAACACTTGAGAGCATGCGTGGAGCACACTTGAGATTGAAGGATCGACTAGAACACACAAGGTGAACCAGAGTGCGTGAGTGTGTCGAGCAGACATGAGTGTGTAGGGCAATCTTGAACGCCTGAAATGAACAAAAATGCATAGAACGGACCTGACCGCACAGAATTGCGTGACGTACATAATATGCTTTTGAAACACAGGGAACATCTGAAAGAGCATACCACACCCCACGCTTACTCTCTCCTTTACACTACAACTCAACTAGAACACAGAGATACTATGACACCATTCAGTATAACTGTTCTCATATCAACATCTGGTTTCCCACCCCCAAGCCAGGCGTTCTCCTCAGGCCTAACGCAGCCACACTCAGTCTGGATAACTCCGACCAGAGCGAACACATACTCCTGATCTCTCAACCACCACACCTTCTGCTAAGAAGCAGCTACCACATGAACTCCGCACCAGCTGCACACATACCTGGTGCGCACACGCACCTTTGGACTCGCTCTACTATCTCTACTGACCTGAACTTCGGTTCCCAAGGGCATTCAACCTACCAGCGCCTTCAGACCATACCAATGGTATATAAGGCGCTATATAAATGCAAAATAACATAACATAACATAACATCAAAGCTGCAAGTGTGTTGTCCAGCATAGTTGTGCATCATCAGATATCATTTATTTGGAAATGAGGGCAACCAAAGGCTTTCATTACCCTTTTAGGCCTGTTAGGCAGAATCACATGCAGTACCCTTTGGGAACACTACACACAATTAGGACTACAAGTGTAAGTACAATTTCACCGTTGGTACAAGCCTGTACTAAACAGTAATGTGGTAGCAGTGGCTGAGCAGCCAGACTTATCTCAAGAGTAAAGTGAGCAGTACAAGAGGTTACACAAAGGACTAGGAATCACAGTGGTTCAAACTCACACTTCCTCAAGGTTTCTTGGTAAAAGAATATACATTCATGTGCACAGTCAATTGGAAAACATTCCACTAGCAAGAGCAGCTCAATATCACAATCTAATATACTACAATACACAATAAATCAGTTTCTGGACAAGTTCAGCTCACCTGAAGTGGGAGCAAAATGGCACTTCAGTTACTTTAAAAAGGGGTAAAAAGGACAAGGTTAAAAGAATCAAAGCACAAATACTTTCAGAGGTAGTGCAAATAGTTTCAGTTCACTACAACCAGCAATTCAATTCAATAGGCCTGGGCCAAAGTCAATGGTTCAGAGTCTTGAATAGGCTAGCACAGTTCCGGTAGTAAACGGTTAAGTCTTTGCCATGGTTTTTAGAAGTAGTTGGTCAGACGAGAAGTTATTTGTCGGTTTACTGAAGGACAAGCCTTCCAAGTTGGGAAAGTTTCATAAACTTTTACTGCGGCAGAAAGGATTTCCTGACAGCGTTTGCAGAGTACCTTTTTAATGAAGAAGAGCTGTAGCTCAGCAGTTGTTCCTGGCAGTTCCTGCAGATCTGTCTGTTCCTGTGCTTCATTCGTGGGGACAAGAAGGAGGACATTGGGAGGTTCCTGCACTGCCCAGGGAAGAGGCCACAAGCTTTGCAAAACGTTGGTGTAAAGTTACTCCAAATCTTGATCAGGCAGCCCGGTAGAAGAACTTGAAGAGTAGACGTTGAGTTCTTCCTACCTATGTATCCCTTTGTATTTCCAAAGTAAACTACAAAGGAACAAATTAGTCGAAAGATGGGAACACTGCACCAGATGTTGAAGGACACCGTGGACTGTAGAAAAGGAAAATACCTCAAGAACAAGAACATAAAACAAATATCAAAAGATAGTGGCAGGAAGTAATTACATCAACATGAACTGAGGAATGAACATAGATTTGACTTACCAATGTGGGGACATAGGGGAGGTACTACAAGGAACTCTGCACAACCAATCTATCCCTGATACCCGACGACACTAGGATGCCTAGGCGGAAATCAGCAGTCTCTTGTCCATGAAACTACCCCGACGAAATGAGGACGCCTATCGACCAGAGGGCCAATAGTATCAGTCTCTAGTTTGTACGCTTTGAGTTTGGGTAATGCAAGTTCACTCAAGGCAGTGTGGGTGTGGTGGTTGATCCCGCCACTTGGAGCGAGATAGATGAATTGCTGTAACACGTCTGCTTTCACAAAGAACGAGTGCCAAGCTGAAGAGGAGAAATGCAGTTGTTCCTTTTAGCCTGATAGGCAGATATCCGGCTAATGATGGGTCGTTCCAGACATGCAAACCAAGTGTGCATTAATTGTTGAAGCAATGGACTGGTCAAAAAACGTTCCGGGTTCAGCAACGTGCGGGCAGGTAAAGTATTGACAAACAGGAGGCAGAGGCAGGTCAAGAACACAGACCGCAGTTGGTAACAGAGAAGACAATAACCAAGCAGACCAAAGCACAGTCAAGAAGATCCAAAGAATGTGAACACGAAACAGGACAATAACACTAGCTGTGATTTGTACAAATCAGAAGAAGCGAGTGCGGCCACCCAGAAGCGTTATAACGGGTGGCCGTGACCTTGCTTGGGTCCTCCTATCTGAGTTGCGATAGCATTGCATATGTAGAGGACGCCATAGGCGCCATGGTAACATGGCGGCGTGCGTTCTGAGATGACGAAAATGAGATCAAGGTACAACTCGTTGTGGAACGCTCAAACGAGTGTTTCTCGGTTTATTACTGGACTGGTGATGCTTCCTCAGCGTATGCAAGGCTCGCTGTCTAGGGCTTAACGCTTGATGTTTTGGGCTAATCCTGACAGTTCCCCACCTCAAAGGAAACCTCCCACTTCTGGACCAAAAGTCAGCAACCAATAAAGGGGCATGAATGTTGTTAACAGGCTCCCACGTCCTGTCCTCCAGACCGTAACCCTTCCAATCCACTAAGTAAAACCGAACCCCCCGAAGGACCTTAGTAAACAGGTTGTGGCTCACTTCATATTCGTCGGACCCTTGTACGTTGGCTGGAGAAGGGCGCAAAGGCAACCTAGTGGAAGGAAGACAAGGTTTCAGTAAGGAAACATGAAAAACCGGATGGATATGCCAATTATCCGGTAAATCCAAATGTACTGCTACGGGGTCGATGATGGCAGTAACCAGATCGGGGCCAACAAAGCACAGAAGAAGAAAAACGACAACCTGGGATACGTAGATTCCAAGTCACCAACCAAACCCTGGAACCCACCCTATAAATGGGTGCTGGTAGCCTATGGGCGTCTGCCTGAACCTTTTGCTGTAACCTGGCCTTCTGTAGCTGTG
This sequence comes from Ambystoma mexicanum, assembly GCF_040938575.1. Classification (NCBI taxonomy): domain Eukaryota; kingdom Metazoa; phylum Chordata; class Amphibia; order Caudata; family Ambystomatidae; genus Ambystoma; species Ambystoma mexicanum. The sequence goes on from NC_090928.1 coordinate 1,021,660,239, forward strand.
ACAAAACTTCATCCCGAATCTTGGCCAGATTGTGTACGCTTGCACTGGCCGCAGGGCTGGAGGCATATGGGATTGGTTGAATGGGAAGAGTGCGTGGATGCCGCCCATACATTGCAAAAAAGTGCGATGTTCCTCTGGAAGCATGGACTGAGTTATTGTATGCGAACTCTGCCATGTCTAGTAAAGACAACCAGGACTCTTGGTGTTGCAGAATAAGACATCGTAGGTATTGTTCCAGCGTAGCATTCAACCTCTCCGTTTATCTGTCTGTCTGGGGATGGTATGGGGTGAAAAAACGGTCCTTGATGCCCAAGGATGTGGTAAGAGCACGCCAGAAACCAGACGGGAATTGGGATCCACGATCCGAAACAATCACGCAGGGAAGACCGAAAAGCCTGAAAACATAGTGCAAGAAGAGCTTAGCCAGAGCAGGCGCCGTAGGAAGCCCTTTGCAGGGGACAAAAAGGGCTAATTTAGTAAAATAGTCGACAACGACCCAAACAGTATCATGTCCGTGATCACAAGGTAGCTCGACTATGAAGTCCATTGAGATCATGACCCATGGTTCTTCAGGAATCAGCAATGGTTGTAATAAGCCGATGGGTTTCGCAGGAACGATCTTGCACTGTGCGCAAATGGCACATGAGGCTACAAACTCCAAAACGTCCTTAGACATTTGAGGCCATCAAGACCAACGCCGTAGCAATTCCAGGGTTTTCCGGCTTCCAGGATGAGCTAAGAATTTGGTGTCATTACACCAATGCATGGAAATAGAGCGGGTTCCTGAGTCGGGGAGATAAACCATTCCATTATGGTAGGGAATGCCATGAAGCAACATTAGATTCAAATCGTGGATGGTTTGTTGTTTAGTTTTAGCCCACTGTAGTAGGGCAGAACATAACAGAGTTTGAATCCCACAAGCACACACTACCTGAGTAGGCAGAAGAACGGTACGTTCGTCCACTGGAGGCGGGGAAACACTATGCAATCTGGAAAGTGCGTCTGCTTTGGAGTGTCGAGAACTGGGTCTGTAGGTCACTTGAAAATGGAACATGGAGAAGAACTCAAGCCAACGGGCATGTCTGGCGGTAGTACATTTCACCGACTGTAGCGCCAAAAGATTACAGTGATCCGTGAATACCTGAACCGGTAGAGCAGTCCCCAAGAGATAATGACGCTATACGAGGAAAGCGTCCCAAATGGCCAAGAGTTCCTTTTCTGTAATAGTGTAATTTGTTTTGTAGGCGGTGAGCTTCCTGGAATGAAATGCCACTGGATGTAGTTCCCTGTTATCTTTGCACTCCTGCGAAAGGATAGCACCAACTGCTATGTCAGAGGCATCTGCCTCTACCAGAAACTGTGGGTCGGGGTTTGGGTGCATCAAAACAGGAGCGGTGGTGAAAGAGGACTTTAGATGTTCAAAGGCCTTCTGGGCTGTGGGATTCCAATGAAATGGGTGTTGAAAACTGGTCAGAGAAGTAAGAGGGGTGACGATACTGGAAAAGGACTTAATGAAGCACCAGTAGAAATTAGCAAATCTGAGGAATGATTGCAGCTGTTTAAGGTTAGACGGTACCGGCCCCTCCAAAACTGCCTTGACCTTGGTGTCACTCTTTTGTACGCCCTTATCTGTGATGTTATAACCAAAGAATTCAATGGAAGTAGAATAGAACACACATTTCTCTAGTTTAGCGTACAAATGATTGTCTCAGAGTCGTTGGAGAACAGCAGACACATGTTTGACGTGGGTTTGATAAGATGGGGAAAAAATGAGGATGTTATCTAGATACACCACCACATAGGTATCCAAAACGTCTCGAAACACATCATTGATAAAATCCGAAAGGTAGCAGGGGCATTGCATAGCCCGAACGGCATGACACAATACTCACAAAGAACGTATTTCGTCTTGAACGTGGTCTTCCATTCGTCCCCTGAACGCATTCTAACAAGATTGTAGGCACATCTCAGATCCAATTTCATGAATATTTTGGAACTGCCTAACTGATCTAACAGCACTGAAATCAAGTGTATAGGGTATTGATTCTGGACAGTCACTGCATTTAATTCACGATAATCTATACAAGGACGAAGGTCCCCCTCTTTCTTAGTTACAAAGAACATAGGTGAAGCCGCCGGGGACCGAGATGGACGGATAAAACCCGTACTGAGGGCCTTATCGATATATTCCTTCAAGATGACGTCTTCCTTGGTGGTTAGGGAGTATACCCTTCCATTCACTATTTTAGCCCCAGGGACTTAATCAATAGGGCAGTTGTAAGGACGATGCGGTGGCAACACCTCGGCTCCTTTAGCATCGAAGACATCTTGATAAGCCACATATTCTTGGGGCAAAGAAATAGCAACAAGAGCGCCCACCGTGGGTACGATGTTTATGAGGGCTCGACAAGGGTTATCATCAAGGTTTTGATGTCCTTGACAATGGTTCTCACAAAACTTAGAGGCAAAGATAGCATTCCCCGCGTTCCATTCAATAGTCGGGTTGTGCATTCTATGCCAAGGCAAACCCAGAATAATTCTGAACTGTGGTGCTGTGGTAACATCAAAGGTAATGGTTTCAGTATGACCAGTGAGCGTGGTCATGACCAATCGCACTGTTTGTTCAGTGACTAAGCCTGACAAGAGTGAGGTTCCATCCACAGCATTCACCAACTCCGGGGGACTTTTAGCAATGAATCTTATGCCTTTCTCACGAGCGTAAGAGAGGTCAATATAGTTCCCGGTAGCTCCTGAATCTAGAATCGTGACCAGACGGATCAATGTGGAGTCCTGAGGTGTTGGACTCAATAGGTGGACCCCATCTGCTACCGAGTCATTGTGTTCCCCGATTTCTTGGGTTTCTTTGGGCATGCCTTCAGAAGATGGTCAGAAGATCCACAATAGAAGCAGAGGTTATTCAGGCATCTCCTCTCCCTTTCACTTGGCGTTAAAGGACCTCGCACAGCACCAATTTGCATAGGTTCAGGAGCGTTTGATTAAGTAAGAGAGGGGGTAACTAAAACAGGCATTGTCCCCCTTTTCTCTCCTTTGCGTTCTGCTCGTCGAGCATCAATCTGGAGAACGAGATCCAGCAGTTCATGGAAGGCCGTAGGTACCACCCGAACTGTAGTTAGGGTATCTTTAAGATTCTCAGATAGACCCCTATAGAACAAAGAGGCCTTCTTGATCTCTTGCCAGACCATTTCAGCAACCAGCTGGTGGAACTTAGCTACATAGGCCAAAAGAGGTGAGTCGCTTTGTTGTATATCCAATAGCTCCAACTCGGTGGCTTGGGTCCTGTAACGAGTATCAAATACCCGACCCATTGCCTCCAGGAAGGCATCGCAATTGAAGAGCAGAGGGCTACTGGCCTCCAACAACGGATTAGCCCAAGTGGCTGCTGTACCGGCTAGATGGGATAGAACAAAAGCTGCTTTTTAAAATGTGGGGTGGTACAAAAAATGCAGGCGGCATTGATTAAGGAAAGTACGATAAACTTTAGGGTTGCCATGAAACCTTTCAGGGGGAACTAATGGAAAATGCGTGGCCATAACCACCGAAGGCTGAACGGTTACCTGGGAGTCAGAAGTGGCTGAACAAGGGGCCTCCACAGGTGGGTGTACTGGCGCCGTAGGTAGGGTTCGTGCTTGTAACTCATCAATCCTTGCTTGAGTGGCAGCATGCGCGGCCGTCATGTAGGTCCGCAGATCAGACATAAGTTGCATAAACTTGATTAAAGTGTCATTAACGTCCATCTTTCTGTTATTTTAGGCTCCTGATTCTGTCAAGTTACTCCAGATCTTGATCAGGCAGCCCGGTAGAAGAACTCGAAGAGTAGTCATTGAGTTCTTCCTTCCAATGTATCCCTTTGTATTTCCAAAGTAAACTACAAAGAAACCAATTAGTCGAAATATGGGAACACTGCACCAGCTGTCGAAGGACAAAGACACTGTGGACTGTAGAAAAGGAAAACCTTATGTCAGTAAATATCTCAAGAACAAGAACATAAAACAAAGATCAAAAGATAGTGGCAGGAGGTAATTACCTCAAGATGAACTGAGGAATGAACATAGATTTGACTTACCAATGTGGGGACATAAGGGAGGTACTACCGAGGAACTCTGCATAACCCAGTCTATCCCTGATACCCGACAACACAAGGACGCCTAGGTGGAAATCAGCAGTCGCTAGTCCATAAACTACCCCGACGAAACAAGGATGCCTATCGACCTGAGCGCCAATAGTATCAGTCTCGACCTGAGCGCCAATAGTATCAGTCTCTAGTTCGTGCGCTTTGAGCTTGGGTAATGCAGGTTCACTCAAGGCAGTGTGGGTGTGGTGCATGGGTGTAATTTTAGGGGGGGCAGGGGTATTTGTCCCCCCCAACTTTCATGGCACACCATTTTGTCCCCATTCATTTGACTGGGGGCCCCTTTTCTTCAGATGTCATGCCCCCCCAACTTTTTCAGCAAAGTTACACCACTGGTGTGGTGGTTGGTCCCGCCGCTTGGAGCTAGATAGATGAATTGCTGTAACACGTCTGCTTTCACAAAGAACGAGTGCCAAGCTGAAGAGGAGAAATACAGTGGTTCCTTTTAGCCTGATAGGTAGATCTCCGGCTAATGATGGGTCGTTCGAGACATGCAAACCAAGTGATTCCTCGGCGTATGCAATGCTCGCGTTCGAGTGCTTAACGCTTGTTGTTTTGGGCTAATCCTGACAGTCGGTTTAAGGTGTGACTGCCTTAAAGACCACAAACTGGTATCCTTCTCACTGGCTATCCGGTTTTCAACAGCATTCTCATGAAAATTCGACCAGTATAGAGACAGTGTCCAGGTGACTTGCGAGTTGGTTGGTCCCACCAAACTCAAGGGAAGAAGTTAACCTTGAAGGGTTTCTCTGTCGATGGAGTTTCAGGCAATTCACACCTGCAGCAGGGCTTCACCGGTGGACCAGGAGTTGCAGCAGTCATCTTTCTTCAGCTCGTCTTCGGTTCTTTCATTCCAGTGGTCGACTCTGCTTTCCAAGTCCCAGAGGCCTGCTTTTAAACAGTTTTCCCCCATTCATTCCAGCCTGGCTGTCACTCACACAGCAGGGTGGCTGTCCTTGCTGGACAGCCAGCTGGCCAATCATGCCAGAGTGTGTTCAGGTCTCCTAGGAGACTAAGCACAGGGAGATATGGGCACCTCCCTCACATCCTGTCCACCCCAGACACTCAGGCACCAGAGGAGGGATTCAGCACTGAAGCCCACCAAAGGCCAATGAACAAAGGGACAAATCCTCGTTTGGCAGGCAGTGTTTAACACAAGAAGGACCTTTCCTAAAAGAAACGGTGAAAAAAGTTGACCGGAATCTGTTTTTACAGATAGGTCTTGGGCGCCATATTGAAAAACATGGCTGACCCGATTTTTAGCTACTGGTGTTCGCAGTCGGGAAAAATCATGGTAGTTTGTTAAAAGCCACTGTCACCAGCCATTTCAAGATGAAAAGCGTAACATTTCACTGTTACATGAGTGTTTAGACTCAGAGGATGCTAGGCAACCCCTCCAGCACTCTATAGGAAGATAGTGTGTGCTGGGTCTGTGCATATAAAAAGACTAGTAAAGTCAATTTAACTTTACATGCTCTGGGAGACAGTAGTCAGTCCCAGAGAAGGTATTCAAACTTTGGGAAGTCTGAAAGACATCCCTGTGCCATTGCACTGAAGGTGCTGTGTGAAGCACAAGAAAAAGATGATGCCTTCTTTGTTTTAAAACTCCATATCCAAAGAACACAAAAGTAAAACACATTAAAAATTATAAGTTCAAAGTCCCAAAATATAGCAGAAGGGCTGGAGGGCTCTAAGGTAGAGGGAATTTAGCACTTGGGTGTGAATTCCCCCTAACAAGGCCTTTATCAATGCAGGCAGATGTCCGTTGCTTCGTGTTCCACTGCATCAGCTTTTCAGAATTTGGTGGACAAAATATAAATGTTGTATAACAGGTTATTTCAATGATGACATTATAGATTACTTCAATGACATTCCCATACACAGATGATTTGGGAAGAGTCGTCACTTTCCTGGCAGTCCACACTCTAAATCTGAAACAGGAGAAATTACCAAAACAGGAGAAATTCACAGATGGCCTTGAGAACACACCAACTGCCAGAGATAGTTCAAAGGTTTTTATGTTCACTTTGTTAAAGGGGCCGAGTGGCTCTCTCTCTTGCTATCTCTGTAACATAGGATGTGACAGTCCCACCCTAACTCAGGCATCCTATTGCAAAGGAATGATTTAAGGTTTGTGCCTTTGAGACACTCAGATCTTCACTCACTCCAGTCATTTCATGCTATGCTATTGCTCTGCTATTCCTCTCTCTCTCAGTAACTCTAACACTTACCCTCATCTCCTCCTACCCTTCTTCCCCCTATTCTATCCACTGTCCCTCTTTTCACTTCATTTCGCTCCCTCTCCTGTCCCTTTGATTGCCCTCCCTCCTTCTCTCTCCTTACTTTTTACCTCCATCCTCTGGTCTACTCCCCTCTCCTCTTTGACTCCTTATCTTCCCTCTCTACTTCAATACAGCTCTCTCCTCTCCAAACCAATACTACTCTCCACCTTTCAAAACACTACTACTCTGGCCCTCTCCAAATTACTGCTACTCTCCCCTTCCATGACACTACTACTCCTACATTCTCTCTCTCACTCACCCCCTTTCACTCTCTCAGTCATCTTCTCACTCACTCCCTACTCTCTCTAAGACCACCTCCAATCTTGTGTGTGGACCTCCTGCATTTTTGCAATGGCAGCCCACAGTGTCGAGTCATTCTGTTTAGGTCCCAGTTCGTGTTAGAGCCTTGCAGGCCTGTGAGCCCATTAGCTTGGCTGGAGAGCAGTACCATGCCTCTCTTCACAGGTGAGTATAATGCCTTTGAAGTGTTATGTGGATGTGAAGGTGTGGCGCTGCATCATGAAGTGGAATCTCTTCAGCAGATTGCCGGTTTGGGCTTTGCAGGCACCAGGCAACGTGTTGGAAATTCGGTTTGGCTGGTTGCTAGATTTTCTCTTGCCGGGTATGCTGGGATACGTAGTGTTCTAAAGGGACTAGAGAAACACTTCTGAACATCATGAAAGCAAAGTATGGGGTGAGTGACATTAGCACTGTATGAAATCAAACTGGGATGAAAATGAGGGATAGTGATAGAGGCCTTCCCAAATGGCTCATGTTTCTACCCTGGTAGATCTCCTACCACAGGCTTAGAGGGGTCACCATGCCTTCTTGACAGGGTCAGTTAACTGACCCTGTCACAGCATGCACCAGTAACAAGAAGAATAACTAGATCACACTCTGGTGAGTGAAGTAATAGAATCTAAGGAATGTCTGGCGAAATCCATATGTTCAGCACCAGTGCCAGCAAGCAAAGTCATTTGTATTTTTCCTGGGAATCTGCCATGCATCTGCTCAAATTCACTGGTATGATTGAGCCACTCAGGTTCCTTGCATGAAAGGGAGAGGTTCCAATGAAACAAAGAACTCTCATAAGATTTGGAGGAAGAGAAAAAGTACACCTCGTAGGAACTCATAAATTAACTCAATTTTACTTAACAAAGAGGAAGTCCTCAGTGACCATGGATGCTACCAACAGTGGTTAGGTACATTACTAATGCAAAATTATAAGCATGGGCGATAGAATGCAAGTTGGGCCATAGCATTGAGTTTCTGACTGTCAATGTAACTTGAACCGATCGAAAACAATCCTGCTTCAATGTTGCATCATGAATGGCTACATTATGAAGGGGGAACAACTATCAAGTGGAGTGGTATAGATCACCAGAACCAAATCCTCATAAACTAGATAAGCCCTTTAGAGGTGGTGCAAGTGGAAAGTGAATTGAGTGAATTGAGGGATCATGAACAAGTGGCAGAGGGTGTGGAACTCTGCTAGGGCACCCAGTTCAACCCCATGGGTTGCATTTAGGATGTATTGGCCACCATGGACAGCCAAATGTTGTAAACACAAAACCCCTTGCTAATTATTATTTGTGTGTGCGTTTGGCACATTACATACCTTTCACGAAGTTTAAATTACACAACGAATTAAAAGTTGCAGTTGCACATGAATATGACATACTTACACATTTTGCATGCACGCAATTCTCCCTTCCTTTACTTTAAAATGTATCTAAAATCTCTCCCAAAAATGTCAAAGTTGCTAAATAGAGTGGTATATAGGTCCCTTCACAGATTCTTTCCCATAGTTCATTTGTACAACACAGCTTAAATTATACACACATTTGCTCATGTACTTCATTCTCATATTTATTAGTTCGGGACAGTTTAAAGTCAAGTATTCTAGGGATTTGATCCTTAATTTCAGGGTGCAAAATCTACAATATTGATCAACACTTGCCTCTGGTGCTCTAATCGCTAGCACTTGTTTGGTGGGAAGGATGGATATTCAAGCAAAATCTAAGAAAAACATTGCATATTTTTGGGCATGGAAATATGTTCAAATATCTTTGCAGTGCGCCACATTTTGCACTTGTACAGCCAGCAAACCTCTGGAAGCTTACTTATTGTAGTGATTGTTCCCAATCCAATTCTTACAGTTTTGGTTTTACGATTGTTTGGTTAGTTAGAATCATATCCTAATGTATATTTAGTTTTGCTAGTATCTCCTTACATACATTTACTAGTTTTGTTTGTACATTTCTATTAGCTTCCCTTAAAAGAAATTCCAAATCCATACATAGAGGTTCTATCACCTGGTGCCAGAGGATTATAAAATATAATTGAAGCCTTTTCCACGACACTGTAGCCTGGAGGGATATAAAAAGCCGTGCTGTTCAGAGCACCGATGTTGGAACAGAGTGTGGCACACACAAAACTGCTCTCCATATTAATCCCTCTAATCTATCGAGTGCCTCAGCTTTTAGATTACTATTAAATTCCAATCCATATACTAGTGCAGGAGTTATTTTCAATTTATGATAATTCAGTAATGGAGTAATGTAAATTTACAGAATTGATTTTGTATTATTTTCATTTGGGCAATATATAATACTGACTTCTATCTCAACTGTCGAAGGATCATTCCCAGGCTCGGTCTTCTGGTTATAATAAATCCCAGCTATTTTAATTATTTTTAACTTTTAAGGGTATCTCACCAATGTACCAGTTTAAGCTTGTTTTTCAGTGTTGATCCACCAAAGTATGATACTACAGTTTTCTCCTTATTTATTATTAAGTCATTTTTGGTTGCATATTCTGTTAAGGTATTTAAATTATTCTGGTACCCACTGGGTTCAGATAGAATATGATTATATCATCTGCAAATGCCAACCATTTGGGAATTATAGCTCAGTGGCAATGCGCTCGTCTTGAAAGCAAGATGACACAGAGCAACACAGATTTGAATCCCGGGTCCTCGCTTAGAAACCTCTTCGGTATTAAGCGCGTTATAAATAACCAATTATAATTATAACCAATGAATCTTCATTTGCCCCAGTCTCAGTGAAAAAGCTCTAACATTAGCAAACACTTCAGCCAGGTCTGCTATATATAGATTGAAGAGACTGGGGGCCAAAACGCACTCCTGGAGAAGACCCCTCCCAATAAGTATCATCCCAGTCTGATCACCCTTTTCATTAATTCTAACTTGGATCTTAGTGTTAGAATGGAGTAGTATCAAAGGTTTGAGTACTTTTGCTGGTATTCTCCATGCTTGTAATTTGTCCCATAGAATCTTCAAATCATTGCGCCATACACTCCTGAAATGTCAATACTGGCAGGTTAAAGCTTATAGATTTTCTTTTTTAATGTTCCTGAACTTTTAATCTTTTTTTCCCTCAGCTTGATATTTCTTTTAGTAAGTAGGTTGAATATATTTTACTACAGACATCAGTTAAGGCAATCGGTCTGTAGTTGCCGGGCTCGCCTCTTGAGCCTTTTTTAAACATGGGCACTATAATGGCATTTTTCCATGATGGAGGTATTAGAAAGATGTATTAATTTCCTCAAAGACGTTTACCAGGATACAGGACCATAACCGTGGGCTTCCTTTATGTTTGTTTTTGGAACACATATTTAAAGAGTTAAGGAGTACGTCTGGTGGCCCAGGATCGACAATGATACAAATAAATGTGTGAGGATGTACATCAGCTGCAGAACATGTGATACATTATATGTGCTATGACCAGCTCCTTTAAAACCGATTCCCCAGACAAAACGTCACTGGGGAAAATGGTCTTTTAATTTGATATTTCTGCATTGCACTTTATCACCCACAAGCAAACTGGATGGTTAACCAGGTGGTGAAGGATAGCATATCGCTAATCATTGGTCAATTCAGTATTAGTTGCTTCAGAGGATGTTCAGGACACGATCCATGCCTATTAGAAAAGAGAATATTCCATTACTAACAGGCCATACGTCAAGGTAAGGTTGGGATGCAATGTCAGAGATTTGAAAATGCCTTGCGGGTTGCACAGAGTATTGATAGACAATTTTGACAATGTTCAGAAAACATTTAAGGTAAGGAATGATTTGAGAAAAGAGTACAAATTGAATAGCTTCAACGAACAGAACATGGTTAGAGTTAGGTTATATTTTCCCTAAAGAGCACTAGACATTCATTTATTCTACTGAGGTTATTATAAGTTTGAAAGTATTCATTTAAGATCAAGGATAGAGAAATATGTAAGGTTCATAGGGTTGTGACATTTACGGGAAATATGTCTCGGAGAGTAAGTATTGAATATAGTGGAAGGTATTATTTCTATCTCTTTGTTCATTACAGACATGATATTATTGAATTTCCCAAGAAGTTGAGATGTGTTAAGTTTCAGTATAGGCATAAAGTCAAATGTTAGTATTTCATTAATTTCAAAGACTCCCACTGGTTACGGATGCGCAGGTGTATGGTCGGTTCTCTTAAAGTAATGATCACCCCCAGAATTTTTCTCCATGACTTATCAGAACACCCACTCTGCACTTCATAGCAATGTATTAGAATTGTGTTTCTATGGAGCTTCATTTACATTTTAACACACTTATCAATACCACCCACTTGTGTTCGCCATGGTCAGCTTGTGTTAATGCAATGGGCCTCATTACGACCCCGGCGCTAAACCATGGTGCTATTAGCACCATGGTCCATGCCAGGGTCCGCCATGGTGAATAGCGGAATTACCGCCCCATTCCAAGGTTGGCGGGGCGGTAATTCCCCATTCACCATGGGCCCTTCCCCATTCCCATTTTTGCCCCATAGGGCTCAATGGGAATGGGGAAAGCGCTAAGTACGGTGCCGCAAATTGCCGCACCGTACTTAGCACCAAGGTCCCTTTGCGGCACCCTACTTTAATGACTGGTAAAACCAGCCGTTAAGGCCGGGTCCCGCAAAGGGACCTCGTAATTAGGCGTTAAGGGACCTTTTACAGCGCCTTTTACAGCGCCGTTAAACCCTTAACGCCAGGGTCGTAATGAGGCCCAATGTCTGACACGGGAGTGTTAAGTTTGAATTCTCTGAATGTACAAATCGTAACAAAGCCCATGCATGTGATGTCAGGAGACACTGTAGCAAAACGTAGTGTCAACACATTAAGGTATTAATGCAATCACCTGTTGCCATGGAAGGTCATCGGATGTTTTTGCGTCAAATACATAGGAGGACAACGTTTCTCTGTTTTCACTTTACTATCCATGTGTGTGTCTCCCTGTCTGTTCATTGCTTTAAACTTAATTTTAGATTCACCAAATCACTTTCTACATCTTGATGAAACCACAACATTCTTGATAATCTACAACATATGACAGAGTATATATTTAACATGACTTTATAATGCACCTTACACTTATTGGAGGAATGCATGAATGCATACATAGGTATTTGTTGCCCAAATTTCACGTAACAATCTCTGCTAATTTGTCATTTTTATTTGTATCGGATTTTGACCAAGGTTTATTAACATGTGTAGTAGTATAAACTCATTGGGGCTCATTACGAGTTTACTGTAATAATTGTGGTAATGCCGGTCCGGTGGTGTTACCATTTCCAGCGTGGTTGCTAGTGGTAATACCAATTTATTATGAGCCTTGGGCACGCGCATACCCCCGCCGGAAACATTAATATCAGCAGACTGGTATTACCAGCATCAACGGCCATCGGCCAGTATTGCTGGTGATTTACGCTGGTAATACTGTTTCTGTCACCAAATTGCTGATATTGCCGGTATTACCAGCTACAGAAATAGCATCACTGCCAGAAAGGAAAGCCCAGCGGTGTCAATCTTGAAAATCTGAACTCACCCCGATTCACCCATTTCCAGCCAGCATAAGTCAAGGCAAAACACAGCGCAGTAGAAGAAGGCCAGGCTACCAGATCTCCGGCTCTGCAAACCCAAATTTACAGAGACAGAGCTAACTGCATTGGCAGATTCTGTGGTGGAGCATGCAAGCATGTCCAGCAAAAGACTGCCATATGGGGCAAAATCATGGCGTGGGGGATGGCAGTGGCAACTGCACCCCGTACTCTCAGGGATTGAGGGAAGCACAGGAATGACCTGAAGTTGAGGGTCTGCAGCCTCATCTCCTAACACAGGCATGAGGGAGAGCACTGGCACAGGAAGAGGCATGGTGGAACCCCTCTGCCCCATACTCTGGCAGGATACAGCCAGCTCCATCCTCCACGTGGAGGGCATTGAGTGTATAGGGAGCATGCAGACTGGAGCAGGGACCTAAGGCGATGGCGGTGAGCACAATGGACACCATGTACATGTGCATGTAGTTACCAAATGCATGTGTCACCCAGAATAGATGTACAGAATGGGCACAGGAAATGGTTCAACACATGGCAGACACAGCAAATGGCCAGTGAGTGCGCACATGTGCCAGGGAATGTCGGTTAACGTGCCAATGTACATGCACTGTGTACACCCTCAGCAGGCACTACCACCAATAACAAGTAGGAGCACTCATTGAGCAATACCATCCAAGCCATCAACATGAAATATGCATCTCTAGGACACACACTAAGTCCATGAGTTTAATGCAAGCCCACAGACATGTCAGCTAGATGACTAACAACACATAATTTAATTCTCAACAGGTACACAGTCCACTGACAGTGAATAGTCCGGACCCTTAACTGCAGACACATCATCTGCCACCACCCTTGCTCAGTCAAAACCCCTCAGCAGCAGAAGCATACAGCAGGGCTGGGCTGCAGCACCACCACCACCATCACCTCCACCACCACCACTTACCACCACCGTAGACACACTGGCCAGACCTCAGGGGGATAGAATCCCCATGGGAGTGCTCAGTGGCTCCTGCACCATCCATGCAGGTGACACAGCTGTCACTGTGGTCCTAAGTGAAAAGATCTTTTAAAAAATATCTTTTCACTAAAAGTCTGATTTAGAAAGACCGCTCCATGACCGCACCAAACGTCTTTCTAAATAGAACTGTCACGCCCCTGCCGCACACGAGTGTGTGCAGGGTCTGACAGGCAGGTCAGTACCGGAAGCGCAGGACCAGGAGATTGGGTAAGTGGATGCGTGTGTGTTGGTGTGTGTGTTGTGTGTATGTATGCGTTTTGGTTTTGGGGGACTGGGGGTGTGGGGTTGGGGTGGGGGTAAGAGGGATGGGGCTGAGCTTTCATGAGTGTGTGTGTGTTGGTGTGTGTTGTGTGTATGTGTGTATGTGTTTTGGTATGGTGTGTGGGGGTGGTGGGGGCGGGGATGAACAATGGATGGCTCGGGGGTTGGGGAAACCACATTTTAAAGCTCTCAAAAGATAAAGACTTTTACAATGCCGGTTTTCTGTTCAAAATAAAATCAGTCAATGTAAATCTGTCTTTTTCTCTTGAGAGCTTATGTTTCCACTTTATGCATATGCTTGTAATCAGAGCTCTTGAGATAAAATACAAAATTAAGTTTGTAAAAATAAAAAGAAGAGGTCTTTTCACATAGTAACATCAATGCAGCTTCCAGTGCCATGAGCTAGGGGATGGCAGGAAGCAGTTTGACCCAATTTACAAAAACATAAATGTATTCAGAACAAGACACACTAGTACAAATATGGGGTGTTAATACAGCTTTTGAAATATTCTGTTTAAAGTTTGTGCATGACACATGACTGATATATGATGTGTACAGTCAAGGAGTATTATGAATGTGTGCGAAAGAGTGTGGATGATGGAGTAGAGTTACTTCAGGAAAAGTCAGAATTAACCAGTAGTAACCAGATTTTGATGGGACTTCATTTTTTAAATGTGTCTGTTTTGTTCTTGATACCACGAAATATGTACATTGTATGAGAATACATTTATATTTTTGTAAATTGGGTCAAACTGTTTCCTGCCATCCTCTAGCTCTTGGTCCATATTTTTGGTGTTTACATATTGCTTGCCTGGGGGACCAAGAGCGTACCAGGTACCCTTTATTTTTTGTGCGTCCAGTGCCATGCCACATCCACCAACTGTAGTGGCACACACCGATGCAGCCCCAGCAGTGGTTCACAGACCTCAGAGGTCCTGCACACCCTCATCCCCATCATGTCGATTGCAGCCACTAGCACATCATGGCAGGACCATGCCCCTACCACTGATGAGAAAGAGCAGGAGGAGGAGTGTGACTGTGTCATAGCCGATACCACACTATGCTTCAGCCCGTAGCCACTACAAAGCTCACACAGCCCACCAGCACTGCCTGTGACCAATATGTCCACAATATGTGTGAGGCTGGATACCATAGCTAGGCAGCAGTTAACCATGCATTCACTTGCGGGCCATCAGCTGCATGAAATGCATGCCACGCAGGACTGCCTGCAGGGTTCTACCCGCAGGATTTCCCGGTCACTCAGCTATGCCACCACAGACATGATCACACTGGGACAGAGAGTGCATGAGCACACAGATGCGTCTTTGCCCTCTGTTGAGTGGCTCAACCAGGCCATCCAGCTAACCCTGCAATTCATACGGGCACAAGGGTCTGAGCCATCCACCTCTGTGATCCCCACAGATGGCTCCCAGCCCAGGACCCCAAGGCACTACTCACTGCACCACCTCCATGCCAAGGAGCAGGTGAATGCCCCCAAGAAGGGCGGGAAATGACAGTTGGGCACTGCCTGGGTGTTCTCAGGGTGGGGTGTTAGTGAGGGTGGGTTATTGGGGAGGGTGGTTTGAAAGTGGGGTATTGGGGAGGAGCAATGGAGTTGTAGTGAAGTTTATTACACTTTGCAAATTGCAAGATAATATAATATTCACTTGTGGCAGGACATTCCTTAGTGTGTGCAAGTGTTTAATATGAGTAAGAATATATATACAAAAGATCAAGGGGAGTGCAATTTGGTGGCTTCATTGGAAGAAGTTCTCAATAGGTTACTGGCGAGCCAGTCACCTGAACCTGTATTCCACATGCTCATTTAGTACATGCATGGCACCCGCATCCACCGCCTCATCCTCCTCAGGGGGTGGCATAGCCACATCTGTGGGCATGGGTATGTTGTGCCAGATGCAGATGTTATGCAGCATTGCACATGCCAGCACAATCTGGCCCTCCTTCTTTGGCCTGTACATGAGTGCACCAGCGTCCCGTGTAAACATCGGAGGCGGCCTTCCACAGGCCAAAGGTGCAAGCAATTGACACCCTGGTCCGGACATGGGTCCAGTTGTATGCCACCCCCTGTGGCGTCAGGGGATTCCTCAGAGGAGTCATCAGCCATGGAAGCTGTGGGTATCCAGAGTCACCTGCAAGGGGAATCTACATAGTTGTCAATCATGGTGATCTGTGGATGTGTTGCCTTTTACAAAAGCATCTAAATAGACAATCTGTGCATGCATGTCCCATTTGTCATCACACTACACTATTTCACATTCCGGTCCTTGCCTGTGGAGTAAACTACCCAGGAGGGATGTTCGGTCTCTCATGGTACATCTTCCACATGGCTCACAGCCGACATTTGTAGCTTCCATGTTCAGTGATTAACAAGGTAGCATGCCATGTAGGGTGGTTTGGGCCTGTTCATTGCTCCCATGCATGGTCCCTGATGGGGGTCTGGGTTACATGTGCAGGTCATCTCTGTGGATCAGTTAATGGATTCAAGCACATCGTGACCTGGCTAAATGCCATGTCAAATGCCAGCGTTAGGTCCATCAGTTACAGTTTATCAGGATGTCGTTATGAGTATGGCAGTGTTCTTCTGAAATCTTCAGTAGTGCATATGTAACCCGGCTCTGAAGAAGGAATTGTTCCAAAATGCATTAGCCAAAGGGTTATTGTTTGCCCCAGCCTCAGCACTAGCCTAATTGGTGGAGTTGAACCAATTACTATGATCTTTGAAGCAATGATATATATTTTTTGGATAAATTAAACATTTTTGGAAAAGTTACAGTCTGATTGAAATCGATACACAGATATAAACTAACTGTCTAACTCAAAGTGGGTATTAAGGGTGTGCGGCCCACACTGAAGGCTAATTAGCCTAGGTCTTTCTTTTTCCCAGTTTACTTTAGTGCCTTACACAGTGGCACTTAAAAGTGGGCTGCACCCACTTTTAATAAGCAGCAAATTAAAGCTATTAACAGACAATACTACAAAGGAATATAACACAAACAAGCTGTGCACTCTCGCCAACCCTTTTTTGCCAATATTTTCACTTCTGTGTAATATTGAGAGGCAGCACGCGACTATGTCATATGAAGAAATTGAAATATTAACGGATACAAGAGCAACAACATTAGGCTTCTCAGCAGATGAGGCAAATGTAGTTCTAGGACTGATAAAGGAAACCAACACCTCCACAAAAGACACAGATCCGAATAAAAAGGATCAAACAACTGGAATACATTATCAGGAAGACGATAAACCGTAAGCTACATGCGGTAACATTAGGACGCTATTACAAGGCACAAAGGATCCCGAGAGGTCTGAGAATTGGACTGAAACCAACCCTATGCAAAGAAAGCAAGGAGTATGTGCTGAAATGGGGACACATGCTCAATAAGTGCTCCCTCGATCTGATCTTGTTGACTATTAAAGAACTTTCCGCTAATTTACAAAATTTAGAACAAGAAATACAAGTTCTCTCCACAGAAATCACAGCACTTAAAAATGCACAAACATTTGATGAGATCCTGGTAAACATCAACAAGCGACTTGAAGGTTACAAAGCAGATTTAAAAGCCAGGAAAATAAGTAAATTCAGGCCTGACACGTTTGACTACTTATGAGACGAAGTGTATACATGGGCAGATAAATACCAAAACCAACCACAACGACCACCTAACCCTAACCCCAGCTCAGACAACAGCAGCTCAGATACAGATTCCAGCAGAGATGAGCAGAATTCACAGGCACAACAACAAAGAACGGAAGGAGGGAGAGGCACCAGCGGAGCAACTCCAAGCACTAGCGCATCTATACAACAATCCTCTTTTTTAGACAACCAACAAGGAAGAAACAAACGAGGAGGGGCAAGAGGAAAAGGCCCCGGAGTGACAACAAGATTTCAAGCATGAGGAACCTAGTGGTAAACATTTCCAACAGAATACTTAATAAGCAAGAAGAGGAAGTTTTACAAAAAGGTCTCAAATTCGTACCACCCTACAATACTACGAGAATGAAGGTAGCCATGGAGCTACTAGCTCCTATTAGCTCCATGGCTGCCTCCGTTCCGGGCTCCATTACTGGGTTCCTGCAATGGGGACTTACCGGGTTACTCCGACATAGGAGGACCCAGTAATTCCTCCTTGCAGGAACACATCCCCATTCCCATTTGAGCCCATATAGAGCTCAAATGGGAATGGGGAAGGAAGTAATAACGGGCAGATTACATCTGGCCCGTTATTGCCTCCCTCTACCCCTCGCGGGACCCGGAAAGCACGCCTGGTTTTACCAGGTGTGCGATCCGAGTCCCGTGATGGGAAGCTCGTAATCGTCACTCCTGGAATGAAGTGGGCCGGTCCCGTACCGGCCCCCTTTATTACGGGAGCGCCAGCCTTATAATGAGGTTCAAAGTCTATTTTGCAGAAATGGAAAACACTGGCTCTACACACTAACCACCTGATCTAGTGGAATTCAAGCCCAAAAGAACATACGTACCACCAATCAGTGTTCTAGCTATAGATATCTTTGAAAAAATGGGAACATAGGATCTTAAAAAAATCAAATATGGAGTGACAAAAAACAGGAACCTCAACAGAGGAGAAATGTTGATAATCCAGAATGTATACTCTGATGATAAAATAACAATAAGACCGGCTGACAAAGGAGGTGCGTTGGTACTGCAAAACACACAGGACTACGAGAATGAATGTAAGAGACAACTTGACAATCACACCGTTTACTCTAATATTGATCATGATCCAAATATTGAGATACGCAGAAATTTAGAAGCACTGCTAACCAAAGCAGAGGAGAGAGAAATTATAACAAAAAAAATAAGGCATTCTTGCTCAACTTGAAACCAAATATACCACACTTTTACCTCTTGCCTAAAATCCATAAGAGTCTAATTAATCCACCAGGAAGACCAATAGTGGTTGCTACAGGAGGTATTCTGCAACCACTTGGGACTATTGATTATTTCCTCCAACCATTAATGCAGACGACAGATACTTACGTGAAAGATAGTACACATTTCTTGAACATCATAGAAGAAGTACAACTAACTGATCAGGACATTCTCTTTACCATTGACGTGACAAGCCTATACACAAGTATTCCCCACGACCTGGGGCAAGAAGCAGTCGAGTGCCTACTTTTACAGGAAGGCGAGATAGGAGCAGTAAAGGAATTCATCCTGACACTACTAACCTTCATCTCAATTAATTCTTATTTTGAGTACAAGAATAAATTTTACATCCAAACCTCCCGTACTGCCATGGGTGCAACAATGGAACCTGTCTACGCAAACGCATTCATGCATCGATTCGAAAATAACCCATATCTTATACAAAACTGAATGGAAAAGCCAATTGAAAAAGTGGGTACGCTATATCGACGACATTTTCGGTATTTGACAAGGGACAAGAGAGTCCCTGGACGAATTCATGATATACATCAACAGTATAGACCCACGTATTCAATTCACCTCGGAAATTGGTAATCCAGGCATGCACTACCTGGATATTAATGTTAACGTACACAACCAACAGATCACAACTTCCCTGTTCGCTAAACCTACGGACAGAAACAATTTACTGCTTCGCATGAGCTTTCACCCGCAGAACACCTTGAAGAACTTAACCTATGGACAAATGTTGCATTTGAAAAGGATCATTTGTGACCAGAGAGAATGTGAACAAGAACTAGAGAAACTTAGTAAAAATTAAAAGAACGAGGATACTCAAATGAAGATTTGCAAGCAGCAAGAGATTAAGTATCTGCCAAGACGAGAGCCAGCACGCTCATTCTGAAAAACAAAAAACAATCTCCAGCACTAGTATATGTGTCAAACTTTTCTTCACAAAGCATGCAGATCAAAAGATGCATCAATAAGCATTGGGCAATGCTTAAAAGTGATGAAAGAACTAAATATCTATTCTCTGATACTCCTACGTTTGCGTACCAAAGATCAATAACCTAAGGGATCTGCTCATGAATACCAGGGACATCAAAACAAAAAGAAGCAAACCCAAGAGAGTAGGGACTTACCCTTGATTAAATTGCAGCAACTACAATAACATCATAAAAGATGGAGTAGTTCTACACCCATATACTGGAGAGAAGATAACAGTAAGATGCTATGCAACTTGCAACACAGAAAACTGTATTTATTGCATCAGTGGTCTGTGTAGACTCTACTATGTAGGCGAAACAGGTCAAAAATTCAGAATTCGTATGAACGAACACGTCATGCATACGCAACAGCAATGCAAACTCAGCAGTTGCAAGACATTTTAAT
This sequence comes from Ambystoma mexicanum, assembly GCF_040938575.1. Classification (NCBI taxonomy): domain Eukaryota; kingdom Metazoa; phylum Chordata; class Amphibia; order Caudata; family Ambystomatidae; genus Ambystoma; species Ambystoma mexicanum. The sequence goes on from NC_090928.1 coordinate 1,021,680,126, forward strand.
GAGAAGAAACATAACATTTCACAGGTTACGTTTCAAGTCCTAGAAACCTTGAGACACACGGCTCACATGGCGGACACGAGCGCCCCACGCCAACCAGTCAACGGGACAAACAGAGAGGTCCTGGATGCGATTGCTTCCCTAAAGACCTGTCTCGAAAACAAAATGGACATGGCTATAGGTGCCCTGAAAGCATCTCTGCAACAGAAACTGGACACAGTCATGTTGGATGTGGGCCTCCTTCGGCAGGATGCTAGGAATTTGACGGACAGGGTGACAACAACGGAGCAGCAGTTACAACAAAACACCGCAGATCTTACGGTCACAAGGACAGAAATGTCAGAAGTGCTGCAGAAAGTCAGGCTCCTAGAGCGGAGGGCAGAGGATGCGGAAGGCAGGGCCAGGAGGAACAGCATCCGCATAATTGGAGTTCCGGAGGGCGAAGAGGGGAATGACCCCACAGAATATGTAGAAAATATGCTCCTTCAGGAAATCGGAGCGGGGTTGTTATCCCAGGGCTTTGTGGTGGAACAAGCACACAGGGCACTATCTAGGAAGCCTCGGCCCGGGGCCCCACCGAGAGCAATGATCGCCAGGATAATGAACTTTAAGGACATAGAGAGGATACTGGCATTCTCGAGGGGAGGGGGAGAGATCATTAGAAATTCCTCCAGGATCACAATATACCCCGACTATACTGCCACACTCCAGAAACAAAGAGCCCAGTTTGGCCCTACAAAAGAACGCCTCAGAAGGGCGGAGATAAGATACATGCTCCTTTTTCCGGCCAAACTAAAGGTGATATACAAAGGGAAATCTTATTTTTTTGAATCCACAGAGGAAGTTCAAGCATGGATGGATGCGCAGGGGATCCCCCAGCTGATACAGAGGGATGCCAATAACGGAAGGGGCCGACCCCGGTGAAGGGATCCGCAGCTAACTAGGAATAATGACGCCAAAAAAAAACGTCGAATATACAATGGGAGTTCGGAGAGTGAAGACGAATAGAAAGGAGCGATTCGCTCCACTCAGAAGCGCTGGCGGAGGGGAAAAGGCCAAGCCCCTAGGAAGAGCGCAACGCGAGTTCGGATGCCAGTTTTAAGGTATCACGCTGCGGCAAGTCTGCTTTGTCCAAAGGAGCAAGACAAGAGAAGCGGCGAAGCCCGAGCGGGGGGAGGGTGGCTGGGCGTTATTTTAAAGGTTGAAGTTTGGGTTAAGAAAGTTACGGTTTACGTGTTGGTTAATATTAGACATGGCCGACTGGCACACAGCACCATCGATGGGTGGGACGACTCACTCAACTACAGCATATCCCGAGTGGGTGGAGATCGAAAAGACACACAACAGCAAAGCATGCAGACCCACCCCAGAGACGAAGGCGGAGATAACTTGGCAGGAAGCAGGGCAACAAACAAATTGAAGACTATGGGACAACGGAGCCGAAAGAATCAATGCATATATGAACCCAGACGAGATAAAAATAGCAACTTGGAATGTGCGGGGACTCAATGCTTATGTCAAGAGACTAAGAGTATACGCCTGGCTAAACAGGATGAATGTCAAAATAGCAATGCTCCAAGAGACTCACTTAACATCGGAAAAGCAGGCCAAGATGGCAAAGAAATGGGGAGGACAAGTATATAGCAGTACATACTCAAATTATTCAAGAGGGACACTAACATGGATCGCACCTGGAGTGCCGTTCCAGCTCATGAAGCAAGAAACGGACTTGGAAGGGAGGCTAGTGCAGTTACACGGAATGCTAGAAAACAAAGAAATATGTCTGATCAATACCTACACTCTGAACCACGAAGCAACCGAGTTCTTCAAGAAAGCGGCACTCAGAGTGGCTCAATACAGAGACACCACCCTCATCTGGGCAGGGGACTTCAATTGTACCTTAGACCCACTCCTCAACAGATCAGATGACAAGTACAAGAGTCCGGCACCTCCAACCAAGGAACTACATAGAACACTCACACAAGTGCAGCTGGTGGACGTCTGGCGGCAGGTACACGGAGGAGGGAGGGGGTACACTCACTATAGCACGCCCCACGGGGTATTCACACGGATAGATTACCTGCTCACAGGCACTGAATCCTTAATAGAATTCACAGGAATTGACATTAAAGCACGAACATTATCGGATCATGCCTCGGTAATAGCAACATGGGCGCATACCCATAGGAAAACCCCAATACCAACATGGCGCCTCCCAGCGGAGGCGCTGGAGGAGAGCGAATTGGAAACACACCTACAAGAGGTAATAGAAGAATACTTTGAACACAGAGAGGGAAGTGTAGGAACCAATGCCACACTCTGGGACGCGTTTAAGGTAGTGATAAGGGGGGCGGCGATTGGGAAAACAGGAGGGCTAAAAGGGGCAGCCATGGAGGAACTGGATAAAATAGAAAAATAAATAAGAAAGGAGGAAAAAAGGGCAGAACATGCAGGCGGGGAACCCAGGGAATTACTGACGTTAAGAATAAGATGTATAGAACTCTGGGAGAAATTGGGGAAGCTAAATTATGGGAAATACCTACAGAGACTGCACGCAGAAGGGGATAAACCCAGCAGACTCGTAGCATGGCTCACAAAACAAGAAAACAAAAGGGACCCCATAGTGGTACTGGAAGATGAAACAGGGACAGAGGTTAGAAGTCAATAAAATATAAACAACCTTTTCGCCGGCTTCTATGAAAGGCTGTATGCTCCCAATCCGGAAGTGGAACAGGAAGACATTGCAGACGCTCTGGCCGAGATAAGGTTACGAAAGTTAACGGAAGAACAGGCCCAATCATTAGATGCCTCCATCACACTAGATGAAATTGAAACTGATTTCCGACCTCCCCTCGGGTAAAGCCCCGGGTCCTGATGGACTCCCGGGAGAATTTTACAAGGTATACAAGAACACCATTGCCCCGAAACTATTAGAAACATACCTGGAGGCCTATGAGAACATACAACTACCAAACACCATGTCGGAAACGACAATTGTACCGATCCTTAAACCTGGGAAATCCCCAAGGAAATGCGCCTCGTTTAGACCGATCTCCCTCATCAACCAAGACACCAAAATACTTACGGCAGTCTTAGCGGACCGCTTGAAAATAGTGATACCCACATTGATCCACTCAGATCAGACGGGCTACGCCCCAGGGCGCAATACATCATGGAACCTTCGTAGATTACATCATGTTATAGAGCAGATGAACCGGAGACAGGGCGAGTGCGCGGTGGTGTCATTAGACGCCGTCAAAGCATTCGATTCAGTTAGCTGGAAGTGACTGCTAAGTGTTTTGGCCCATTTCGGTATAGGGGAAGGGTTCCTTAGATGGATCAGGCTACTATACAAGGATCCCAGAGCCAGAGTAAAGACAGGAAGGCACATCTCAAAAGCTTGGAGAATATACAGGGGCACCAAACAGGGCTGCCCACTGTCTCCAATGTTATATATATTGGCCTTAGAGCCATGCGCGGTTTTTCTCAGGGCAGAATACGGAGACACAGGAATAGATATAAACGGAGTTGTACATCAGATCTCGTTATACGCAGATGACACACTGCTCTTCGTAGAAAACCCACAAACTAACCTGCCCTGCCTCCTGGAAGCAGCAAACGCATACACCAGACTCTCAGGGATGGCCATTAATAAAGAGAAGTCGATCATTTTCCCCCTGGCCGACCTCAGACGTGTCCCCCGAGACAAACTCCCGGACATGGGTCTGACATGGGCACCGAACTCCTTTAGATATTTAGGAATAGAGATACACCATAACACTATAGAATCACACGAATGTAATACACTAGTAGCAGTAGACAAAATACAAAAGGCCATGAGCTTCTGGGAGACACTCCCTCTGGGGATGATGGGAAGGGCAGCCATCTTGAAGATGGTGGTACACCCAAGGCTGTTATACTATTTCACAAATATCCCGCACGCCATACCCAGGGCCTTTTTCAGAAAAGTAGACGCGATGGCGCAGAGGTTCCTGTGGGGAGGGGGGAGGTGCAAGATCGCCATGACAACTTTACAAAGACAGTACTAAGCAGGGGGTATCAGGTTACCTGATTTTGAAAGATACTACCTAGCAGGGCAACTCCAGTTTGTGGTCAAATGGCTGGGGGAGGATGAAGCAATAGATAAAACACTTCCAACCGGCACTGAAATCATACTATCTACGAGAAATCCCATGAATAGATGAATCCTTACGCAAGACCTTACCAAGCATGCTTAGGCTCGCGACAAAACTGTGGGCGAGGGCGTGGACACTCCAGAAGGCGATGGACCCTTGCTCGTCACAGATCCCATTGGCCGGGTTACTGGGCACAGACCGGAACATGCTGGCAACATACAGATCCCAAAGGGAAGCCAAAGGGGTGGCACAAATAGGAGATCTGAGGATAGAAGAACAGTGGGCGGAGTTCCGAGACATGGTGGAGAGTTTTGATATACATGGTGGCCAATTCATCCTATATAATAGGATGATACTGACAATAAAAAAGAGGTGGCCCGAGTGGCCAGAACAAGAGGATGAAGAAGGGGAGTTAGATGTATGGTACGATATAGCAGAAGGTGGACACACAACTTCGAGGCTATATGAACAGCTGTTAAGATCTAATAACTCACAGGCGCCACACACGAGAGAAAGCTGGGAGGAAGAACTCGGACGACCCCTTACCGATCAGGAGTGGATCAGAGCGTTGAAATATCCCAAGAAAGTAACAAGGAACGCTAGGTTCAGGCAAGCACAATTATATGTCACACACAGAGCGTACTTAACACTCAAAAAGATGAATTTAATGAAGCTGGGGGAACCCAACACATGTCCCTGCTGTCCGGAGGAGCAAGCGGGCATGGTGCACATGTTTTGGACCTGCCCAGTGATACAGGTCTTTTGGGACGGAGTCAGAAGCAAGGTGGCCGGAAGCAGACTCCAAATAAAAGAAGGGAATCCTGAACTATACCTATTGGGCCTCTTCCCTAGAGGGGGCAGACATAGGTCGCACCTCGCAAAAATGAAAGACTTAATATGTATGTTAGCTATACGATGGATAGCGATGGCGTGGAACTCGAAAGAGGGCCCAAGCATAGACTCATGGTGGGCGGATCTCAAGAAATGGGCGATGACTGAAACGGCGGTGTGGATGAGGGCAGCGCAGAAAGGAGAAGAGGGAATGGGACAAAAAATGATGGAGTGGAACTCCCTGATGCAGGACTTATTCGAACAAAGAGAGGACAGCGAAGAGGGGGACCCAGGAAGGAAGGAAGAACAGTAGAGGACGGTGCTCGCAGCACCCCCCAGTACAAGAAGGTGGGAAAAAAAGGAAACCGCTGCACTGCTACACCGCCACCCAGACAGGAGAAACTCAAATGGCAGGGTTGCCTGCCCACTCGGGGGCAAAGATAAGTAGGACATTTAATACAGAGTGCCAAGCAGCCAGTCATGTAACGGGTTATAAGTTGTATGTTATATGTTTGTTTGTTTGTGTAACGTTATCAAAAAACTAAAAACCAATAATGTGTTTTAACCAAAAACAAAAAGTATGTAGAGCATTTTTAGCCCACTCTGCCATTAGAGACTTGCACCAGAATCAAGCTTAGACATACTCATTGTGGTTTGGATGATCGTACTTAAGGACAGAGAAGCTCATGACACAATAACATATTATTTCCTTGATGATAGAGACTTAGAATAGAATCAAATTTAGGCATAACTCATTGTGGGTTTGATGATACTTTTAGGACAGTGTATCTTATGATTGCCATAATCCAATGCTGGATACCACTCTAGTATTAATCGATTATCTGTAGCCATTTCAGATCGATCATGGTTAATGCTTCAAACCCATAGATCACAGTCGGGACCAGACATTGAATGTATAATTGTTGAGTGCCCCGTATGGAATAACCACTTAATTATTTGGTGAATTGGCATATAGTAGCAGTTAACTGTGCTGCCCTCCTTAGACGTACCTGAACACACGTATTATACCCACCATCCGCATCAATCCCAACCCCAAGGTATTTATACACAGGAGTATAACTCACTTCCCTAGCCTGAACCTGTAATCTTTCTCGTGCATACTTCTTGTTAGTGAATAATAATCATAAGGGTTTTGTCTCAATTAATTGTCAAACCGTTGGTGTCGGCATAAGTCCAGAATGCCTGCGCCGACCGTTGTATTCCACCAACTGTGTGGTCGAGAATGACCAAGCCATTGGCGTAGGCCAGGACTGTACAATGAATGGATCCTATTTTAGGAGGACAGTTTGAGATGGATTTAAATGACAACGGGAGATCGTGGACAAAAAGGTTGTTTAACAGGGGGGCTGCTAGCACCCCTGTTTCACCCCACAATTTTGTCTTGAGTAATCTTGCCTAAATCCGCTTTGAAATCTATCTAATATGCCCTCTTCATCGACCCAGGCTTGCAAACCCTGAAGCAAGAATGAGGCAAAAAGTTTCCCAGTACAGTCTATCATAGAAAGCAATCGGTAGTTACTCAGATCAGATTTAATTCTGTTCTTAAACACCGGGATCAATGTAGTTTTGTGCGAAGTACTGGGAATCAGCCCATCTGCAAGTACTTTGTCAAAAGGTATTCTAAGAAGACCAGCCCAAAAATCTGGATCTTTCTTAAGGACCACATTTGCAAGCCCATTAGGACCAGGTGCTCTAGATGATTTAAGGTTCTTAATTTTGTGCACCAGGTCCTCAACGTTAACAAAAAATGGGGGAATCACAGGATTAGGTTCAACTGCCATAGAGTTTGGCAAACAAACAGGAAGATTACGCTTGGCTAGAAATAACCTCCATGTCTGTGCATCAATAGTGTTGATAAGGGAATGCTGTTTATTGCCCTAAGCTTTGCCCAAAAGTGATCAAATACAGCAGTTGTTCCTGCTGCAAAATGTTGTCACTGTGTATTGCCACAAAGTATCTCTGCACGAACGTCTCCAGTGTATTAACCACATACGGTACTTGCTCTTTAATTTCCTAGAAGTCAGGGAGAAAGTCGCCAGTTACTGTGCTGTCCTCTTAGCTCTCATTATATCTCCCCTTAATTTGCGCTTGGCATCCCTGATCATACTATCAAAGACCTTTCCTGGCAGAGATTCTCTAATGGCCAGGCTTATCTTTGATGTAGTATGGGAAGAAGAAAATGAAGTTAGCCATCTTTCAATTTCTACGGGGGACATTGCCTCAAAAAATGTAGAATTAACCATGGTCAGCTTTTTCGATATTTCTCTCTGGCCAAACTATGTGGTTGGCCGCATGGTTGGCTGCATGGTTTACCTTTAGGTCACCCATAGATCTAATATAAGCTTTTTGACCCAGCCCTCCAACACTGAGGATTAATGCTTTGTGATCACTCCAAGGATTAAGGCTGCCAGCCATATCTTTGATCATAGTAGCTAGTTCACACCTCACAAATATGTAATCTAGCGTGCTGAATTAGATACCCCTTCTCCACTTGGCTTTCCCAGGGTGATCACTCTTAGTTTGCCCATTGATGATCTCAAGTTCCCAGCTATCCGAAGAACCTCAGCCAATTCTGTCCCTCGGTATCCAATACTGAGTGCTCCATACTGCTTCCAGGATCTAGATCGGGATTTGAAGTACTTCCCTTTCCACCAGTTGCGTGGCAGTTGAAATCTCCCCAATTAGAATATGCTGGTTCTCAGAACATGCAGCCCAATTTACCAATAGCTCATGCAGCTCTTCTTGGAGCAGTTCCCTTCGAATCGCCCCTGGGGATTGTATACATTGATCAGTAGTAGTCTCTCACAGTCCCCCTTCACTGGGAAAGCCACTTCCCCGGCCAAAATACAATCACCCGGGCTAGTCAAGATCTTTCTTGAATTCAGAATATGGCTCACCCCTTGATCAACCCCCCAGATGGTCTACCCAGGGCACCCTTTTTACCCAGGGATTGATGAATTGTATAACCATTCATGACCACAGGGGATGTCAGCCATGTTTCCTGCAAAGGAAAGAGCATATGGTCATTGATGTATGTTAAAGAAACAGTTGTCGAGAAAATATGTGTCACTCCACGGGTATTGCAGGACAATAAACTACAGTCTCATTTTTATGGATAACACGGGGGGGGTCTGGGAATCTCTCTACCAGCACAAACACAGCCCAATGACCTATTCTTGGGTGAATAACCCCTGGGAGAGACTCTACCAAGTCTTTAGCTCACTGTCCTTCTCACAGAGAAGAAATGTCCCTGCATCTCAGTCTTTGTCCTGCCCAGGGGCAGTCCAGCACCGAAATACTAGGCAATTCTCCTCTGAACAAGAGTACCAACAGCAACCCCATACACGTGTATGTCTTGTTGGGCATCATCAGTGAAGTGAAGCTGTGCATCTCTAAGAACAGTGAGCAAGGGGTCCACGTCTGGATCGCCCTGGTAACTAAGGGTGAGACCCAAAGTTAAATTATATAAAACAAGGGGGGTCTGGGAATCTCTCTACCAGCACGAACACAGCCCAATGACCTGTTCTTGGGTGAATAAACCCTGGGAAAGACTCTACCAAGTCTTTAGCTCACTGTCCCTTTCACAGAGAAGAAATGTCCCTGCATTTCAGTCTTTGTCCTGCCCAGGGGCAGTGCAGCACCGAAATACTAGGCAATTCTCCTCTGAACAAGAGTACCAACAGCAACCCCATACACGTGTATGTCTTGTTGGGCATCATCAGTGAGGTGAAGCTGTGCCTCTCTAAGAACAGTGAGCAAGGGGTCCACGTCTGGATCGCCCTGGTAACTAAGGGTGAGACCCAAAGTTAATTTATGCAAAACAAGGGGGGGCTCTGGGAATCTCTCTACCAGCACGAACACAGCCCAATGACCTGTTCTTGGGTGAATAAACCCTGGGAAAGACTCTACCAAGTCTTTAGCTCACTGTCCCTTTCACAGAGAAGAAATGTCCCTGCATTTCAGTCTTTGTCCTGCCCAGGGGCAGTGCAGCACCGAAATACTAGGCAATTCTCCTCTGAACAAGAGTACCAACAGCAACCCCATACACGTGTTTCAGTCTTGTTGGGCATCATCAGTGAGGTGAAGCTGTGCCTCTCTGAGAACAGTGAGCAAGGGGTCCACGTCTGGATCGCCCTGGTAACTAAGGGTGAGACCCAAAGTTAATTTATGCAAAACAAGGGGGGGCTCTGGGAATCTCTCTACCAGCACGAACACAGCCCAATGACCTGTTCTTGGGTGAATAACCCCTGGGAGAGACTCTACCAAGTATTTAGCTCACTGTCCCGTTCACAGGGTTGCTGTTGGTACTCTTGTTCAGAATATAATTTCCTGGTATTTCGGTGCTGGACTGCCCCTGGGCATGACAAAGACTGGTATGCAGGGAAATTTCTTCTCGTGAAAGGGACAGTGAGCTAAAGACTCACTCAAAGACAATGAGGCCCATGGTGTGTCTTGCTTGTCAAAGCCATATCTTTGAAATTCACAACCCCAAATGAACAGACCATCCTGTCTCTCTCTGACTATAAGTTGCATAAGAACATGAAAGGACAACCATAAACAATACAACTTGCTAATGGAATTCTGCAGGATGTCCCACTATGGTGTGCAACTACTGGGGTGTGATAAAGATTTTTGCAGGGGCCCATCGGCCCCTGGTCACCATCTACTCTTGATTGAGTCACATGACTTTTTGATGCCATTGAACCCATGGGTCAATTTGTTATAAAAGCTTATAAGACATACCACAGCCCGCCACTTACAGCTATCTCAATCGTGTCAGATTGTTTATCATGCGGGTCAAATGTAGACAAAGAAAAAGAAGAAAAAAAAACATAGCACTGCCCATCCGGTGTCCGCCTACACTGCCCATATACTCATCATAAGCACAGGGTATAAAATAGTATTTGACTCACAAATGCCATCATTACTGAAGAATATTTTGTTCACTCACTGCTAGCCATGCCATCCAATTCACCACAACACCAAGCATTAAAGTTAAACTAATACGTCTCCAATGTATGTATTTGTTAAAGTGTTAAAGATGGTTCCTCCACTTAGATCCCTCCTCTTCAGTCTTTTTAGTACAAAAGAAGCTCTTATTTTACTTTGAAGTGTGTTTTAACCTGTATTTACCATTTTTAACGTTATTTTGAAATTTGTAAACATATTTCAATACTAGGACCATTTTTATTCTATCTTATTTTATTTTGTACAATTGCATTATGTATTCCACAATCTCCATGTGTCTCATTCCAGAACGTGCTCTTGTTATTAAAGTATCATCCTTCATTGTCATCATATGTTCCAAACCTACACATAAATAGATCCTCTTGGCTCATTTCATTTCTTGACCACTGGATGAGCCATTGCTGTATTGATACCCTCTTCCATATTGCACTTAACATAGTTGCTTCGTGTGTTAGTGTAAATCATTTTAGTGGGTTACAATCGAAAGATGGAATAACTGTGTCATGTTTTCTTGACCCATTTCTTTTCTATGGCACATGAGGGGAACCGGAATCTGCTTCACTGACCCTCTGACACACTGGATGCAGCACAGGCATGCCACCACTCATGGTTTCCTTGTGCATTTGGATCTCATGCATTACCACGGAGAGCATGTCTGTCACTAATATCTCACTATGTATGTAGTGTTTACATTCTTGGGGAAGTATAGCCCCTTCACATTTGACGTGACTTAATGGCTTCTTTTGCCTCAATAGAAGATAGGAGCCCCCAGTGCTTTCACCACACCATCCGACTCATCGTGCCACCCATGATTTCTTTGTGCATTAGGTAGAACATTCTCGTGTATTACTATTGATTGCATAGATGCCTATTTCATCTGTGTGTGTAGACTATAAGCCACGTGCAATCTATTTCCCCATTCCCTTTGCTCATCTGATAACTGTTGCTTTGCCACACAGCTCATTTAATTTATTGTCCACAAGAAACAATACATGTAGCTAGTGCTGTTGTGTTAGCCCCTGACATGTTTCACTCGAGGCAGGCATTTCAGTCATGGTAGCTTTGTGCATCTGTGTACATTTGTTTTAGTGGATTATAACTGGGAGAGGGCATGTCACTAACATCTTGTTGTGTAGTGTCTAAGCTGGATGGAATGTATTACCGAATCACGTTTGCTTGTGTCATAACGTGACCCATTTCATTTCTATGCCACAGGTGGCAAATGGGACCGCAAGTGATTTCAGTGCACCCTCGCAGCCATTGCATGCAGTGCGTGTTTGTCATGCGTGCTTGCTTTTTTTTATAGGGATGTCCATCTCTGGCATTACCATTAAAATCATGTATGTCACTAATATCGATACGTGTAGTGTCTAGACCACGTTCAATGTATTGTCCCATTCCATTTGATTGTGTGATAACTGTTGCTTTGCCAAATGGCTCATTTAATTTCTTGTCCTGAGGAAAAGACAGGTTCTGACAGTGCTGTTTCATTACTGAGGGAAATGTTGCACTCAACCATGTTTTGCCAGTCACGGTTGCTTTATTTATTTCTGCTAATTTGGTTTGGTAGGTTAAAATTGAGGCATGCTATGCCTAAGAGTATGAACAGTGTCAATGCCTAGTGGAAAAGATTGCCCCATCACATTAACTTGTGCCATAACTGTGTCTTTTTCACTTGGCCCCTTTATTTTCTTTGCCTAAGGAGCAGACCTCGATGAAAGGGAATTTCACCCTACCACACATCACAAGGAGTCCAGGTAAGACAATCACAGTTGCTCTGTGTATTAGGTCTTTAACTTCTGTTACAATTTAGAGGATGACAATTATATCTGTCCATGTAGTGTGTAGACTGAATGGAAGGAATGTATTGCTGCATCCCATGTACATGTGTCCTAACTGTGCTTTTGCCACATGGCTCATTTAATTGATTACCCTCAGCAGGATACAGTGATGGCCAGTGCTTTTCTACACCATTGCAATGGAGAACTGTGGTAAAATCAATTGAACTTCTTCAATAAATAGGTTAAGACGTGTGAGGAGCCAGGAATGATACACAGACACAGGGGACTCATGGTTTTGGCCATACACTTTTATTGAAACACAAAGGGGGTTGGAAAATACTTTTCCGTCCCTACTCTAAAAGGTATCTCGCTACCTAAAACAAAACTAAGGGCCTGTCCAATGTCAAGATGTCCAAAGCAAACTGTCCTGTGTCCAAAGAACTAAGCTGGGCCTCACATTCTAAAAATCAACTCTAAGATTAAAAGGGAAATATCTTTAGCCTAGAAAAGTGTATCAATGTTAAAAAAAAGGAAAGGCGTAACTCCAACACACAAAAAGTTCCAAATGAATAAAGTTCACAGTTGCAGAGGATGGTTGAATTCCCCTGGATTGCTCTTCACTGTGCGTTATACTTTTATGGATGTCAATTTCCTTGGAAATCTTTGATCAACAAATCAACTGGTATGCAAAACAACTTGGCTATTAGTCTTGATCTTGGTAGGATACCTGGTGTACTCTCCTGCCAGGTTTCTTCTCTTCTATAATGTCATTTCAGTACAGTATGTGGCTATTACTGATGTATCCTTATCAGGACTTCCTCATGTGATATACTTTACACAATGTCCAACATGACCTTCGCTGGTATACTCTCCTCCCAGAGCTTTCTAATATGAACATACTTGCAACTTAAATCTGCATGTATAAGCTATTGCCAGGGCTTTCTCAAATGAACACACTTGCAACTTGAATCTGCCTGGTATACTCTCCTGATCGGCTTTTCTCATATGAATACAATTGCAGCTTGACAATCTCTTATATTTATTCTGTTCTGTCCCTTTAATAAATATTGAGTCTCTCGCTCTTTCTCATATGCTAAATTTACTTTTATTTGCCTTTGGTAGGGTTGCTTAAGTGCCTCGGTGTCCCCGCTTCCCTTGGGTGGAATCACTGGGTCTCTGTGGCATCCGTTGGTTCTCCCGTGGCAAGTCTGCTCTGGCCCTTTGCCATCCTGTTTCTTCTCTCTGGATTCGCTGCCTCTGCTCCGTGGCTTCTGTACCCCTCATGGCGCCTGCTTGCCTGCTCGCCTGCTCTGGGTTTCTTTGTGCTCAAATGGCATGGGGGCTGCTTTTTGGTACATGTGTACACCAGGAAGCCTTTCTTTCTCTTCCTCTTGTGACATCCTGACAGCATACCCTCTCCTGCAGTGTGCTCTCCTGGGCCTCTTCTGTGTGCCGGTTGACTCAACAGACCTCTCACCAGCCCAGTGGACCCTCGGTTGGTACAGAGAGGACAAGACTCCTCCAGCAAATGTCTCTCTTCTGTCAGCGTATTTCCGGTTTAAATGTCTCGGCATCAAGTATGCACTTGTAACCACTAGAGTGCAGCTTGTGCTTCTGGCCTCCATCGATCTTCATTACTCAGCTCAGCTTCCTAGTTACAGTACTTTTGTATTCAGGGGAAGGTAAGTCAGTTCTTGATGACCTGTATACAGAGTATGGAAAAGTATTCTCAGTGGCCCTGAAAGGGAAGTCAGTTCTTGATGACTTGTATGCAGAGTATGGGAATGTATTCTCACTAGCATTCATAGTTGGGTGAGGGTTTTATGACAATGTGCCATTATGGCATGGGGAATGGATGGGGTATCATTAAAGGAAAAATTAGGGCTACCATGCTATGTCCGATGATGTTGTGTCACTCCCCTGAGGGTTGCCTCCCCTGATGTGATCCTTCTTCTTATAACCGCCCCTAGGGGCAGAATCAGGTAGTGGCTGCCGTCCCCTCATATGGGGAGAGGTCACCGCTGGAAAAGGAGTGATGACACCATCGGATTCATCACAGAAGTGAACAGATATCCACTGACAGACAAGTGAACATAGTAAGAGTCATGCAAAAGAGGTTCCCACAGACCTGGCATGAGTTTGACAATGTGACATGACTCTAATCTGTTGCCAATAAATAAAAAGTGGCAGGTGAAAATAAAACATTGTGAATAAGTAATACATTGTTCACAATCAATAAGTAATCATCTCTGGTGGAGTTTTTGAAGTTCTGAACAATCAGAATACAGACTGGTCAAAAAGTTGCAATCACTTCTACACACTGCCACTACAAATGCATGGGAACCCAACACATGCTTTCAGGCACACAGACATCCACCACTGAGTGAAGGACATGACCTAGGCCATCACATTGACTCTCGCACCACCTGGACGCTGCCCGCCCCTCTGCTCCCCGCCACCCGGTACAGCTGTCCCCCTCCTCTAGCCCCCTGTATCCTACCTCCGCTGTATATCTGTTCTGTTGTTACCATTGAAAAGCACTCTGCTATGCATCTGTAGTGTTGTACACCTCTGTAAAGTGCTCCGTTATGAATCTGTATTGGTGTACACCTCTGTAAAGTGCTCTGTTGCTTCTCAAAGGTAGGTCTGCGCTCAATAAATACCATAAGAAGGGCATGATCACAAGTTGGGCGTTAGCCCTTAAATGCGGGGGTAACAGTGTTACATCCACATTTAAGGGTCTGCCCAATCTTGAGTCTGGCGTGTTTACCCCCGCTCAGAGCTGGGGGTAATCACACCTGAAAAATGCCATTTTCAGCACAATTACCACTGGCGGTATTACCACACAGTTTTGCGCTGAAAATTCCACATTTGGTCCAACAGACCAAATGGGGACTAACAGTAAGTGACCAACCTGTAATACCACCATATGGGTGGGGGCTAACGCTAATAAAGTGGGGCGGTATCCCAGCCGTGGATACCGCCCAACTCGTTATCAAGCCCAAAATAATAAAGGAGAGAAGGAGTAAATGGCTGGAACCTGGGATGTCACCTCGTACAGCCCTTATGAAGATTGTATGATAGGTATCATTGTTCTTATTATTAGTAGTAGTATTAGAAGTATTAGCAGTAGTAGTAGTAATAATAATAATAATGATAATAGGGTATTTATTGAGATTAGACCTAGCCTTGTGAAGCAACAGAGTGCTTTGCAAGTCATAGGGGGTCATTACGAGGTTGGAGGTAAGAAACAGTCCATACCGGCATGGAGCAAATACTGTGTCCGTGTAGTAAAGAGCCCGCTAACAGTGGGCAATTACGAGTTTGCGTGCACGAGCTTAGCGGCATGCCGGTAACGACATTACCAGCATGATGCTAAGGTCCCAAAAATTCCCCTTAGCGGCATCATGGAAAGTGCAGACAGCACTACCGTCGCCGTCCTCCTTCAAATAACGTGACCGGCATCAATGGATGCGACATTAGCAGGCACCGCTATTAGCGGTGACCGTTAATAAGCCGAACCGGAAGTAGTGTCATTGCACAGGAACGGGAAAGAGCACAGCGGCAATCTTGAAAAACACAATCCATTGCCATCCTCACCACACAGGACCTGGAGCCTATTTTCGAAGACAGACATCAACCTGAAACACTTGTGTACAAGCGCGATACAAAGAAAATATCATATCATATCAAATCATAACCTTCAACACCAGCATCATGCCCAATGCTGTAAAAAAAAGGCGCATTTCGGCAGCGCAAAGAGCGCTTCAATGAGGATGAACTGACTATGCTGGCAGAGACACTGGCAGACAATGCAGAGGTAGTTCTTGCCAACAGCCTCAAAAGAGAGGCACAGATTAAAAAGAAAAAGATCTGCCAACTTGTTGCCCAAAAAGTCAGTGCCATAGGCAACACCCCCTGCACAATCAAGGATGTTCGCAAGCGATGGGACGACCTGCGCCTGAGAATCCGTAACATTCTGTCGGCAAAGTGGAGCCAGGCCATGGCTACTGGTGGTGGTCAGAGCTCACCCATCAAGCTAAGCCCGTGGGAGGAAATCTGCGCCAGCACGATTGGCATCTAGGCCATAGAAGGTGTGGGTGAGATGGATTGTGGTGCCACCTCATCGGCGGATGGAGGTGAGTGTCCTAAGAAAACACTGTAATGCAAAGTATGACGATAGTTCACCAATTCATCCGTCCAAAGAGGCAATGCATGGCCCAATACATACACATTGACACATCCCTGCCTAGATGTGGTCCACAGCACAGACACATGCACATGAATGCAGCATGACAATTCCATACCTGACACACACCACACAAATAGGAAAAATGGCATAAGTTACACTGCACGCAGTCCACAACAGAAATGCATGTCACATAGCATACGCAAGCTCCAACATGAGTGGCCCTGACGGATGCCTGCATGCTCCACCCATATAGCAAGCAGTGTGATCATCAAACTTCACTGCCTAATCCCCTCTAATGTGTAGAAGAGCAATAATACCAATGTATGCATGATGCTTGTCAAACCATCACTGATGCTGTCCCTCTCTTGGTCCCCCACAGGCTCAGATCCTGACAGCGAGGCCCGGGACTCACCCCCACAGCAACCACTGCCCGGAAGAAGGCCAGGGAAGAAGGCAACAGGCCTTCCACATTGAAAGGCCGAGCCAAGCCACGACAGGCACAGAAGGGGCAAACAGCACAGGATACCATGGCACTGGTGCAGCTAAGGCCCATTGCTACAGTCCCAACAACACCTGTGTCACCTGCACAGGAGACAGTGGGCGATGGGACACATTCAGCAGAGAACAGCTCTGTTGGGGAGGCAGCAGCTACGGCACCCCAGACAGACGATGATGCGCAGGACCAGGCGTGTGTTCCTGTCAAGGATGACTCCTCGGACCTTCCTGCAACACCCAGTCCCGCACTATCACCCCAGCTCACACCTGTGTACTCCTACCATGACACAACACCAGAGCAGTCTGGAGGGGGGGCGTTCAAGGGAGCATGAGTCCCACAGAGGAGCCACATGGATTTGGGATGTTACACATGCATCCTCCACCTCCACTGGTGTACAGGCGGGGATGCAGCAGATAGGACATACAGTGCAGCGCCAGGAGGAGCTCACAGCTCTAGTGAGGCAGTTTGTTGCAGACGGTGCCCAGGCAAGGCAGGAGGGGCGCAACAACACTGCGTCCCTGAGGCAGGCCATTGAGGCAAGCACTACAAGAATATGCAAGGAAGTGTCTGCTCTGAGGCAGGTCCTCTCCCAATTGCAGATTCCCTGGAGGCTGAGCATCCGGCCCCCAGACTGGAGCAAGCGGCCACCCCATCTTCATCCAGCTCCACTCAAACCGCACCTATCGCTGATCGAGCATGCCACCACCAGGTGCAGGAAGTGGAAGGATGTAGATGGGGCAGCCTGATTAAGGCAATAAACGCAGACACATGAAGCATTTGCTTGGACACCATGTGTGGGGAAGTTGTGGGGGGAGTGGGAGGAGGAGGCGGAGGGGGTCTGTGGGGGAGTTGTGGGGGGAATGAGAGGGGGAGAGGGTGTGTGGGGGAGTTGTGGGGGAGGGGGAGGGTAGAGAGGGTATGTGAGGTGGAGGATTTGAGCACTTAATACTATTGGACAGTTTAATACACCCGTTGTGTAAAAAGAATAACTTGAGTGGACATTCCTTATTGCATATGTGTCATTTATTGCTATACAGTGCATAGTCTCCATGTACTCCCACACCCAGTGCCCTCTGTCCCACTTTCATGTAACCCTCTGCACCCATGTGTCTTAGAAATATTGTCCAATCGCAGACTGGCGCACAGCATGTTCCTCCTGTGCATCAGCCCCGCAAACCCACATCTTCTTCTTCCCCTTCATCATCACCTGGTGGTTGCAGTTCAATCAATATATATAAGAGACAAAGCTCAGTAAATCAGGTTGCACAGAATTATGTGGTTCATAAAAAAAGTATATAAACTTTAATTAAATATGCATAAAGAAATTTGATTCACACATCTAATATCAATCATCAATCGTTCCTATACAAAGTTTCTGTTAAGATTAACATATATAAGTTCAATGTCAGGGGGCAGGGGCACATTCTGTCGGATACACATGTTCTGAAGCATGACACATTCCATGATGATCGTGGCCACCTTCTCATGGCTGTAGTTGAGTGCCCCACCCGACCGGCTAAGGCAGCAAAAACGTGCCTTCAACAGGCCAAAGGTTTGCTCGATGACCACACGGGCACGGGTATGGGAATGATTGTAGTCCTCCTCGTGCCTTTTCTGCAGGTTTCGGACAGGGGTGAGGCGCCACGGCTTGAAGGGATAGCCACTATCACCTGCATGTGAGAACAAAATGGTATGTGTTAGTCAATTCTTGATGGACAGCTGCACACATCACACATGCCTGCAGATATTTGTTGGTCACATGCACATGTCCCTGGTTGTATGCAGTCATTTTTCATTCCCTTAATGTGTGCTGTGCCATGCTCTTATGGTGTGGATTGCATCTTCAAGATGATACATGGTGCACACTGCCTTGATGTTGCTCATGTATGGGAGACGCATACCGCTGTGTTTGTGATATATATGTGATGTGTAGTGTTCTGTATGATTTGTCTAACTGGCAGCGTTGGCAGTATTCTCTGCATTATTTGGCTTTCAGCGCTGATTATGTTGACATGCTGCACTTATGTGGTGGTGGTGACCTGTGACAAGCAGTGTATTCCCTTGGTGGTTTTCTTTAGTGCACTCTCATGGATGCTTGTCCTGTGTGGTGATTTGCTGCAGACATTTACATAGTGAATACTCACAGCATGTTGCTGGATTGGGTTTTGGAGGGTGAGGTACGATGATGGGTGGTGCACGTGGTGTGGGATGTGGGGTGGTTTTAAGTTTGGCATGTTGTGATAGGTGTGCAGCTTACTTCATTGCTATGGGAATTGGTTGTCATGTTCAGTTTGGGATGCTTTGGGGCACAGTGTTTTGGGATGTGCACATCGTGCTGTCACCACCACAATGACACCATGGTTGTGTGTGCATCTATCCCCCCTTTTCACTGCCATGTGCCTGTTATGCAACTTACCAAGCAGCCAGGCACGTCATCCTGCATGTCGCTCGATGTAGCGTGGTAGCGTGGAGTTCCGCAGGACCATTGAGTCCGGGAAATTGGGCACAACAATGTGTGATGATCTTGCTGGCGTCTCATACCATCTGCACATTGATGGAGTGGTATTGCTTGCGATTTCGGTTAGCCACCTCCATGGCATGTGGGACCATCAACTCCACGTGGGTGCAGTCGAGGGCACCAATACAATTTGGCATGCCTGCCAGTGTATGGAAGCCAACTTTTGTATCTCCTGGGGAGTCTGTGGTAGGGATATGTAGTCCCTTGTGTGCTTCAGGAGGGCATCCATCACTTGGTTCAGCATGCGAGAAAATAAGGGTTGTGATATGCCAAGAATGTGCCCCACTGTGTGCTGGTAGTTGCCTGTGGCCAGGAAGTGGAGCACCAACACTACCTTGAGTAGAGGGGGGATGGTGGTGCGTATTTCAATGAGGCTGACAATGTCATCGTGTATCATGTCCACAATGGTGGTGATGGTGTCCCGGTGCAGATGTGGATCTGCTCAGGGGTTAGGTTGAATGGACTGGCTCTGATGCAAGTGTTTGGGCGCTGCCTGCATGGTACCACTGGCTGGACTGATGGGGCATGCTGAACCTGTCTCACTCTCCTTCTCCTTCTGTGTCTCCTCTGTGGTGCCTGCTGTTGTTGTTGTTGTTGCTGGTGCAGCAATGCAAGCATATCCTCCAGCCCCAGTATTACTACTACTAGTGGAATAATTTTGGTGTGGGAAGGGGTGTGGTGTATCAGTGTGCTCCTTTTGTGCTGGCCCAGACTCCATTGCCTCCATCTGTGCTGATTGTGTGCACCTGTGGCAGTTGGGAACACTGCACATAACAGTTTACGGGTGCTTTGCGATGCCGGTATTGCCGGCATGCCGGTATCCCGTATTAGCGCCTTCATGATGCCGGTATTTGCATGTCCGCCTGACTTGTGATGTCCTCCTGTAAGCAGCATCCCAGTATTGCTGGCCTGAAGGGCCGCATGTCCGCGCCCATGCCACTATTAGCAGCAACGTTATTAGCGGTGCCTCTAATACCGGGTTCTTGGGTCGGAATAGCCCAGAACATATGCGGTGGCAGTAATCCTTTACCAGCATTGTTTTTCCATTATCTCCAACCTCGTAATGACCCCCATAGTGTGACGTAAACGGTGAGAGAAGCTTATCAAAAAAGATCAATTCAAGGGAGTGGAGAGCTAACAATAGGAAAGGGGGAGAGTGGTCAAATTTACAGTAAGGAATCTAAATGCAACCAGGGGAGGAAGCTAGTGGGAGCAACTCGTAAAGTCTCAGGTTAGGTGGAGAGTGGAGGGTGTGTGTACCTAGTTGTTAGGGAGTAGCCTTTCGTTGAAGAGGCTAGTCTTGAGCTCTTCCTGAAATGTAGTCAGAGGGTGAGATTGCTGTTGAAGGGGAGGAGATTCATGAATCTGGGGATGTAAACAGAGAAGGCTGGTATTCTGGTTCCTTCCTGCACCAGAGAATATCTATTCTGCACTTGTCTTTGTTTCTGGTGGATGGTAGGCATCTGGAGATGCTGAGCTTTTCAGTGAGGTAGCTTGGGGGCCTGAGGGAAACAACCTTTGAGATGATGCAGCAATATGATGTGATAATGGGCTGACCATAGATTTGAAGGGTCTTAGAGAATTTTGTGCCACAATCGATTCAAAATTATTGTATAACGTGTTCTCAAATACTTCAATAAAATACTGCAATTTAGCATTTATGGCATGGAAACAAGGACACACTTATCAATCTTGGTGCACAATGGAAATGTGGGAAGGCAGCAAGCAACAACTGCTGGTGGTGAATTAGAAAGAATGGTAGTGGAGAATTGTGCTGCCAATTGGCCTTCACAAAAAGTCTAAAAGATTGGGCAACCAAGACAATTGTGTAACAAAAGCAATTTGTGTTTGTGTATGATCTGTTATTAAAGGTCTAGGTAAAAAAGAGTTCACCAGAAAGATTGCCAAAAAGTATAGCCCAGAAAGAAGGTCCTCCAAGGTCTGCCACTCTCACAGAAGTGACATTTAAATGAAGATGTCTTGGGGTCTTCATTAAAATTGTGACGTGTTGTGGGCTATTTCGTTATCAAATACTCCAATACATTATGAGTGAACATCTAGCACATGTCTGAGCCAACCTCTTGGGAGGGTCCAGCACATGACTGCCTGTTACAAAACACTGAGTGGGACCCATTCTGTCACCAAAATATAACACGTGTCCCTGGCTCCTAGTATTGAAAATGATGGATTTTAGGGTTAAGTGCCTAGTGCATAAGGCTTATTACTAGATCCGGTCATCTCTAACCAACTGCCATTTTCTCATTATTCCCCTGGCAGACAACTAAGATCAACATTTGCTGGAATACTGTCCTCAGATTTATATATGAAAAATGGGGCGGCTGTCCTTTTGTGGTCCAAGCTTTGAAACTGTAGAAACATTTTCCATTCTCCTTGCTCTCACTTGAGGATTACATGGAGTTCAGACCAATTTGTAAATTCTCCTGCTCCCCAGTGAGTTAAATCCCTATTGGCTGTGTGCATCACTGATGGTGATTTACTAAGATCCCAGCACCATGATGCCTATGGAGAGGTGAGACATCTCTCTATATAAATCCCATACCTTTTTACCTATCTACCTACCTACGAAATTCTATATATGCTCAAACTAGAAACCAATAATTTGTCAAAGATAGTCAAAGATAGTGTCCAACATTTTAGATTTGAATCAGTCCAGGAATCGGTATCTTGTAAAGGACAACATGTTTTGCTAATGCCAGTACTTATCAATGTTTTCTGAGAAAGTATGTGAAATACATTGGGCCTCATTATAAGTATGGCGTTAAGGCAACAACAGCGCCGGTATCGTTACCGGCACCATTGCTACCAAACCACCATACTATGAGTTGTGCTCACGGGTCTTGCTCTGCCCGCCTGGTTCGATCTGGCGGGCAGTGTGGCACACGCAAGCACAACTCGTGGATGCACAGGCACCATTATGAACGGTGCTGGTGCATCCAAGCTCCACATTCCCATTCAGCCCTATGGGGCGGATTATTGCCGGCACCCGCGAATGACCAATTACCGGGTCCGCTGACCTCGGCATAACCCAGTAATTGCCCATTCGCGGGTGCCGGTAAAATCACGGGTTCCAGCGGCAGCCGTGCCTTTCTTACAGGCAGGGCTACCACCAGACCCGTAATGAGGCCCATTGTTTCAAACTTCATTCTGAGAACTATTTCACCTTTTGTTTTCAAGGAGATGCCGGTTTCAGGTAAACATAATTATCTGTGCAGTAGATTGAAGGTTTGAAAAGAAAACTACAACAATCAATGTATATTGTTGTGTCTACCTTGTGAAGTAGAGGAGCCTATTATCTAGAAAAGTCGTGCATGCTGGTTTTTACATGTCTGGACGTTTAAGCAAATTGGAATTAAAACATTAGTGAGACAACTGCAGGTAAGATGTGTAACCAAAAATATGCACTTTAAAACAGGCTGATTCTTGTTTGGGATTGTTGTAGTGCAGAGTATTGAAATTGGAATATTTCTCCATAACAAATCAATCACTAGAAAGGTAAATATATTCCATAAATCGCTGTCATTACACACTTGCGTTTGTACTTTTCCCTCAATGGTCCCTTCATGCGATTTTTCCAAGGATGAAGTCGACATAGATGGGGTTACATTTCGAGATCACTCTTTTTTCACTTCTGCATGCATATTTCTGTTTGAATGGACTAGAAATAACAGTAACAGCTGGGCTCTTTTAATGAATCTTAACTTCATGGTAAAATAGGGGCCTCAAGTTATAGCCCTGTTGCAAACTGCGTATCTGAAACAAGACATCAGGGGTCATTAGAGGTTTCCCGGTATCCCGCCGGTAATTCCGGTGGGATAACGGGAAACTGACCTACCGTTTCTGCCACCTGATATCCCGGTATTACAGGCGGCTGAAAGAGCGGTAAATCCCCATTCCATGGGACACCATAGAGGGTATTGCTGGTATTTCCGGCACCAGTAATACCAGTTGCTGGAAATGCTGGCTGTGTTTTGCCGGTGGGGGCATGATTTACCTCCAGTTCTTGGCTGGAGGTAAATCGGTGACCCCCCACCAGCAAACTTGCAGTTTAGCGGGGTGGGAAAAGTTATGGTCACAGAGTTACTGGCACCATTACCAGCATTTTTTCTCGCACCGCCAAACTTATTATGACCCCCATCGTAAAATAATGTGAATATTGTCTGTAGCTTCAACGCTAAATTAAAAGAAAAAAAGGACACAGCCATAGAGCTTGGGAGTACAGTTCACGTTTTAAGCACATGGCTCTGACAAAGGGCCAGCATCCATGTTGCATGTTCGCATTCTGGCAGGGGTGATTCACCCCTTCATGCTTCAATAGATCAATAGACTGGGTACAATTAAATTGGGTAATGATAACAGCAGTGGAAGGAAACGAGTTTGAAGCAGTTGCAAAATACATATCCCCTTCTTTCATCCACTGTGCTATGACAATACCTCGTGTGCATCTGGTATGATACAAAACATCAAATGCATGTATTTAACATATGCAGCATTAGTATTGGAGGGAGGCACTCCTTCTGAAACTTTGCACGAGCTGCTGAGCTGTTGCTGTCTTATTCACATCTGTCAGCGCACTGTCCCACCTTTCTGTTTGGGTTTTGGCTGCCCATTGTCTGGGAGGCGCGAGAGGGCAATATATTCTGACAATATGATTGTGTGCAGCTGTCTTTCTGCTGAAGACACCACATTTGACTAAAGGGGAGCTCCCTCTTGTATTTCACTGATGGCATCAATCACATTGATTAGCCCCCAGAAAGCCAGCATATTGCCAGGGAACAAGTCAGTGATGAACATTCGTTTCACAACAACATGCAGGTCTTTCAATCAATCACCATTGCAAAGTCTTTGCTACCAGAGGATTACACCTAGTTTACAGAAATGTACTTTGTAAATGGGAACATCATTTTAGGTGTCCCATCCCTGAAAGATGTACACGTGCAATGTGTAAGGACGATTTTGCAGCAGTGCTTTTCATATGTTTTTCTTTTCCTCTTTTCCTTACGCTCAAACTCCTTTAGCTCCTATAATTTATAAAAGATGAACGCTCAAATTTAACAAAATTGATGATTGATTTTATTGCAGAAGGCCAAAGACCAGATGCAAATCAGGTTTGGTACCACCACAAAAGCGGCAGTCCACCCCTACGTGCAATGTGATATTTCTTCTGCACGAGACCAGAAGCAACCCAGACATTTTTCAGGCTCACATTTAAGGCATATTTTAAATGCCAACCACATTGACACTCAAACGGTGTATTTTCATCAATCATGGCCCTTTACACAGTCAACTATTAGCCCACAACTCTGTGTGTGCTGTAGACTGTGCTGGGTATACTTCAATCCTGAAATGGAGTTCTTATTAGAATTGTTTAATGTAAATGCAAGCAATACAATATATACTCCCTTTCAAAAACGCAGAGACTGAGGACTAACCTATATGGGAAAGGGACATTTGACAAGAACACTGGACAACAGCATTGCAGCACACAGGAAAACGCACTGGCAATGCCAACAGTTTGGACTGCTGTGTAGGCATGGGGAAGGCACTTGACAGGCACTGCCGTAATGGTATTAATTGGCCATTTCTGGAAGCAGGTGGAACCCACTTTTTAAAAAAAGCCTTAAAAAAAGAAAAATGTATATTTTATACGTGTTACATTGTCTACATCATGGAACCCACCCACATGCCAAATTTCAGGTTTGTAGCATGAAAGGAAGTATGCTGACCATTTCCAACAGACGCACACATATCCACAAATGTCCCTTATATATATATATAGAGAGAGAGAGAGAGACAGGAGGAGAGAGAGAGAGAGAGAGAGAGAGAGAGAGATGATTTTTTTTTCGAGTATGTGACATGCCCGTTAAACACTCAAGTAGTGGACACTGTGGTTTATCAGTAGAACTGCATATGATCCTCTTAAATAGATTAGGCAGAAAAAGCAAGAACATCCCATGAAGTAAGTGAATAGCAGGTCCCCTGCAACAAGGAATAGAGAAAGTCCAAGGCAAACTGTGTGTTGCCAGTAGTGACCTTATTGAAACCCCTAGTAATTTAATCTAAAGGTATTGGGAGAACTGTAGGTTGATCGGATGGTCATACAAGTTATTATTAAGGGAACCACCTGAGAACATTCAGTAAAATGCTGAGTTCAACATATGGACTAAAGCTTAAAACCCTGCACATTCTTTAAAGAACACAGACATTAAGGTAGCTTATACATGAACAAAATCTCTGAAAAAGTGTCGGAAAATGTGAAAAAAGAATATTTGCGCCAATTGCGGAATGGCCGTGGGTTGAAAATTATAAATGAAGTCAAATGCAATGGATTTAAACAAAATGATGGATAATTATAAAATTCAGCAAATCAAACCACCAAATAACACCAGAAAGGTTTTAGTCAACATTACTATTTAAAATATACAATAACATGTTAGCATGCTGGCAGTTGCAAGGCCTATGGTTTCCTGTCCACATGTCCGTGAAGTGAGGGGATGTTGTGCCCAGCTTTACCTGTACTGGTACTGAGTGCCTGTAATGTGCAGTGCAGTGCTGTGAAAATTTGCAGAGTGAAGCTTGGTTGAGTGATCCATGGATGTTACTTTTTGCCTGTGTCTCAGAGACGTTGGATCAAATGGTGGGTGTTCTTTGTAACCTGTAACCTGAAGAAGCACTGGTGGGTACTCTATGTAACCTGAAGAACCGTGCTCGATGTAACTTGTAACCTGAAGAAGCACTGGTGGGTACTCTATGTAACCTGAAGAACCGCGCTCGATGTAACTTGTAACCTGAAGAAGCACTGGTGGGTACTCTATGTAACCTGAAGAACCGTGCTCGATGTAACTTGTAACCTGAAGAAGCACTGGTGGGTACTCTATGTAACCTGAAGAACCGTGCTCGATGTAACTTGTACCCTGAAGAATCACACAAACCAAGTCAACTTGACCACAAGGCTCGAGGGTGCAGTAGCATTCTACATCTTTGTCGTCATAATATTTTAATTATGTTTCAGAATAAAATTAGAATCAATCTGACTACAGATTCATTTTTATAATTCCGAATTGCATAATATTCTGGGAAATTGAATTATGTGCTTTTTATAGCCTGTAAGACGCTGCTGCATCTGATTGGCAAAATATTTTATTGATGTGTAGTAGAAGTAATTTGATCCCGTTTTCATTTTCACACTCCCAAACTCCATAACGATTTAAGGAAATGTAATGTGTTCCTCACTGCCACTAGAACTGTAACTAACTGCTGTAAATAAGTCATTTTTCGGTAACAAGCGCCACGATGCCTTTGGGCTGCTGAGCGCTATACAAAAACGAATAAATAAATACATAAATAAATAGAGGTTATTAATGTAAAGCTTTCACTTAAATGGTTAAGGTTTTGGCTTTTCACTGTTACGTTCTAGAGTCAGTTTGTAACTGTGGCAGGGCACATACAATGTGCAGGGTTAAGAGATAACAATATTTTCCACAAGTCACTTTAAGCCATTATGTTAAACACTGACCTGTAGGCTCCATGCAAATGTGGCAGCCTGTGTGTGCACGTTTAACAAAATCACCCTTCAGTTACACAGTACAAGCCTCTGGAGTCAACCAGTCCACACAATACTGAGCTAAAGAAGGCATTTTCATTGCACGGAAACACGAGAGCTGGGGTCAGGTGTCATTTGGCCTCAGACTGCCAGTGGATTCCAAAATGGCAGAGGGGAAAAACTGATGAGACACACATAGGGCCTCATTACAAGGTTGGCGGTAGCCTTGCCGGTAAAAGCGCAAGGCTACCTCCATACCGGCAAGAAAGTCTGGCACCCGCGAATGGGCAATTACCGGGGTATTCCGACCCCGCCGGACCCGGTAATTGCCCTTTTGCGGGTGCCGGTAGATCCCCATTTCAGCCCCATAGGGCTCAATGGGAATGGGGATGCCTGTAGCACCGGCACCGTTCATAACAGGCATACTGTGGTAGGAAGGAGATATAATCGAGAGGAAGCTTTGACCAGGAATTGAAGATCATAACCTGCTGGAATAAATACTAAGAAGACTATCTGAATATCATATATCCAGAATGACCAGACTATCACAACCAGCTCTGACAATCATCAAAATGTTACAAAATGAATTGCCTGAAAGAAGCACCTGCCTCATTCTGGAGATTCCTAATCCCTTCCTAATCCCTTCTGCAATCCTGAAGTGAGGCCAAAGGACGGTCATCACAAGCCTCCTGTAACCAGTGCATGCCGACAACGCTGAAGCTGCAAGGTCACAAAGAATTCAACCTGGAGAACTCTGCTGGAATTCAGCTGTAAAATCTGTTTCAGCCTCTGGAGACATTTTGTCCCACATGAGGATGTGTCATCCGCATCAGTTGTCCCAACCACAAACTCTTCTCCAGTGTTTTTGGAGTCACGAAAATCGGCCCTGAAGGCACTTGCCTAGCAGACAGCAGAGATGAGTGAGAAAACATTTTGATGACTCATACTATGCTTTGCCCATCAATCCTCGTTCCTACATTCAGGTCAGCCAAGTCTGCTCACAAGAAGGCCGGACGTGCACTACAAATCCAGCTCAAAACAGTGAAAGTGCCCCATGTAATGAACTTTGTTTATCTCAACCAACATATTCTTCAATGAAGACTTCCTAGGTTGTTCCTACTGTATCGCACATTATCTTCAAGTGGAGAAGACCTAAGACTATATTTATAAAACATTTCTCTCATTTGTTCCCCAAACTATCTCATATCATATAAGGGTATTTAAACCATTTGTGGTAGTACCATGGTTGTAAATGGAAAGTATTTTTCAATGCAAACTCCAATCAAGCTTTGTCCTTGAATTCTCACGTATATACATTGTAATGTACGTGGTCTTGTATAGTGTCTGTCTGCCACTATTGCTGGCCTTGCTGTGCTTAGCTCTGTAAGAGAAAAGGGGGGTGAGATTAATTAGTGGGACAGTGGGAAAGATAGATGCAAATCTTGTAGTGTTGATGGGTGCAGGTCAGAAGTACCTTTTTCCTGAATGCCAATCTGCTTTCTATGGGTTCGGCAGAAGAAACATATGTATATGTTATGCATAGGGAAGAGCCCAAGATCTAATAGACTTAAGCACCTTGGGTGGTTAGTCGCCAATGTGGTGGAATGAGAAAGGGCTAAAGAGGAGAACTTAGTTGTGGCTTAGTTAATGTTGTTGTGGTAATGGCTAGGCTGATGATCTGGGAAATACTGAGCCCTCTCTCTCTCTCTCTCTCTCTCTCTCTCTCTCTCTCTCTCTCTCTCTCTCTCTCTCTCTCTCTCTCTCTCTCTCTCTCTCTCTCTCTCTCTCTCTCTCTCTCTCTCTCTCTCTCTCTCTCTCTCTCTCTCTCTCTCTCTCTCCCTTTCTCTCTCTCTCTCTCTCTCACCCTCTCTCTCTCTCCTTCTCTCTCTCTGCCTCTTTTCCCTCTGTCTTTCTCTGTCTGTTTCTCTGTCTCAAAATGATACATTGTATGCCATGAGTAACAAAACAAGCACCTGCTAAGTCTTATGGAGTGCAAGAATATAAGATCAATGGAAGAGCACCTTCAAATTTGAGGACTGCAGTCACCTATTTCACCTTTATTATTAAGTTGGTTAGCAGGCTGAGAGATGCCTCAAACCTTACTCTAAAATGTTCAGGTGTTATGCTCAGTGGCCTGATGGCACTTTTGCACATCATGGGCAGGGTCTGTCGGGGCAGGGCAATGAGTTTGTCAGGCGTTGTCGGGAAACATTCGTAATCCCTGCTTATTTCACCCCTGGGTCTACCCTGCTATCTCCCAAAAGCCCAAAAACTTCTCATACAGTCCAAAATTAAAAGCAAATTCCCTGCTACCATTAGCCACAACTCACCATGTTTTGACACGGTGCCAGGCTTTCAGTATCAGTATAATGCTGCAACCCTGCAGGGGACTTTTAATTATTACATGAGGAGCAGAAAATATGGAAGATGGAGTGTGAATTCCTAAAAATCTTTAGTACCTTTGCCTAGAAATACGAGCCTGGGGAGGTGACATGGATGCAGTGTGATGAAGAGCAGCGTACTGGCAGGGACAGACAGGAGTTTGGAGGGGTATAGGGGGGAGTTTCCAATAAGGCTGCAAACTCATATGTGTGGTCTATCTGACCCCTTGCTAGCTAAGGGCCTCAGGGTAATTTCTTTACTTGTTCTACAGCTAAATGATGGGACTAGGTCAAACACTGCCATGCTTTAATCATCCAGATTTTAGGCGTGGTCCTTGCAAGGGCAAGGAGAGTTTGTCATGGATTAGCATATGCACAAGGTGTGAGCATTTGTCCACAGCGAAACATACAGAAACATGTTTTTTTGAATGTTGCACGTGTGATCTGCTGTACCAATGGCATCACTGATGATGCCATAAGTGTTGACATGTGTGATGTCATCAGTGATGCCATTTGTGATGCCATCAGCATGCTGAGGGGCTGCACAATGGGGGCCTGACAGTTAAGGTGCAGTAGCTTACAACTGCCAAATTTCACGGGGTTTGTTGCATTAAAAAGGCACCTTAACATCACTTCAACAAAAATATTTTTTTCACTGAATTTCTTCGTTTGTTGCACACTTGCCTGGTTCACCTTAACTGTCCCTTATGTAAAATATTTCACTGAATTTCAAGGGTTTTGTGTTGCTATATCTTCCACCATCTGTAATTTTGCCGTTTATCTTCCGATAACTTAACTGATGTCATATCCTTTGTTATCAATATGTGTTCTTCAGCTACGCAAAATGCGTTTTTAAAATATTTAATCTTTTTATTGTCCACTATTGATTACTTATGTTGTGCTGGGATGAGGGAGAGGGAGGTGGGGTAATGCAATGTGGTACTAATGGAGTTCTGTGGTGAGCAAAGAAGATATGGGGCTAATGACCTGGATTACTTTTGGGGTAAAGTGACAAGGAAGAGGGTACAGGTAATGACATGGATTACTATTAGGGTACTGGAATGAGGAGGAGGGCTGTGAGGGTAATGACATAGATTACTGCTGTGGTATGGGGATGAGGACGAGGAATGTGGGGTTATGACATGAATTATATTGGGGTGGTTGGACATGGAAGAGGAATAGAGTAATGGCATGGATTACTACTGGAGTACCGGGACGAGGACGAGGGAGGTGCTGACTTAAAAAATTGATATCCTCAATGTTAAGTCATGTGATTCAATACAAATGCTTATAAAAACATGCATTGCACCACTCGATCTTCTGTTGTATACTTTTATTTAATGTAATCAGCCAGATAAATTATTATAAATAAAATCCAACACCCCAAACAATAATAGCCCCTTAATATGCCCTCCCACACTTTTTAGGTTAATTTAGGAAGCAATCCCTGTTATTTCTTTTTTAATAAATACAGGGACTGATTCCTAAATTAACTTAAAACACTTCTCTGCCCCTTACTAGCATCTACTCCGATTACCTCATCTCAAAATATTATATTTGTAAAGTGTTCTTTTGCACTGATACAGAATGTATCATGGTAAAAAAATAAATCTACACTATCCCCAGGTCCCAAACCTTCACAAATCCTCTTCTCTTACACTGCCCACGTGTGCACTAGCCTCCAAACTGCCCTTCCCATGTCCCTTATATAATTTGATGGCACTTTCCAAAAAAACAAATCTACATCTGAATCTCAACTTGCATAATGGTGGACTTTCAGGAATGAAAAGTCTACGATCCAGCAATGCATCATGGGAGATATAACTAACTTTTTGGGTATAGGGGGAGGCCACTCTTCGTTGAATGAAAATAGAACTACTGTATGTATTGCGATCAAACCAACCAACAAAGTATTTTCTTCTAGCACTTTGTGTCCAACTTGTTTCTTATTTGGTGAAAATCCATCCCTATGGGAAAACCAATTAAAAAAGTGAAAAACACACCCTTTTTTTACCCCTTGTGTCTTTCGGACCGTAACATGGATTTGGATGAAATGTTACCATGTCAAACCAATTGCAGGTGTTCCACAAGTTGCCTGAGAACAACCTGAAAATCTCATTGGCCATCCATTGGATCTCTAATTTGCGCATGTTGAACATGCTGTATGAGCAGTGCAATGCCATGAAAGATTATTGAACACTCAGTAGAAGTCTAGATGGAGCATTATTCATATTGAGCCAGAGACAGCTGCAGCCTAATGTCTGCTGTTTGATATGATCTTTTCAGAAGGCCACCAAGTGAGTAAGATGTCATAATGCGTCCCTGGCCCAGGTCCTGAGCTGAACCTGTCCAACATAGTGAAGGGTTGTGCCTTGGCAGGTAATACATATCGGACACAGATTGTGAGGAACTTGCTTTTAGCCTTGTGTGTTGATGCATGGGTAGCCAGATATGAAAGTAACATTGAGTACATGATTACATGATGGCTTCCTTTGTGGACCCAAGTTTTAAGGTGAAATAAGTCACTTTTCACTAGCATGTGTCAGGGCAGGGGGAATCTTAGCCAACAAAACAAGTAGTTGATACTG
Source organism: Ambystoma mexicanum (assembly GCF_040938575.1). Taxonomy (NCBI): domain Eukaryota; kingdom Metazoa; phylum Chordata; class Amphibia; order Caudata; family Ambystomatidae; genus Ambystoma; species Ambystoma mexicanum. Next base: position 1,021,711,596 of record NC_090928.1, read on the forward strand.
TGCAAATATGCTGCAGCACTTGTAACATAATTTGGAGGAAGAACACAGATAGCAGGAAGAGCATCAAACAATTAAAAATGTTCCAAATGCACTAGAAAAATAAAGCTCAACATTGACACCGCAATAGGCAATACATCACTGACAAATGTTGAAAGCTGTGTGAGGAGTCCAGGCAAAGCAATCGGGTAAGGGGGCTGTGTGACACCTTTCCCTTTTACTCAGGCATTTAAAAATGGATGTGTCATTAAGCAGGACAGGCAATTGCCCATCAACCGATAATCCCCAACCTACTGAGCATAGGGCTCTTGTCATCGAGATGATGACTTTGCCTGATACTCACAAACCTGAACTAAGATGAATGTGCATACAGATACCGACATTGATAATACTGATATCTCTCATTTCAGTATCTCCCTCTTGAACACGCGCTATCTCTATCAACATGGGGTTGAGGTGGCAGATCACCATGACATATCAAAACCAGATATGTTAGCTCTCACAGAAACCTGGCTGCATGAGGCAGCCCATATGGCAGCCCCACAATCTCTCCCCCATGGGTATAGATCTTCAGATCTGATCATCTAGAACGAAGAGGCGGAGGGGTGCGCTTATTGTAAAGGATGATTTATACTCGGGAGTCTAGTCTTGGGAGGATAGTTCAGGGGGCAATGTGCTCTCCTTGGAAGCCAAACGACACGGAGCAACACAGGTTCGATCCCTGGGTCCGTGCTCAGAAACCTCCGGGTATTAAGTACGTTATAAATAACCTAGCAAACTAGGCTGCTACCCTGCAACTACTAATCTGTATTGATGTGAAAAACTCCTTATTAAAATGAAAGTCAATCCCAATACATCCATGAATATCTTGACTTTATACAAGGCACCCAAAAACCTCCTGTAACATTTACCTCTGGTGCCCTGCAGGAGTACCTGGTCCGGACTGTTAGGAGCATTGCCCTCGAGGAATGGACTGGATATGATGAGTTACCCAAAACACTTGCTCCCAACTGAACCACTGAAGAGCTATAGCCAGGGCTGGGTTTAGACCAGATTGCACCCCAGGCGTGAAGCATCATTAGCGCCCCCACCCCCAGAAAATGACAAAATTGTATGTTACAAATGTTCTTAATGGGGCACTCCATAAAGAACAAGATGGAAATGTAATAAAACATGCATACATTTGAAACTAGGTGACAGTCTTAGAATGTTACCTGTATTACGTGTCGAAAAAGTAACTTTTCTTGACTTTGACATTGCAAATTCCAAGCATAAGCACACATTTCTAACAATTAGACATGAGAACATGTGCTTAAGTGCGTAAGATACAGGCTGGTCTCAAATGCCCGCTTCACTGCAAATTGTGTGATCCTGGACACGTGGTTTTTATATCACTTTGATTTATCTGTCAACTGTTGAAGAGCCTAGAAGTTATTCAGTTCATACTGTACCATACATGCCAACATTATTCATTCTTTTAGGGAGATGCTAGTCCAGGCCTCGATTTAACTTTGCATTCTGAGACCTGTAGTCCTGGATTTATAATGGGGAAATCCAGAACAACAAGTCCCAGAATGCAAAGTTAAAAGCAGGATTGGCCTATCATCCCTTAACTGGAATACATGGTGTATGCTATAAAAAAGGGCTCCTTCATGGTATTTAATTTCATGTATAAATCAGCTTCTTAGAGTACCAACTTTGATTGGGTGATACTGTATATGTTCTATGTAAAGTGTTTTCTTGAAAGCTCTAAATAAACAACATATTATTATCATTACTGTATTTGTGAGTGGGGTGAAGTAGGACGAGAGGGGGAGTGGGTGGCAGCCTGGCAGGACCGGAGAACCAACATCCCACGCGACACAAGGTTAGAGATCTGCACACACAACTTCAGCCCTTCCTGGGGCTTAATTTGCTGTGCGATTATGATACCAATGCACCGTTTGGAATGGAAGCCCAGTGCTAGTGGCACTGGCAGTACGGAATACACTGTGTCATATTTGATGCTCTTTTGGAGGGGAGGGATCATGGGGTACAACCTAAATCTTACCCAATCAAACACCGAATTGTGTATTTCCTGAGCACAATCCTGGCTAAAGGGATGGCCTTATTTTCAGTGATATCACACACTTACTTTACCGAAGCATGAATGGCTTTGCATACACCACTTTGTCTTTATTTCATGCCAGGCAGAAAGGACCAGAAAACCAACATCTGACACAACACAAGGTGAGAGATCTGCAGACCACAGGCTTAATTTGCTGTGTGATTATGATACCAATGCACTTGCAGTCTGCAACTTTGGAATGGAAGCCCAAAGGCAGAATTGATTATACATTGTGTTATAGTTTATGTTTGTATGGATGGGAGGGATTGTGGGGTGCAACCAAAATCTTACTGAATCAATAAACACTGTATTGTGTATTTCCTGAGCACAATCCATTAGGTCCGGCTAGTGTCACTCTTGGCAGACGGCTTCACTGGGCCTTGGCCTCCTCCCGATTCCTGTACTCACTGGACCTGCTGCTTCTCTGCCTGGGTCTTGATCCACCAAGCCTGATGGCGATTAATATCTTTGGAGTGTCCGGTCCCTGCTGTCTGCCAAAGTAGGAACTGCCTGAAAAGCCCAGCCAGCTAAACAATCACCCCCTGACTGCAGCGCGTGGACATAGGAGGGGGCCCGAAGAACTGATAAGCAACAAATGTTGCTTTTCACTAGGATCATAAAAATGCCATGGAGACCCCAGGTGCACTGCGAGCCTGGCTTTTCCCACTCAGTCTGCTTTAGAGTAGCACTTTGTTTTTTTTGTAACTAGCTAGTAACATAGTGTACTTAACTTTAGCATAATAAAACTAAATGATGCAGCATTGCAGCATCAATCATCATGCATGATTGTGGTGTTGGAGCCCTTTTGGAAGAGTTGGACTGGCGCCCCCTAGAGCCTGGCACGTCAGGCAGCTGCCTGCACGGCCTGATGCAAAGACTGGCCCTGGCTATAGCCCAGTGACCAGTATAGTTGGGAGTGGCCTGGTAGGATTTGGAGCCTCTGGCAAGATTTATGAGGGACCTGGATGGGGATGTATGGGTGAACAAGTGAAAGTATTTTAGTATATGTCCCTCTGCTTTCCCCCCACCCCCTTTCTGTGCTTCCCCTAGATATGCTGGCCGGCGCACAGGCAGGTTTGCCTACCGTTTTGATATGGAGCTGAAGACTGAAGGTAGCAGGTAAGCATCTGATCCAGTTACATCTCTGGAAGTAGTGGCCCAGGCCAGCTGCAGCGTACAGGAGGCACTGGAAGTGTAGAGGTAAGTGTTCTTAAAGTGCTGCGTGTGTCCTTCAGAAGTTCTAGCAGCTTGCGGGGCGAAGCGCAGCTTGGTTTGTATTGTTCGTTCTTGTGTCCTTGTTTGTTGGTAGAGCGAAGTGCGCATTTTGCAAATAATGTCTTGTTTTCCTGTTGTTTTCTGCAGGTGCGGAATGCGCAAAATGCTGTGCCAGATCGGAGCCACTGCAGCAGGAGGATGATGCAGATGAGAATTTGGCTGCCTGACAAAATGCGCAGATAACGGAGATCGCAGGTGGAGGTTCAAGTGGGCGTTATTGTTATGGGGCTCTTACTGCTTGTCTTTCTTGTTTCAGGAGCTGGAGCCGCTTCGGAGCTTGATCAGTGCAGTCCTCAAGTAAATATTACCATCAGAATGGATTTGGAGCACAGAGGGACTTCAGGAGTTCACCGGTAAGACTGCAGGAAGCAACAGAGAGGCTGAAGGTCTCCACACACGTGGAGACAGGAGCGGTAAGCATTACACTGCTTACACAGGTAGCAGAAGAAACGCTAAGCACAGGGTGTGGCCCGAGGCATGGTTTTATAGCCTCGGGCTGCACTCTGTAACACTAGACCACCAGGGATCCCAGATACACAAACCAACTGGGGGCCATCTTGAATTCTGCTGCATGTCCTGACTTGGCGGCCATGTTGGTGGGGATCAAGGCTGCCTATGCTCTTCAATGAATGCCAGCACCAGCCACCTACTCTCAATGTCCAGTCCTTTCCCACACTGCCATGTGAGAGTTTGCTCTGTGTTCCCAATGGGTTCATGACACCTCCTCCAATAAAGGCTTGGTGATATTATTGAAGAGAATTCCTTGCTCTCTTGAATAATATCACCAAGCCTCAGTCAGAAGTGATTGTCCTTGGTGATTTTAATCTCTGTGCCAAAGATAAACAGCACACACAAGTCTCATCTCTTCTTTAAGCTCATGAGACCATTGGCTACATGCAGTTGGTCAAGGAACAGACCCACAGAGATGGTTGCACCCTTCACTGGATTTTGATACATAATCTTCATTTTGCACACATCACCTCACTGCAGTGCCAATTGCATGATCACTCAATGGTTAATACTATATAGTGCAACTACCAACAGCACCACTTAGTCTGGATAAACAGCCCCGAATCCCAAAGAACATGTAGGATTCTTAAGAACGGTATGTCCTTGAAATTCGCAGCATCCATAGCATCCAAGTGATATTCTCTAGAATTGTTTGGTGTACAGCGTCACAAACGAAACTGCTCTTTAGGTCCTATTGGACACCTGTCAGGTTTTTTAAAAGAGGTCTCCTCGACAATGAACTCTGTTGGAAGTGCGAGGGTGTCAGAGGCTCCCTCAGTCATCTGATATGGTCTTGCCCCAAAACAAAGTACTTCTGGGAGTGCATCTGTGAACGGTTAGGTCTGGTTTTGAATTGTACAGTCCCCCTCTCTGCCACACTGCTGATTCTACGGGATTTGTCCATGATTTAGGATATCTCTCTTGGTCAGATGACTTGGCTACTTCGCACCAGTCTGATAGCCAAGAGGATGATACTACGATCTTGGAAGTCGAATTCCTCCTTTAACATTGATGAATGGGTGGATGAACTTCTGACTGTTTCAACCTATGAGAGGGCAATTTACAAGAATGCGGATGATACTGAGAAATTCTGGAACATTTGGAATAAATTCCTGGAGGTCTATGGTTAAAACTGTATTTAATGTACACAATATGCTGCCTCTGTGGCTAAGAAATGTGCTGTGGGTTTAGTTTACACTGCTGATTCTTTTTGCTGACCATCTGTTCTCTGGTTTTCTGTTCCTTCTTGGTTTCTGTCTTTCTTTTCTTATCCACTAGTTTTCTTTCGTGTCTGTTTCTTTTAATTGCATAATTGGTTCTTTATATGAGCTGTGGACTGTTTCCTTAGATAGTATGATTCTAGTTTGTTTTCATTTATGCTGGTTGTATGTTGTGATTATCTTTTGAAAATAAAAATCTTAAAGCTAGAATTGTTTGGTGATGCCACAAGCCTAGTTTCACATCTCTCATCTACTATGCCCTCTACTATAGAGGTTCTTGTTCTGGAAAAAACAAAGGCAACTAAACCAGAGAATATAAAGAACTCCTGTCTGTTTTGATGATAACATCAGACAGGCTAGAAGAGAGAAGAGAGGATTAGAAAGGGAGTGGGGTAAAAACCCTTGCCTTAAGAATCTTAAAATATATAAGGACCCATTGAAAAAATGTAAACTTAACATCATTGAGCCAAAAAGCAAGAACTATAACCTAAGAATCAACAATGCTAAATCGAGCCTGAGTGTACTTTTAAAGATTCTTAGGGAGTTTTAGGGAAAACCTCTACCTTCCCGTCCATTACCAGGGATCCAGCCTGGACCCCTTGCTCATTGTGCTCAGAGAGGCACAGCTCCAGCACACATGTCTGGCATTGCTGTTGGCAGTCTTGTTCAAAGGAGGTTTGCCTGGCATTTTGGTGCTGGACTGCCCTTGTGGGTGAGACAAAGACTGACATGCAAATGGATATTCCTCCTTTGTGAAAAGTACAGTGACCAAAAGGTGATGGCTGCAAACTCTCAAAGTGGGTAGAAATCAGAGAACAGGTTATCATGACATGTTCTTTCTAGAGAGGGGCGCCTGCTACCTTTTTTTTTTATTTTTGCAAGGAGCTTGGAGTTGGGAACCCTACGTTACCTGGGGGATCCCAGACGTGGACCCCTTGCTCATTGTGCTCAGAGTGGCACAACTCCACCTCACTGATGAGGCCCAACTAGGCCGAAACACGTGTCTGGGTTTGCTGTTGGAACTCTTGTTCAAAATACGTTTGCCAGACATTTCGCTGCTGGACTGCCCTTGTGGGTGGAAGAAAGACTGATATGCAAATGGGAATTCCTCCTTTGTGAAAAGTACAGTGAGCAAAAAGCAATGGCTGTGGACTCTCAAAGTGGGTAAAACCACAGAACAGGTTACCATGCCATGTTATTTCTAGAGAGGAGCGCCTGCTACCATTTTTGTAAGATTTCCATTAAGACCATTTGTTCATCCTAAAACCAGGCTAAAGAGGATCTCACCCATTATCTCTCTGACCCTGCTGTCTGACTGTCTGGCGTCTATTTTATGTTACTTGTGCACCCGGAGGCCTACGAGCATGTGGTGCATTATAAGAAATAGTAAAAAAAAAAAAATAGATGCATGATGTCTATGTATTGGACAATTTCTCCATGGGAAGGCATGATTACACAATTGTGCATGGCACAGTAAGTGTTTTGTCTTACCAGCAGCACTCGTGAGATTTGTTATTGAATCACTTAAGTACCAAGTCACAACAGTGGAGTCAGAGAAAGTTTTAGTGCAGCCAGTGCTATTGTCTCTGACTGCAGTAGAAACCTTGCAGCGCCACATTTTTAACAATTGGCATTCATAGCCTCATTGTCGCAGACTATGGTAGCTACCTATTGCCAAAAGACCAGCTCAGATGATGATGATGAGCTGTTATCTGGTATGTTAGACACTGCAATTGGACCAGTGTTTTTTCATGATGCATATGGTTGGCATATAGATAGCTGGAAAAGTAACTTTGAGGCACTGCCCATTTCATGGCCTGCTGATGACATGGCATTACTTTTTGTGCCACCACTGTTAAGTCCTGCTCACAACCAGACACTCACCAACATTTGCCAGGCTGTCCCTCAGAATTCAAACCATCTTTCAAGTATTCATGCTTTCTCAAAGAACATAGCCACTCCCTCAAGTTCTCAGGCGCTCCACCGAGCTCACCCGTTGCTTATATTGTTCATGTTTTCCCACAGAGTGCACCTACTTGAAGTGGGAGAATGGAAGAACAGGCTCCCGCCCTTCCCCTCTCGCGCTTGGCCTAGAGGATCACGGCCTAGACACCCGCTACGAGAGGAGTTTGCCTATCTACCAGACGACCAAATACCCTGGTACAGGAACATACGGATGTGCCCACCTACCTGCCCAGCAGCCCGCCCAGTCCATGCCGACACCTGCGGCATGGATCAACTCGACTAAACCTACACGTCGTTAGAGATGCCATGACGACCTAGCCAACGGTCAGCACACCTGTGCAAACATGCACACCGGACACTCCCACACCAATCCACACGAAGAACATACTCAGTGCTATGACGTAGGCGACAGACATACCCACGGACGTGCATCTTTATTATTTTCCACATAGGCTCTCAAAATGCAGAAACGCAAGACGCATAATGAACTTATCTAAAAAGGCTTGCTCACGCTTCTTCTAAGAACCATGTACCATAATGAAGAATATAACGGAGACACGATACTGAGGATAGAGCAATATGATACCGTAACCTAAAGCGCTCTGCATCAAATGGTTCCACCTATGCACCAGGCCCAAGTAGGGCGCAAGCAAAAGCTTCCATGAACATTGAATGAGCAAGAGCTCGGTTGCTGACCCTGCAGAATGAGCCCGGCGAAAGCACACCGCCAAGGGCACGATGTTGCAATCTCGCACGCCGCAAGCCGACGCCAAGGTCGCACCTGCAAGATAAACCAGGCACACAGTGAGAAAAACAATATTAATTGTGCTGAATTTTGCCTCAAACACGGTCCCACCTCACGTGACAAAGCCAAATCTGACAGGATGCCAAGCCCAGGAGGAAGGAGACGCCTGAATCCCACGTTTCAAGACACAGGCAGATACAATTAAAAGACTCATTGGACATCTGCAGCAGTGGGAGTAGTCGACCTCCCAAGATATGAATAAATCCTCACATTCTTTACACCTACCCATAATAAAACATTGTTGCAAATGACAGGTGCACCGCGAGCTGGGAACAGCGATAGTCTCAGACTGGGAGGCTCGCGAGCGGACCAATCAGTACATTGGGCTCTTATCACTGACGCCATTAACATTGACCAATCCTCAGAGGTCTTCATGTAACAATTTTCATGTATCAAATTGAAGGGACAGCCCAAGTATACCACCTGACTAACCCTCAACCACTAACACCGTTCTCTATATGTATGCTATACTAACCCTACCACTCGAGTAACCAATCCAGAGTGGAAATAGGTTTTTTGCTAAACTTTCTAAGGTGACGCAAGTAGCGCGTCATACTAAGGTAAAAAGGGCCTGCGAGCCCCACGATTGTGTGTGTGTCAGGACGGACGCGTACGGTCCTTGACCCATCCCTGCCGTTTTGTCTAATAAACAGCAGAGTCACCTTGCTTCTTGCGTGTGTCTCATACTCTATCTCTTTTGGGATATACGGGAGGAGTTGGGGCCTCCCTGCCCGGAGGTCTACGGACGGCCCGGCCGACCCCGGCAGAATTTCCCCCTGACATACTCTTACAGGTTGTGTCTCCCTGAGAGCTCCTACTTTACTGCCTTATCCGCTATGCAAATCCACCTGCTTGAAGGATAGTGTGCAAGGAAATGTCTCTCTGTGGCGGCCTCGAGTCCTGTGGAACTTTCCTCCCCCCAATCCCCCAGCTGCTAGAAACAATGCAATTCAAGTAGTCTGTGTTTACATGTCTTAGCAACAGGTCCCATGAATTTGTGAAATCAGCCTAATTTTGTGCACTGCCAATGATATTTTGCCACCGGTGGGTTGTTGGGAGCAACATTGAAAACATGGGCCTGCTGTTGCCCACATTAATGTGTGCCACTGGCACTGACTGGGCAGGCTTGACAGTTGCAGTGGTTGTATGATCCTGGGCATGTTTTGCATGAGGATGTGGTGCTGCACCCTGACCCTTTTTGACAGCCACTCCACAGGTTGCTGGCCTGGGAACAGGCAACAAAGGACACTCTCATTCACGAAAGGCTTGGCCTCACACCAGGCCGCTGCATATTTAAAGGCATTTGATCATGGCAAGGGAAGGGGCAAGGTTTGTGTAGACAGGGAGTGTTCTGTAGAGCGTTAGGTTTTCACAATCTTGTTTCTCTCTGTGTCTGCCTCTCCTGCCTGCCCCCTCCACTTCCTCTAGCACAAAGCAGTTTGGGTGTGATATCAAAAGGGCAAAGTCCACTTTTTTCAAGAACAGCGATTGGACCACTAAGACAGACGAGCTTTAGTCCAATCACATGTGGACGTATAAAAGAAGGGGTTTGGACAACACTTCTATGCTGACTTCAACTTTTCAAGAAGATTTCATCAGATATATGTTGGGAAAGTTTATCTCTCCGAAGTCCTCTGCCAGGTAGGTGAACACTGAGTGTCCAAGGCAGAGAAAAGCTCTGCTTCCGACCCATCCCCAGGGACCATTGGGGATGACCTGCTGCTGGGACAAGACATGCCTCTGTGCCAGACACAATGGTACCCAGGACCTCATTGCGTTGTTAGACACCTGCAGTTGTGGACCAGCCACCCTAGTACTTGGGAGAATTAAAACAAATACCAGAGAATTTATCCATCAGCCCCTGAAGTAGGTTTCACAGCATCTGGAGGGCAATATTAATTAAGGCTCAATTACGGTGGCTCAATGCCGGTCAAACTGATGTTGTACCAAGTCAGACACCTAGGGATCCTACTAGGGCTGGTTTCGGCACTCCTCCAAAACCTTTGAACAAGTGCCTGCATCGTGAGCCCGGTTAATGCTGCATCGTACTTTTGTGGAGCCTGTTACCTGCTAGGCTCTTATCAACCACTCCACACTGGGACCTGACTCAAACTGCTTGAGAGTCACTTGCCAACTCCAACCAGGGGTTATGCCACAACTCAACCCGACTCTCCCTCCAACTGCCTCTTTTCCGAAACTCACATTGGCAACAGGATCACCGATTCCACAATCACTGCCTGCTGACTCAAACTGCAGCAGCGTCACTCATGGACCCATCCCAGTGGTTACAAACTGACTCGGCCTGGCTCAAACACGTACAGAAAGTCACCTTTGAACCTTCTGGATGCCCGCTTGCCGCTTGGGCACACATGATCCAATGTACCTGAACTATGCTCAATCTGCTTGCATCACTACTTGAAGCTATGCTTATGCTGTCTGCTCACCAAGAACCTGTAACAAGGTACTATTGACCAACAACTTGCTTATCGACTTACCCCTTTTGTGCATTTTGGACCCTCAAGAATGGTTTGGTCAGTTTTGCACCTTTTTCGTCCAAAGACATATCCTTTTTAAAAACATTGTTGTGATTACTTGCCTTAAATCCCTAATTTATTACTCAGAGTGCTGGATTGTGTTTTCTTTGCTTTTTCTCTATTCTTTCCTGAGGGTGTTTTTTTGTGTAGTGTGTTTCTATTTAGTCATTTTTGCAGATGTTGTGTTTGATTAAAGTATATCTATTGTGTAAAACTTTGATTGGACATTCCCTTTATTTTCGACTATCATACTTTGCTGCTTCAGTTACGAACAAACCACTTTCTCACCCCGCAATAGAGCATAGCCTTCCATCAGCATTACCACAAAAGGCAAAGGGGGTATTTATCTTAACTCTGCCTGTTTTACCTTTATGATTGTGTTGGCTCTTGGTTTGTAGCAGGCTGGGGGCTGAGTGGGTATTTTAGCCTCTTTTCATCCTTCTGCAGGGCAGAAACCAATTTGTCACATCCCCTACCTCTGGTTAAGTCCACTGATGTTTGGACATGAAGCTCCTTGAGGATAATCCACTAATGTCCAACCTTTCCCTGCTGGGTCCAGTGCACTTCCTCCTATGCAGTGGCCCCAGCCAGACAAGAACCGTTACCGAAAACTCCTCCAGATTGCTTGTAGGAGCTATCTCATCCTGCCACACGAGGAACATCCCTGTGTCCTCTTCCTGCACTGCCACCTGTATCATGCTCCACGACTCCACCACATGGCCTGCCTCCCCCTGCCCCATTCTCTAGGAATCCTCCACCATATGTCCTCCTACTCCTGCCTCTTTGCTCCTGCAGGCCTCCACCACAGACCCAGAATCCCATGCATCCATGTCTTCCTGATGACAATCTCAATGCCTCATCCTCAACTGATGACTTGGAAACCCAGCAATACTGCGTGGAAGGTGTCCCAGCACCAATTAACAGCACAGCACAGCACTTCCACACTCCTCATCTTGCATATGTTCTATTCTCCATGAAATGGAAACTAAGCTGCAGCCGTAATGTTATGAGTGTATTTTTGGAATGGCTTGCCTTTAAGAATTACTCGAAGAATGATGTCCTACTGTAAATGCAGGTTAAAAAACAGCATTCTATGCAAGGTCTCTAGAGGATAAAGGCAGAAAGGAGTGAAATGAAATCTGTCATAATGGACATACTGGGGTTCATATGAGAGAGACAGGTTCATGGAAAGAGTGCACTTGACCTTTTCTCATTCCAAACATGAAAGCCATACAGGTTTTTCTTGTATTGACCCATTGGAATTCAAAATCAAATATATTAAATACATTGTGCACTGTCAAGGGCACTAATTCCGGACTTTCCCTACAGGTAAGAACACTGTTGGGATGGCAGAGAGGCGAATAATGTACGTAAAACAGTGTAAAAACTCACTCATTTGTTTCAAAGGACGTACTACTCAATGCCCCATGCACATTTTGCTGTGACTTTTTAAATAGTTCTCCCCCCTCATACCAGTTCATCTCAATGTGATTCTCTCTAAATTGCATACAGGTAACAGATTTAATTGAATTAGCCTCTAAACAATTCAGTGTAATGTAAAGCAAAATAGGAGCACTCATTTGCATGACATTCCGCATACTAATTTGGCTTATGATTTACTGCTGTCACTTTGTCATGTTGATCAGTTGGCGAGGTCTCTTTTCCGTATATTAATAATCAATACACATTGCAAGACACTTGCGTTGAGTAGAAGTTATGTCATCATGTTATTAGGTTCATTTTAGCTTTCCTTTTTCTCGTCCTTTGTAGCATATTCCTTCCTATAAGTTATTTGCCTAAACACATTAATGTGACACAGGGTAAAATGAAATAGTCCTTTTTCAAAAAATGAAGTTCCAAACAAAACAGCGTTCTATTAAACGAAGCAATGTCTCCAAAGAGCATGAATAATGAGAAGGCAACAGAAGATATAGCACAGAAAGTGTGCAGTGGTGCGGTTCTATTTTGCTTGGTATTTGCACTGGCGCAATAAATGCTGTGACACTAGGGTATCTGTTGTCCTGGTTTAAATGTTGTGCACAATTGTGATTTCACTGGTGCAAAGGTTTATGAACATGCTCCCAGAAGACCAATTAAGACAGCCATGCCAGGCCACTGCCAAATGTTGTCCAATCATCATGTCGTCCGACGGGCACACATCTCAGCATTGGTACAAACCCCACACAAATCGATCAATGAAGAATACAGAAGCACAGGTACACCATGTGGCATAAAGCACGAAAAAAACACATGGGCGAGGGGGCACCGACCCATCTATACCCTCGCCCCACATGGAAGAGCTGCACCATCCCAGGATCGCTCCATCAGCTGCTTCATGTAGCTGAAGGAGGGCACTTGGGTTGGCTTGAACTGTCAAAGTAAAACACAGTGCCCCTTTGACAGTTCTGTTCGCCAGCATGCATGCCCATTGGGCGATGCAAGATGGGGGAGGGTTGCTTCTGCCGCCTTGCATGGCACATTGGGGATGCACGCCAGGGAACTGCAGGTTTGTATGTGAGAAGGGCCACTCCTGCACCTCCTCTCACAGACAAACGGGATCAGGGTGCTGCGTCAGAACCACTCCAGCTCCTGCATGCATGTGCAGAAAGAAGGAAGCACTCTATGCTCTCTGTTTCCTGTCTGTTCTGTGCGGGAGCCAGAGGCCTTCGTGGTGAAGCAGAGTACAGTCGAAGCAGAGTACAGTCCGGTCTAGGATACATGCAGGTAAGCATTTTTTTAAATGAATGTGTGTATGTATGTGTGAGTGTATGCTGTATGGGAATGAGCGAGCGAACGTGTTTGTGTTGCATCAGGGCGCTGATTTTTGCAGGAGCGAGAGAGGATATGGGGCGATCAGTTTGGTGATGGGTGTCATGGTAACAATGACATTTTTTGTTGGGCATCTATCATAGATGCCCTGTAAAAATGCTGTTGATTTGAAGAATGATATGTGGTATTACCTGGCTAAACTGCATTTTGGGGCAGCCAGTATAGCCATTTCATACTGTGATGTGATTTTTTTCCAGGTTGTCTTTAATACAGCAAGCATGTTAAGTGTTATTACACCGCTAGACTGGCATTATGGGGCAGCCAGCTCAATTCGCACTGGTGGAATTACTGCCAAAACAAGCAGAATTAGCCCCAGTGGTAATTCTGCAGGTGGAATTTACGCCATGATTAAACATGGTAATCCCATTGCATTACAAATGGACATACATTTGCAATGCCATCAGAATTGGGTGGTAATTCACCCACAAACAGTGCAGTTACCTCCTCCTAGAAGGTGGCAGCGAATTAAAACGTTTGATGAAAATGAAGCCACAGGTGCAAGTAATGGACTCAGAAAGGGTATTAAGGGTCTCAACGTCCCCAAACACACTTTACAACACTGTGCTGCCACTAGCAGTTGCAAAACCTGGGTATCCAGCACCCCCTGCCCTACACTGAGCTGCAGAGCCCTGCACAGCATCAGCACAGAGCCTATGCGGCAGAAAGGCAGATGAAATGGCATGGAATGAGCGCATTCATTTCCTGAGTCAGCGCTTTACAATAGGCACTAAGTGATGGGCAGCAAATAACACCATACCTTCTCAACAGGGTGACCATAGCTCAGCTACTCACTGTGATGAATGATGAACTACAAAGCGGGATCCACATCTGAACTGCAATCCCACCATTGCTGAAGCGTGTGTTGGTGCCACACTGTCTCACCATAGATACCTCCAAGCACACTCTAGGCATGGTGCATGGCATGTGACAGTCCACATTTCCTATCATGCTAGCCCAGGTGCTGGACGTGCTCATATCATATCATATCATGCAACATGCCCCCTGCACATCTCCCTGCCCACCACCCAATGCTGGAAAATGCAACAAAGGCATGTTTTCTACGCAGCTGCCCACTTCCCTAATGTCCTTGCAGTACTGGACAGCATGCATATGACATTGGTTGAAGTTGCGGAAGAGGTTTACAGAAACAGTAAGCAACAATATTCCCTTAATGTACAAGTGATGTGTGATGCAAACATCACCATAGCACACTGCTGTGCCTGCTTCCGAGGTTCCAACCATGATGCCATGGTCCTTTGAAACAGTACACTGCCTTCATATGTGGAGACCCACAGAGGGCAACAGACCTGAATTCTGGGTAAGGGCAATCACCATCACACAAAACATGCATGCTCCACTCGTGGTAATGGTCCTGACCATGGGGAAGAGGGAATTACCCTTTTGATGGCAATGCACTGCATGCCCTGTCACTGTACAGGGCATGAATGACCTGCTGTGTACACAACACAAAAGAAGCATCACCCTAAGGGAAATGTTGTGATGGTATGAACACTGCAAACCATGAATTTAAGTTCCCAAGAGCAGGAACACTAACACGAATTGCACAGGATATACAGTGCACTCGTCAGAGAACATCCCTGAGAGCAAAGTACAGGACTTCTAAAGACAATATGTTCACTGAAAATCCAGTTACAGTGTATGACTGTCAAGTCTGGTGATCCAGTGATGTGTGAAATGGGGGATTCCTTGGGTGACATTGCTCATTACCCCCATGGTACATAAGGCATCATATGATGTAGGGGTAGACAGCCATAGTGGTCATGAAAGTGCTGTAAGTACCATAAGAGACTGTTTACCAATTTGTCATTACCAACTGTCACACTTGCTCATATTTCTGTAACCAACACCTATACCCATTGCCTTTGCAGGTGACTCTGGATATCCCCAGCTGCTGTGCCTTAGATCAACTGTCTCGAACCCACCCACAGCACAGGAGATGGCCTACAATGAGGCACATATAAGGACCAAATTAGTCAAGGGTGTGGAAGCTCCTATACTGAGAATGAACAAGGGTAACATACCCTGTTCTATGGAATCGTTTCCACTCAGGAGGGACTACAACCACATTTTAGCTCACTGCACCCTTCACAGAGGAGACATATCCATTTGCTTATCACTCTAGTCCCACCCACAAGGGCAGTCCTGCACCGAAATGCTAGGTAATTCTCCTCTGAACAAGAGTACCACCAGCAACCACAGAAATGAGTTTAGGCCTTGTTGGGCCTCCTCAGTGAGTTGAAACTGAGACTCTGTAAGCACAGTGAGCAGGGGATACACGTCGGGTTTAGCCCGAGTAATTTGGGGTAGGAACCTACCCAAAGAACAAGTTATTTTACTGTGTTCATTCTTGGTAGAGGGACCTTTATATATATGTTTAGGGGCTTGGGATGTCACCCTAAATTACCCAGGGTAATCCAGACATGGACCCCTTGCTCACTGTCCTTTGATGGGTCATGTTGCAGCATCTTGGACACATCTGAAGGGTTCTTGTGTGGATGCCAGAAGGCCTTCCAGAAGGGCATTGCAACATTCATGTGGGAGAGGACCAAGGATTGGGCAGCTGAGTTTACGTGTCCTCTGGAATGATGGTAAAGTTGGTACTAAGTCGTTTGTCTCTTCTTTTCTATGTGCTCATTGATGGAGAGGTAATTTTTGATATAGAATCTAAAGCACTTGGTGCTGGGCGCTAGCTGTGGTGTGAGGTCTTCATATCAGTGTGTTTGATGTTGTTAGTCAGAAGTAGCAATTCGGTCTTGGAGGGTTTGAGCTTCAAGAAAGCACTAGACATCCAAGACTAGATCAATGTGAGGTAGGTCTTGAGCCTGTCGATATCTACAATGGGGAACAACTTTAGATAGAGCTGCATGTCATCTGAGTTTTGGTGGATCTGGATGTTTTGTGCAGCAAGGAGGATTCCAAGTTATACAATACAAGCTGATTTAATATAGATAAAACACATCTTTACTAAAGAAAATATATTGTGAATGGCTTTTTTAACCCGACATTTAATTTAATTTTTTAATTGTTTTTATTGACATAGCTGATATAAATCAACCTTACAATATCATCATAAAAAGAAAGCATAGTAAAATTCATTATACAATTAAAATTTAAAAAACATTAAAAAACCTATTTTAAAACAAGCCCGCTAGACTTGCATACATAAAAGAACAAACCACAAAAGCCAAGTTAACACAACCAATTTTCAAATCAATTTATAACCACTGTTAGGGAGGTCTAAACAGTTGTTGGACAAACATCTGAATTTGTGATCCAAAGACACTCACATCCACTGCATTATTCTCATGCTTATAACTGGGTTGGGATGGTCTTATTGACAATAGTCTCATCGCTCTCCTGTAGTTTCAGACCACGAAGAAACACAATTGCCCTTAGTCTAGTCTGCATGTCTAGTCCAGAATGGATTAACTTCCATAGAATTTCAGGGGTAAGGAGTCTAAAAAGTTCTGTTAAACATTTGAAGTGTGTACGTCGCTGATTGATAAGTGCATCACACTCAGTCAGGAGATGGCTTAGCGTTTCTTCGTGATCTTGTCACTCACAGAAGCAACAGTAATTGGCTGTGCTCTTGATAATTTTACGCCACGCCAAAACCAGTCTTGTTGGCCACAAGTTCAGCCTCAAACGAACAAAGTCATTTCTGTGCAGAGGCGATGGAGATTGCAACAGAGAAGGCTCAGGTACACTATATTATTTTATGGCAAACAGATCAGGGTCGAAATCTTGATACTGACTACATGTGGCTCTAGTGTTAATCCAGTCTCTCTGAAAGAGTTTTGTCTTAACTTGATTAGGATTTTGAATCAGAATGACGAGAGAAACATCTGCAAGTGCAAGGTCGTAGATGACTAATTTCCGCCACTTCGAGATTAATGAGTCAGTCGAAGAAAGGACAAATTCTGATAGTATACACTACAAAGAACTAGTTTGAAAAGCTATCAGAATTTTTCTGAAAAGAGCAACCAACTGCCACATGTACCAAGCAAACAAGGAAATCAAATCTAATTCGTTACGAATCAATGCTACTGGTGTCGAGGGTGGAAGCTGCAGAATTCTTCGCCAGCATTTCCCCTCAAGCTTTGACCAAAAAACCTTTGATAAGGTCAATTTTGACTCTGATGAATAGAGGGGGATAGGTGTGGTCTTTTGCCGGTAATAAGTTAAGGCTGGCACAATAGTACATTTGCCAAACTTGGCTTGGATAAGTATGGCTTGATGAGTAGAGGTAATAGTTTTGTCTTGTAGTAACTGTTGGTGAGCACAAGTACCTCTTTGACTGGTGATTAGAGTGCCCAAATATTTATTATGCAAATATCTAAAAAAGCCAGTGTTCTTTTTGTGCAGCCATGTTCCAAAAATGACTTAAAACGTGTACTGTAACATGCATTTTGTATTATGATAATGAAAATAAATCTTTTGACAAGGTCTACAAGACCAATTAGAATTAAATACAACTACACAACATCATTGCCGGGAGGATAGCTCAGCAGCAGCGTATTTGTCTTGGCAGCAAGGCAATGCAGTGCAACACATGTTTGAAACCCGGTCCTAGACTTAGAGACTAGTCACCTATAAAATATTAATTGCCTGCACATTCATTT
Source organism: Ambystoma mexicanum (assembly GCF_040938575.1). Taxonomy (NCBI): domain Eukaryota; kingdom Metazoa; phylum Chordata; class Amphibia; order Caudata; family Ambystomatidae; genus Ambystoma; species Ambystoma mexicanum. The sequence goes on from NC_090928.1 coordinate 1,021,729,481, forward strand.
CCAATTACAAGCATGTTCGAAGTTCTGTTCTCTGGTACAATAAAGACACATCGTCAAGCAGTCACTACTCCATTAAGTCGAGCTGAAAACACAGATGGGGTATTCAGAACCGCTGATACATTTTTAAAATAAAACAAAAAACACTTTTAACATACCACAAGCCCACGTTTGTGGTGTCTTATAGTTTATGGGTAAAGCCAGATCATAAGGTGAGCATATGTTTCTTAGTGGGGCAATGCATCAAAAGGCCATGTTTCTAAGCAGACCTCTACCCGTTGACCTGTGGCACACCAATAAATGCCATCTGTTCTGAGTTTCTTTCATTGCCTAGGATTTCAAGGGGCCTAAACCAGCTTTTACATTAATAATTAACCAAAAGAAATAAAATCACAGTAGAATCCATAATTTGGAATGCTTTGCGTGATTTAAAAACTGAGCACAGATCTACATTCAGCCTTGAGGCCATTGAGGCCACACAAGTGGGGAAAGAGCACTATATAAATAACAAAATACAATACAATACAATACAAAGTGTTCCCCATAATATATGCATAAACAGGATAAATCAATATGTGTGAATTATGTGTACATTTACATATGTCCATCATTTTCTCATATTACAAATCATTGGAACATGAAGGATGGCCGCTGATGTCGAATTGGCTTGCAGCTTTGAATACATAGGCCTCAATCGTGGTGCAGATTCAGAACATAAATCATAAGTGAAAAATTGATTTCATTCAAAATTGATCATAACTCTAAATGGGAGGAGGGAAAATCCTCCCATTGTCAAATGGCAAAAGACATTGGACCAATCAAAATAAATGGGAAGATAATTGGGGCATCAGAATCTGAGAAGAACCTATGATAAACTCCACCTAATCAGAAAACATTGCACAGGTGTAGTCTATCACATATTTAAGTTAAAAACACAGGAAATAGGAGTATTATTGGGAAATCTGCAGATAAAGGGAACTTGTCCAACAGAATAAGTGCAGAGTGGGGTTCTACCTTAGATGTAGCTGATGGAGCCTGATACAGAAACATTGCCCAAGACATAACCAGATTGCCTGAGAGGGATTTAGAAAGCAGGGGACAGACTTTGGGCATAGCTTCCTTCGCAGAGTTGTCTTGAGCTTATTGTTCCTAGCTGTCCTGTGCCTTTAAAAGACAATCCTAAAGTGGGCATAACAACCCCTGTGAATGTTGATGGATGTGTCCAGAACTAGTTAAACATCAGATAGGAATTGAAAGATTTTTAGAGGGCTCCTTTACCAGCTAGGTCAATGAATGGGCACCTGGCTTTAAGGGAAACTTTGCAGTTGTACATTTAAATAGTGGGCATCAGAATTTATGATCATCCAGAATGCAAATTATACTCTGATAGTAGCCAAATAAATAAATTCCCATTTTGTGACACAGATATTGTATTTGCAAATTTGTGAATTGGTGTTACAAAAGGTTTTCACAGATTTGAAGGAATTGTTAAACTTCTTGAACTGTGGAAGTGATAAAAAGATAACACCTGAATATAGCTATATTTCATGAAGTGAATTAGGAAGGGGATGGATTATTCATGTATTCACAAGAAAATGATATCAATTTAAATAACCAGTGTCATTTTTCCAAATAACATTGTATAGAAAGTATAGGAGTCTGCCTTAAACCGGCTCATAATTTCAAGTTGAAATTATGTGTTGATTCCAGGTTTTATCGCAAAGTTATATTTTCATGATTGCATGATGCATTAAATGAAACTAGATGTTGCATGCTCGAAAATTAAAGTTCTGCTTGTAGACTAAATAGTCAATTTCATCACTCCCTGTATTTTACATACACACCCACAATAGAAATTATATGTACAATGCATTTAGAGCAGATCTATCCCTAGAATAGGAAATTTTTAAGTGATGTTCATATATGTTTTTCTTTGATGCCAACATTTGTCAATGGTGTTAGAGAAAATCAAGTGTAATGTATTGTGTAACATTGTTCTCTGATACCAACACTTGTTATTAGTGCTAGAGAAAAATAAGTACAAAATATATTGTACATTACTGATGAGAATACTGAGGTGTTTTATCTTGAAATGTAATACAAGAGGAACCAATTTGAGTATTTATCCTGGAGCTGATTTCATATTTGTCAGGAATAGTTATTTATATTGCAATAAAATAAACTATAAATCAAAATTGGATATCAACATTGGCAACACAAATATAAATCATAATTGCTGCATCATAATAAGTGTTATTTCAGATTTTTATAATAGTAATGACATATTACATTGATTTGCATTTAATTTAGATATTATTAATAACAAAGCCTTGTCCACGAACAGGGGAAACCCAGTCTACTTTAATGATCATGAAAATGCATTTAGGTCCACTCAATTGTTGTCTTATGCTGAAGTTCAAATCAAAGAACATGATACTATTTCGACCTCATTCAGTCAAGATTATTTTATTCATTGAAATATTATTTTCTGCAACAGGGCCTGCCTTTACACCAAACCCCAGTAGTAGATTTCAAAGTTGACGCTCTCTGAATATTAGTTGACATTAATAACCAACCTCCATTATTGGTCCCATACCTTAAGATTGTTATAACAATATTGATGGTAACAGGCCAGAAACTCTCCATACCTGACAAAGGAGAAATGTTATGGTGTACTCCCTGTGCCTCCATGGGCTGGAGGATAAAAAAGCCCCAAACCTACCCCCCTTCCACTACAACCAGTGCTACTCCAGACAAATATTAAAAGGCCAAAACCCACCCCATTTCCACAGCAAAGCGTGCCCTCCATTAAATTAAAAAAATCCCCAAACCCACATGCCTTTTCGCCCATGACCCCTGACTTTCCACTAAATCAAAAAAAGGCTGGAACCCAGCCACCTTCCCACCATATCCCCTGCCCTTCCATTAAATAAAAGAAGGCCCAACACACTCCCCTTTCCACCATGACCACTTCTGCTCCATTAAATTTAAAAAGAACTGCCCAAACCCATACCCCCATTCCACCATGACCCCTTCTCCTCCATTTAATTTAAACAAGGCCCAAACCCACTCCCTTTCAACTATGACCTCTGCCTTCCATGAAATTGCCATGTTGAATTTTGATGCTGTGAGGTTACACCACATGAAACTTTACTGTTTGTTTTTTATTTTGCTATTGTGAGGTTTCATCCGTTTTTCTTAATTTTGCCATTTTAAATGTTGCTACTGTGAGATTCCACCACATGGAACTTTGCTGTTTTTTTAATGTTGCAATGGTGAGGTTTCACCATTTTCATTTTTGCCATTTCGAATTTTGCCACTTTGATTTTTAGTCCTGTGATGTTTCACAATTTTGAATTTTGCTGCTTTGAACTTTGAGATTTCAAATTCTGCTACTGTGAAATTTCACTGCTTTGAGTTTTGCCACTGTGAGGTTTCACCACTTTCAATCTTGACACTGTGAGGTTTCACAACTTGGAACTTTGCTGTTCTGAATTTGCTACTTTGAATTCTGTCAACTTTCACCAATTTGAGTTTTACTGCTGTGAGGTTTCGCCACTTTTAATTTGTGCTGCTGTGTTGTTTTACCAATTGGAACTGTGCTGTTTTGAATGTTGGTACTGTGGGTTTTGCATCACTTGGAATTTGCTGCCTTTGAATTTTGTGACTCTGGGTCTCGCCAGGGTGGGGTTCCGCTGCTTTGGATTTTGCCACATTGAGATTTTCTACTCTGGGATTTGCACATTTCAATTTTACTGCACTGGAATCTCTGTCACTTGAACTTTGCCACTCTTGAACATTTCAGCTTCTGAATTCTGTCTAACTAACCCTCCCCATTCTCTCTTCTACACCCTAACAACTCTCACCTACTACACACACACCCAGAGGGCTAGTGAAAAAACCCACCAAAACACTCAAACCACACATCACTCTCTAGCCAAACTACAAAACCAATAACCTCCAACACCAAATAACGCAAACAATGGACACCGCCCTTCTTGACACAACAAGCCCCAGTACATAAAGCAAAGCACACCCAGAAAGTTCACATGCACAGACGCCAGTTCCTTCTGGTTCTGCATGCATCAAGAGATGAGCACAACATCTGTCCTATCCCTCTCTCAACACTAACCAAGTCAGCCCAGTTTACCTTGCAGAGCCACGTGAGCACCTGGAGACCATGAAAACAGCCCTGTACAGTATAAATCAATTTAACATACCATAACATATTACTTGTGACATGCTAGAAGATGAGATTATGGGGGTAATTCATAGAATTCAGCACACAAGTGGCGCACGCAGCTGGCGCACAGTGTGCGTGTGCAACAGTCTGCGCCAGCCGCGTGCGCCAAAATCCATTTCCGCGCACAGCGTATTCATGGATTTTAACATCCATTACCAGCCGTGGCGCAAAGTGACACAGCGACCCTGCAGCAGCACCAGTTACGCCCCCAACCCCTCCCCGTGCGCCATGTACAGCGCACAAATCCCGTACATGGCGCACAGGCCAGTGGACCAGCATACAGGCCCTCAACCACAAAAACGCCTGTAAAACTCCACGCGCACCCCTCCGAATACACGTACCCTGCTGCGCGGGGAGAATTACACGCGATTGGCCCTGTGCGAGCGGGGTACGTATATTACTGGGGTTCGCAGGGAGTTTCACATGCAATTGGCCCTATGCAAGCGGGGTACATGTATTTTGGGGGTTCGCGGGGAGTTTCACACGTGATTGGCCCTGTGCGAGCGGGGTACATGTATTTCGGGGGTGCGCGGGAAGTTTCACACGCGATTGGCCCTGTGCGAGCGGGGTACGTGTATTACTGGGGTTCGCAGGGAGTTTCACACACGGGGAGTTTCACACGTGATTGGCCCTGTGCGAGCGGGGTGTGTGTATTTCGGGGGTTCGCGGGGAGTTTCACACGCGATTGGCCCTGTGCGAGTGGGGTACGTGTATTTCGGGGGTGCACGGGAAGTTTCACATGCGATTGGCCCTGTGCGAGCGGGGTTCGTGTATTTCGGGGGTGCGCGAGAAGTTTCACGCGCGATTAGCCCTGTGCGAGCGGGGTATGTGTATTACTGGGGTTCGCGGGGAGTTTCACACGCGATTGGCCCTGTGTGAGTGGGGTACGTGTATTTCGTGGGTTCGGGGGAGTTTCACATGCGATTGGCCCTGTGCGAGCAGGGTACGTGTATTTCGGGGGTGCGCGGGAAGTTTCACACGCGATTGGCCCTATGCGAGCAGGGTACGTGTATTTCGGGGGTGTGTGGGAAGTTTCACATGCGATTGGCCCTGTGCGAGCGGGGTACATGTATTTCGGGGGTTCACGGGGAATTTCACATGCGATTGGCTCTGTGCGAGCGGGGTACGTGTATTACTGGGGTTCGCGGGGAGTTTCAGATGCAATTTTGCTGTCAGAGCGGGGTACGTGTATCCAGTGGGGTGTGCGGGGAGTCCCACACGTGAATTGGCAGTGTGGGTCCTCCCAGGTGTGCCCTCTACCTCCTCCACGGCCCCTGCAGGCAGCCCACACCACAGGGGACTACCCAGCACCCCTGGTCATGTCCCGCAGCCAGCCCATCCACCATGGGCATGCCCCCCAGCCAGCCCACATGTCACCTTGCACTAGTGATCACCAACTCAGGTCCCCCAGCACTCCACCCCCCAGCAGTGAGGCTCAGGCCCTGACTCATGTCCCCCAGCACACCCACCCCCCAGCATTGATGGCTACCTGCCAGCAGGCCCCGACTCATGTCCCCCAGCACCCCCACCCCTCAGCAGTGAGGGGCACCTGCCAGCAGTCCCTGACTCATGTCCCCCAGCACCTCCACCCACCCAGCATTGACGGGCACCTGCCAGCAGGCCCGACTCTTGTCCCCCAGCATCCCCATCCACCCAGCATTGAGGGGCACCTGCCAGCAGGCCCCGACTCATGTCCCCCAGCACCCCATCCACCCAGCATTGAAGGGTACCTGCCAGCAGGCCCCGACTCATGTCCCCCAGCACCCCCATCCACCCAGCATTGAGGGGCACCTGCCAGCAGGCCCCGACTCATGTCCCCCAGCACCCCATCCACCCAGCATTGAAGGGTACCTGCCAGCAGGCCCCAACTCATGTCCCCCTGCAACACGAAAGGAAGCTTCACAACCATGGCCCTCATGTGCACCACAATTCCACAGCACGCCACCCTACTCTTGACATGCAATGATTTCACCAATCCACCACACACCGACATGCCTATGTCATGACACAAATCAAAAGTCAACCATGTACATCAACACATGTCGGTCACACACACACACTGTTTGCCATAGATTGTGCAAAACCACAATTTGACATGCATGAACCCAATGAGCGAATCCCACACATGGAATTAAAATATCAAAATGTATTATTAACAAAATCAATGTAATGAAATGAAAGTCAAAAAAATAATACAAAAATGAAATGAAATGCATGTCCAAAAATATGAAAAATGAAATGTAGATGCAATCCAAATAAATCCAGAAGAAAAATGGTCCAAAATCATTGTCCACCAAAACAAATCCAAAGGAAACGTAAAAATCAAAATCCATTGCCCCATGGTGAAATTCAAAGAAAATCTACACATAAATCCAAAGTCCAACTACGTACAATCAATTTTGAAAGGGTCCATGAGCCCAATGAAAGAAACAAAACCAATCTAAAAAACTACCTAAGAAAAGAACTATATACAAAAGTGTGGGGCATAGTCCAATCACCCAAAAAGAAATTAAAACGAAAAGGAAACCTAACACTAAAAACTATTTACAATGGTGGCAGGCTAGTCCGACGGCTCACTTTCCAATGTCCCGGGCCAGAGCATCATCGAACTTCTGGTCAATGTCCTGGAGGCGGTCCTCTTCCATGGCCCCGAGGGTTCGCAGGGATGATGCCATGTTGGACTCCAACTCCCTGCGAATAGCCTCGAGGCACTCGGCCCGCCACAGTGCCCTCCGCATGGAGTTCCCCGCCCTGACCATCGTGAGCCGTGCCTCTTCTGCCCGCCGCTGCGCATCTATACACCGGCCCAACCGCTGCCACACGGAAGACACACCCATTCTAGGGTCCTCCTGCCCTCTGGCCGATGCCTGCCCCTCTGATGTCGATGTCCCTGAGCCATCATTGCTCCCACCTAGAGCCTGCTGCTGCTGTCCATGTGCCTTGTCCGTTGATGCCTGCACATCCTCCATCTGCTGGTCTCCAGTTGTTGTGGTGTCCACCCCTGCTGGACCGCCGACACCCGACTGTGGCAGGGATGGGATCTCCACCAAGCTGGCTGTGTTGGTCAGGCCAGGTCCACAGGGGGCTCTGGTGGAATCTGGGCCGGAACACGGCAGGGAGAACGACTGGCGCATAGTCTCCACAGAGGAGGAGAGGTCCGCCAGAGTGCGTGACACATGTAGGAACCCACCGATCAGGGCCCCTCCCAACAGTGCCACGTCGTGAGGCTGCTCTTTGTGATGGCGTGCGTGCTCCCCCCAGGAAGCACGCACGTCATCACAAATGTCACTCGTGCGCATCGCGACATCAATCAGGACGGGGCCCATACTGTCATGGGACCCCTCGTCCGCACGTAGTGGAGAGTCAGTGACGTGGTCCCCCCTACCTGCGGACAGGCCTGGGACGGGGCATCCCTGCTGGTGCATGATGGTGCAGTCACAGGGTCAAGGACAGCGACATGCACAGGCCCATCCGCGGTGACCTGTGCTGCCTCCTGACCCTGGACTGCACCACTTGCACCAGTGGTACTACCCCCACCAGGCCCCATGTGCGGCTCAGTAGCGGGCTCCTCCTCCTCTGTGTAGACCACCAACCTGGATGTCTCTGCACCGTCTGCCGCCATTGCAAGCCCCTGTGGGGGCTCACCCGGCCCTTCCACAACAGCCGTAGCGGCAGACGCGGCACCAGTGCCCTCGCTCCCGGATGATGGCAATTCCTGGGAGGGTGGCTGGGCCTTGCGTCACTGCCCGGTGGAGGCATCCCCGCCGCTTGGCTCCACAGCGCCGTCTCTGCCCTCTTCTTCACTCAGCGCTGCGTAGACGGAGACATAGAACACAAGCATCAGGGTACAGTACAATATTCCCCTAGACAAGATGCAATAACACATGAGTGGCACTGTCAAATGTCACTTCCATCCTGTCCCTCCACAACACATGGGTGAATGCACGCAACACACATGCAGAAACAGGCACGGCGCCTGCAATCAACATCAGCATCCATGTACAAGGGCCTCTTTTAACCAAAATGTTGCGTTCAAACTCACATGCATCATGGCTCATACTGATCCCATGCACACACATCACCGGAGGGTCATGCATCATGGCTTGTACACCACAGACACAGTGGATACAGCGGTGACCGCACTGCATGAGTGAATCTACACATCATCACGGACATATGTCATGCATCCATGGAGTTTCAAAGTCACACACACACTTCTTAGACACACACACATGTGCAACATACATGTACATGAGAGCAGCACCCATCCCTCACCCCCCCTCCATGTCCAAGAACAGGGACTGGCATGCATTCATGTGTGCATTCATGCATTCATGTGTGCATTCAGCATACAGCTCCCCATGTTGCATTGGAACACATGCACCATCCATGTGGTTCACACATTACTGGTCTCACATGCATGACCATGATGTCCCTGCACACACAAATCCATACATGGCCTATGTTACACATACAGGCAAGTATCAGACTACCAGCACACTGCAACATGCCCTGTCTCACACAGCAATGCTTGGCCACTTACCGCTCAACTCCAGACGGGTCTGCCTCTGAAGGATCTGGGAGTGGAGTGCTGGGCCTACGCGTTCCAGGACCCTCATCTGGATACATTCAGCCTGATTCAATCCTCCCATTTTTGCAACGCATTTTTCAGCCCTAATGCCACATATGTGACATGCTTCTGTCATATATTACACCCCACAATGGGTGACATTTATTACCTTGTTATGGGAATGATTTGACCATTCAGGCTGATCGAGTAAGGACCTGCTCACATTGATTTTTGGGGCCTGTTTGAATCTGGAACATGTCATTTCCTGTCATGTTGAAGTGACCAGCCATTGATATATCAATCTGACTGTCATCACTGTATAATTGTACACTGGATGTGTTGCAGTGTGTGGCACATGCATATTTTGTCACACAATTTAGCTTTTTTCATCTCATCATGTCCATCTCAAATGGCTGGGTGACAGTACTCATTCAGTAACATATGGCTGTACTTGTCAAATATACCATGGCTATGCTAAGTGCCATCTGTGTGCTGGCATGTGTCATGTATGTGGATTGCCCATGCCACTCACAGGCTAATGTGTGCTGCCAGTGCTATCCAGCATGCAGCACATGTGTTGCTTTTCCATATTGGAGTTCTCAATGTCTGCTTTTTGCCTCCCCTTCCAACTCATTGACAGTGCATGCATGCTAGGGTTATAGTCATGTGGGACATGTGTAATTCATGTACTGGATCTCTGGCTTGTCAGGCCAATGTGTCTGCTATGGTGCTCATGCCTGTTTCCATTTGTTGTCTTTCATGTTTTTGCAGGTGATGACGCACTTGATGCTGTTGAGGTGGAGGATATGGTGCAGATCCAGGAGGAATCTCAGCCATGACCGGGCACCAGTGGAGGACGTGGGGTGGTGGTGGGTGAAAACCCAATCCTCCTGCAGACCATACTGTCCAGGGGTGTCTCTGGGTGTCTCTGGGTGCACCTCTCCAGACCTCTATGATTCAAGTGCTGAATCGGACGATAAGACTTATGTGCTGTTGCAGGTGAGTGTTTCTGCCAGGGATGCTGTTCTGTCCAACCCACCTGCCCCGGGGGTAGACGCCTCTATGGGGATGTTAGTGTTGGTAACTCTGCCTTTGGCGGTTACGGAGGCAGGGTCACACTCCACAACATCTGATCCTGTTCCTGGGCCAGCAGATCAGAGGGGGAATGCAGTCCTGCAGCCTCAGGCAGTACCAGCACAGCAAGGTGCAGATCGCCTTGCCCCAAAAAGGTGTGGTGCCCGCCGACGCGGTGGCCGTGCGCCACCAGGCAATACTGTATGGGAAAACTCAGTATAGCAGTACAACAGGGAGCACAACAGGGAGCATCGGTTGAAATGATGGCTCAGGCAATGGATAGGGTGGCCACTTCCATTCTCCCCCCTGAAAGGCAGATGGAGCTCCAACAGCAGGCAACAGAGTCCATTTGCTAATCACACAGGGAGGACATGTTGGCGTCCAACAGGGACCGACGGGCGGCACTGGAGACTCGAAGCCATATCTGTAGAGTCCCAGGGCCACAGGGAAGCCCTGAGGTTAGAACTCCATTTCCTCAGGGAGAATCTGGTTGAACTTGAGGCTTCCCGAAATGTTAGGGCAGAACAGCAGCTGGAGCAGCTCACACGTTCGCTCTCAGTTTAGCTCCAGGCAACACGTGAGGAGATCCGGGCATCACGCGAGGCCATGCATGCAGAAATGCAGGCAACCCGTGAGGTGCTGCATGGGGATCTCCGTACTATCATCCTCCAGAACCAGACTTTCCACACCTGCATGCTTGCTGCCATGGAGGACCATACCAGGGCTTTCCGTGGGCTGCCTCCTATAGCACCGGCATCTCCTGATGTAGCAGCAGAGGGTGAAGAGCGCGACAGCAGTTCTCCCACATTAGCGTAGCCGTGCAGGCCATGAGCCCATGGAGGTATTTTATTTTTGCAACATCCACACAGGTGGGTGTTGGGGTGCACCCTGTCCTCGAACCTCCTGGGTGCCCCTCCCCCCCTGGTCCACACATGGGCATTTTTGATTTTTGTATTTTATTCTTTTACAGTGTGTTGCCTTGTGTGTATTCCAGCTGGGCACATGCAGGCTTGTCCTGTCTTTGGGTTAGATGCTTGGGTTCCTGACACAAACACCCCTCCTGCTTCCCCTTTCCATGGGCTTGCAAAGGGTGTGACCAAGTGACTGTAACTTACACAGTGACATTGGGCTCCCATTAGCAGTGTGGGCAGTCTGTAGTCAAAACTGTGTGTACATCCCTAGTGGGGATTGTTGTTGGATTGAACACTGCATGGTGTATTGATATGTGCTTGTGCATCCATGTCTTTCTCCTTATTCACATGTACCTTCTTCATGTCTTTACTAGGCCGTCTCCTTTGCAGATGCAGTTCATGTTGTATGCACATTTGCCGGACAGCAACACTCTGCAGTTGTAATGGGTCGATGTGCTGGCTTAGTCAGGTTGTGAGGCATGCACTACTTTGATTTTGTACTGTCGTATTTTGACACTGGATCATCCTGTGTTGCTCTTCTGTGTTGCTGGTAAGTATTCGTTCATGTGTGCTGTTTCTTATTGTTTACTGGGAGCATATTGTCTGTGGCCTGTTTACATTTGGAACAGTGCACTTTGTGACACTTGTGTCATGTGTTGTGCATTCATTTTGTAGCTTTCACATTGCATGACATGCCATGGTGTGTTGGGTAGCTGAGATGGGGAGGGGTTGGGTGACATGGCACTATTTTCATGGTGTATTTTTCAAGGGGGTAGTAATTCATGCAGCATGAATGTGTGTCTTTTTTCACACAGCATTGGTTGTATTTAAGTAGGTAGGGATGCACGCAATGTAACACTGCCAGGTGACCAATCTCAGGCTGGTATGGTTGTGACAGTTGACTGTCCCTTATGTCATCATCATTGATTGTCAGCTGGTATGTGCCAGGGCTGTGTGCACTCCACAGGGGTAGTATTTTAGGTGATGTAATTAGCCACCAGCTGTGTACGGGCTGCCTCACCATGTGCCCTTTCACCTCCCATGCGCAGCGGCCGTGCATGTGTTTGGGGATGTGGGGGCACCACCATGTCCACCCGCAGGCCGCGGCAGGTTGCAACGTTGTGTAGGACACATGCTGCCACTATGATCCTGCACACTACTAGGGGCGTGTATATCAGCTGTCCACCAGAGTGGTCAAGAGAGCGAAAGCGTGACTTGAGCACTCGGAATGTGCGTTCCACTATGCCCCGGGTTGCAATATGGACTGTGTTGTATCTCACCTAAGGTGCTGTGGTGGGGTTCCGAAATTGGCGTCATCATGTGGGTGCTCAGAGGGTAGGCAGTGTCCCCTGGGGAGGTGATGATGGGTATCATTAGTGGGGTTGTGACATTACTCAGTATCTGTCATGCATGCATGTGCAGAGGCAATTATACTCACCAAGCAGCCATGTATCGCCATGCCGCCCAGCTTCTAGGTCCCAGTTTAAGGACATTCTGAAAATGAAACTATCATGGGTGCAGCCTGGATAGTTGGCATATACTGTGGTGATGATTCTCTTGGTATCACATACTACCTGCACGTTGATGGAATGCCAGTGCTTGCGTTTTCTATAGATGTGCTCTGTTAACCTGAGTGGACGTAGAGGCACATGGGTGCAATCAATGGCACCTAGCACTTTGGGGAAGTGTGCCACCCCGTAAAAGTCCTCGACGGCAGCCTGCCTTTCTGCAGGTGTTCTGGGCATGTATATGTGCCTGCGGCCTGAGGGGCGTGCAGTCATGATGGCCAACACCTGGTGTAGGCAGCGTGACTGTGTGGCCTGTGAGAACCCCCCACTATGGCACTTGTCCGCTGAAATGTACCAGTGGCCAAGAAGTGCAGTACATTGAGCACCTTTTCCAAGGTGCTCAGTGCTTGGGAGCACAGGGTGGGTGATGTGAGGTCATCCTCCCACTCATTCACCAGGTCGAGTATTATGTGTGGTGGAAACCTGTACCTCCTATACACCTGGTCATTAGGCATCCCAAAAAGGCTGGTCCTGGGTGTAAAAATGCGGGGCCTGGCTATCCTTCTCCTCCTGCGGTGTCCCACGACCACTGCTGTGAGGAACGGTATATTCATCGTAGCGTCTGAGCTTGTTTGTTGTTTGCACTCACTTTTATGCTGCGCGGGGCCGCGTACGCCTGCTTCCTGCTGGCATACGTGTTTCCGGATTAGCGCGTCTTTTTTGGCGCACGCATTTCCCCTGTTCGATTCCATGAATACGTGTTGTAGGCGCGCGTGTGGGCGTTCTGCGCATTTGACTCCTGTACTTCCCCCGTAACGCCCACATTTTCATGCGTTGTTCCCCATTCCGAGTGTTACGCCCTGTGTTCCACCCACTTTTGTTGTGTGCGCCGCACTATGTGCGCCATCGCTGTGCGCATAGATGGCGTGTGCGCCCGTGTGCGCCACGCACGATTTTTGCGCACATTAATTCCATTAATCGGACTGTTAGTCTGTATAAAAAAGTTTCTTTCAAAGAGCAAAGGAAGAGGTTATGCTTGCTTCTGTTTCGTCAGAAGTGACGCCTATAGATGCAACCAATAGCTCATATATTTCCTTTGCAAGGTAAAAGTGGATACATTTAACAATGAATATAGAATTATTACCACTCCTGTATTGTATTGTATTGTATTAATTTGGTTTATATAGCATTTTATGCCAAAGCGCTTCACATTATAACAACAGGGTACATTTAACGATAAATGTACTCCTCAAAACTAAGTTGCACTTGATGAACGACCTCGACACTAAGGAATATTTTTGGCCTCGGCAGACCCCATAAACAAGGACCTCTCCAGCCAATTAGAAGACACATCCAAAATAGCCACCCCAGAAATATTTTCAAAATTCTGCAAGATGGTCAAAGAGCATATCAACATGGCTGATGATGTCTGTGAGATTGAAGAGCAAAAACAAAAGTTAAGGTATTTTTAGACTTAACCTAGGGACCCTAATATGGTGCCAGTTTTTCTAAGACAATTCCGGTTAACACTAGCTTTCATGGAATCACTCACAGAGATCATCAGAAACATAGATTCAATACCAATATACAACCAATTCACAGTACCTTCAATAACCCAGTAATGGAGCTAATGAAACCTAGGGGACAGTGGAGACTATGTGCAGACATAAGTAATCGAATAAGAAGACAAATATATCACATTGGCCTCTCCCGTGCATTGATCAGGGGTAAGCTCCAACTCCAATGCAAGAACTCCAAGCTGGTCTGTGGCAGTATTTAGGTTGATCCACCCTCTGGTTCTCCTCACTTTTTAGCATTTGTTTTTAGTATACTGTAGCTTCTTAGCATTCCATTTGCTCATTTAATACTTTGTCTGCCTTTTAAAACGTTTGAAAAATGAATGGTTATTTTTAATTCATCTTTACTCCTCAGTGCCAGTACCACACATCCTCTGACGCTCTCTTAGGTTGTTAGTTTGGGTTTTTATTGAATTGTATTTGCCTCTGTTGAAATTCCCATTTTTCACTGCACTTTGATTTGGAACTACAGTTCCCATAGGGCTTGTGGTTCTCGCGCCTTTTTTTGCATATCAGGCACAAGACCGCCGGCGTGTGAACTCCAAGCCGGTCTCTGGTGGTCCGTGAAGGGCAGGGAAATGAGGGTGTCTTACTCTCGCTATTGTTCCTTCACCATGGGTATCGCCCAAGTTTTAGCAGCAATTAATGACCCAAAACAGCTACCCTCCCTGATTCCACTCAGTATGTTAATTAATCATGTCCCTCTGGCGTGACCAAGTCACGGCCAACTAAATCTACTCACATAAGGAAGGAGACACAAGTTGGGTCAATAGTGAAAGATACTCTGGAAAATAGGATTAGTATGGGGGTATCTTCTAACTCTGAGGATCCCCAGGTGTTATTTAATACTTGTATGATGAAGCATGCAGACTAAGGGGAACAAAGAGGTGCCATAGGTGTGTCTGAGGGGGCTGAGTTCATTCCGGCCACCCCCGTCAGCCACATCAGCAGACCTTTGAAACCCCATCTTTCAGTTTTAAGTTTCTTGCTTTTTAAACACTAGATCTTTAATGAAGCATGCCCTTGATGTGGCCACACATATTTCAGAGTGTAAGGTGGATATCTGTGCCTTACCGAATCCTGGGGCTATGATGCAGCAGGTCCATCTTTCGTCCTCGCCATACCAAAAGGTTATAGTATGTTCCGTCAAGATAGGATAGAGGGCAGAGGTGGGGGGAGTTGCCTTAATGTTTAAATCTAATTTAGATATGTGTGAGATCAGCTGTCAAACCATTGCTGGAACAGAGTTGAAACTTGTTAAAATTGGTATTAATGCTGAAACCACTATTAATGTATTATTGTTGTATGGATCCCCTAATGTAGGGTCCGATTTCCAGACGCTTTTAACCAATTTTGTATTACCTGTACTTAAACCAAATACCACATTTTTGTTTTTGGGTGACTTAAATTTTTGACTGGATTTAAAAGCTGGCAGCCTGGAAGATTCCCTCATACACCCTGGCTTTGAACAGAAGGTTAAAGAACCTACTCATTGCAAGGGGCACACTCCTGACTGGGTTGCCACACAGTATCATAACTAGGGATTATCAAGTACAGGCCTGCCTATGGTCTGACATTTCTTTGTTCATTTTAATATTATTAGTGATTTTACCATAAAATGAGAGGGTCTTGCAACCAACCCACCCTTGTTAGAAATTATAGGAAAGTGAGTTAATTAGACCTCTTCTCACAACTAGGTGATTCCAGATATCATAAAATCCAAATCAGCAGAGGAAATGTCAAACCTATTCTTGCATTCATTTGGGGACATCACTAAAACCTTAGCACCTTTAAAGATGAAACACCTCAAGGATACAAGAAATAATGTGTTGTTCACTCCAGAACTAAAAAGGACTTAGGGCCTCATTACAACCCTGGAGGTAACCATGCCGCTTTTTGTGGCATGCCTACCTCCATTCCGGGTACCGGGTCCGGGTTCCCTGAATGCAGAAATACCAGACCATTCTGACCTTGGAGGGCCTGGTATTTCCCCGTTCAGGGAACCCGGACCCGGTACATCCCCATTCCCACTTCGGCCCCATAGAGCTCAATGGAAATGGGGATGATGCTCACAACAGGCCCATTAATGACGGGCCCGTTGTTAGCATCCTGGTCTGCTCGCGGGACCCGCTAAGGCCGCCTGGTTTTACCAGGCGTCCTTAGCGGGTCTCGCAAGCAGACCTCGTAATGAGGTGGTAGGGGGTTAATGGAGTGGCAGCTCTACCGGCCCTGTTAACCCCCTTACCACCAGGGACGTAATGAGGCCCTTAAACTTGCAAATTCAAATATTTCTATGCCTGGAAGTCCTGCCAAGCTACACAGACTTTGAAAATATATACATCTGCAGCAAAGGAATATAAACAAGCAGTTATAGAGGTAGAAAAATATACGTTGAATAGGAGGATTCTGAGCTCTCAGTCTGAAAATAAGGAACTCTACAAGATCCTTAGAGAGCAGGAAACCCTGCATGTAGAGGACGTGGGTACTTTGCATAAGCATGATGCCTGGGGTACATCTATTCAGGAAGCTATGTTAGGCAAACTAGAATAAATCAAGGAGAACATTGCATTAAAAAACATATCACAAAAAATTCCATTGGAAGCTCGTGAAGTAGCGGCATCCATGGATAAGTCGTATATGCATCAATTTAGGTTCTCCCCTATTTCATTATCAGAACTGGCTATCATTATCGAACGTCTTAAACCCACAAAAAATAAAGATGATCCATGCTCGGTCATGAAAATAAAATCCTGCTCACCCATACTTATCGATTCATTTTGCAAATTTGTGAATGCCTCTTTTTCAGAAAACTATGTTCCATTAGGGATAAAAAGGCTAGGATCACCCAGATCTTGAAAAAACAGGATTATGTCCTAGAACGCCTCTAAATTACCGGCCATTCAAAAATACTCCTTTTTCTTTTAAAGATCCTGGTCGTGTGGCCTATGTCCAGATCTCAGCACACCTAAATAAATACTCAATTCTTAATGAATATCAGTCTTGCTTTAGACAAGGCTGTGAGACCGAGACAGCTCTAATGGAGCTGAAGTCTAGGTTACTTACCGGTATGGACAATGGACAGGGCTCTTTACTTATGCTGTTATATTTATCTGTGGCCTTCGACCTGGTGGACAATTCCATTCTGGTCACCAGGTTGAGGGATGTTGCCAACTTCTCTGACAATGCAGCTCTATGGATCTCATCATTTCTGAGTAATAGACAGCACAGTCTACTGTGGAGAGGCAGAGGCATTACCGGTTACTTTGGAAGATGGCATCCCTCAGGGTGCTTGTGTATCCCCTTCCCTTTATAATGTTTTCACAGTCCCTTTCTTTGATTTATTGCAACAAAATTATGTGGCTTTTAGAAATTATGCAGATGGCACGCAATGTGTCATCTCTCTAACAGGACTGCATGAACATGATGAAATCCTTATTAATAAGGTGGAAGATCTTATTAAAAATTGGATGCTAGAGAATGGCTTAGCCTTAAAAAAAGATAAGACAGAATTTACGGTGGTTGGTACACTGAACATGATAAATTAGGAACCACTAATGACTGTATTTCCATTGCTGAACGTAAAATTGCCACAAAAAAGAAAGTTAAGACCCTAGGCATCACACTTGATCAGCACCTTAATATGAAGGTGCAGGTTTGCAGTTTGGTTTCATCCTTTGCTTACTACATAAAATTGTTATTCCATCATCGACCATATATTACTCAGACTAATGCGGAAACTATCGTTAGGGCCATTAAAGGCTCAAAAATTGATTATTGTTGTATCCTTCTGATTGGCATTACAAAATCGGAATGCAACTGCCTACAGCTATTTCAAAACAGTGGCCCTCATTACGACCCTGGCGGAGGTCCATGGTGCAATTTGCACCATGGACCATGGCGCAGAGCTGCCAACTCCGCCACGGGGGCTGGCGGACTTACCGCTTCATTCCGACCTTGGCGGGGCGGTTAGTCCCCAATCCCCAATTACCCTTCCCCATTCCCATTTTTGCCCCATAGGGTATAATGGGAGTGGGGAAGGCGTTAATTACGCCACCGTAGATTACGGTGGCGTAATTAACAAGAGGTCCCGTAGCGCCATGGATTTTTCCGCCCGGAAAATCCGGGCGGAAAAATCACCATGGCGCTACGGAAAGTCTTAATCTGGCGGAGAGGTACGCCATGCATTACGCTGGCGTATACCCCTCTCCGCCAGGGTCGTAATGAGGGCCAGTGTGTTTAGAGTCGTCCCAGGCCTTAGCTGGCGAGATCACATTTCGGAGGCCAGAAGGAGCCTACACTGGCTCCCGGTTGAATTGAGATTATTGTATTGCCTGTTGTTGATCATCCACAAATGCAGTATGGGAGTGATACCAACGTATCTGCAGGAACTTCTCATTGAGAAATGTAGTTTGAGGGTTCTTAGATCGAACAATTCGTATCAATTGAAGCCGCCCAGATGCAACACTGATAAAGCCATGAAAGGGGCTTTTGTGAATGTGGCACCGAGGACATGGAACGCTCTTCTGCTGGATTTGAGAAACCTAAAGTCAATCACTAAAGATATTCCTATTTTCTTTAATGTTAATTCTGCTCTGCTCTGCTCGCTTACTCCTTGGCTGGCATCTGTTCCTAGGACTTTGTATCTGTTTTGTTGGTCTTTCTGTCTCTGTTTATTTGTGTGCCCTTAAGCCTATACATCCTTGGTTGGGTGTTATAAATTATATGCCTGGACCTGAAGTCCATTTTAGTATGTTAATAGTCGGAATGAGTTCAATATTCCTACATAAACCCAATACATGATCAATTAAAAAATACAGAATTTGTCCAATGTAGATGATAGAACAGTTGATGGGGAGCTGCCACATTCTGACCCAAATAAGAAACACGGGTGACAAAAAATATATCTTGAAAAAGCACAATGGTGTCCTAAAAAAAGTTATTGTATAGGCCAATGAGATCGGGCCAAGGGTCTTAATCCCCTGAAAAAGAAGGTTGAGATGCAACTGAAATTGAAGAACCCCAAATATCTACATGAATTACATAATCTACTAGTGCTGACCAATTACAGTTGTAAATTCATCGAGGATTATGCATAGATAACTTGGTCTGTCTTTTGAAGGCAGGGGTCAAGTGGAAGTGGCAGGACTCTTAAAAAGAGGCTGTGAAACAACAGAAAATAAGTCTTTCTGAAGCTTTGTGCTTGTCTTAGCCCATCAAAAACAAATAATTGTTCCTGGAAACATGATTTCCTGACACCTGTTTAAATGTGGCCTTGCATGATATGATATGATATGATATGATATGATATGATATGATATGGCATTTATAACGCACCTACTAGTGTTTCAAAGCATGACTAGGCAAGGGAGGGGGAACAGAGGAAAGACAGAGACAGCAATTTTACCAGGCCAGGTGACATTGAGATCACGCAAGTGCAGGGAAACATAACCAGGTCATATGGCAAACATGATCAGGTTTATAAAGTAATATTTTACGCAAGAAAATCTGTATCGGCTGTCGAGATCAAACTTAATAGATGCAAGAAATCACTCCTGTCAACGGTATGGGTACTGAAAATGTATTGTCAGTTAATCCTTGGGGATTCTATAAAAGTCGAGACCTCCCACCAGCCTCTATAATATTTGCAGAGTGACCAGATAACGACTGGGAATGTCTATAAGGAGTATCTCTTTCATTTTTTTGATCCAATGCAGGGTTATCCCGTAGAAATCATATATGGCGAAACAAGAAGAATCCGGTGGAAAAAGGATTAGGCAATCTCTAAGACTGTGTCCAAAATAATTATTTGAAGGACATACAACTTAGAAAACGTAATAATAAGGAGTCATATCTAGATTGTCCTCAAAAGGTGTATGACCATATCACCTTACAGAGAATGCACCATAGTTTATATGGCTGTATGTTCCTACAATGTTAAAGAAAATGATGAGAAGCAATTAGTAGATGATGTTGGGAATGATTGGGTGAATGGCTTCCTTGAACCCTAAACTGACTATAAAATGAATCCCCACAGTAGTCAGTCAGGTGGTGAAATGGATGGCAATATATGAAGCTTCCCTTACTGCTGTTAACCATGAACATCGGGAACTAGTAATCATAACCGATTCAGTTAATTTTCTAAATAAATTCGTTGAGCACTTAATGAACTGAAAATACAGAGGTATGCTTTGTGCAAACTGCAATCCATGAAAACACAGAACGTTAACCCAAACAATAGATGATTTAGTGATGTCAAACAATATGACCCTATTTTGGAAAAAGATAAGGGGGATGCTAATGTTGAAGGCCTTGATAAGACAGAACGCAATTTGCCCTGTCAACTAGCCACAACTGGAATAATCCAAAGAGAATACATTGATATGGAACATCTACTTAGAGAAATGCCAATAATAGCAGTAATTCAATCATGATTTCAAATTGAAAGCACACTTTATAATCTGCAATTGGGCAGATCTAATTACTGCTCAAAAGGAAGATGTGATTGTTGGGTAATGTTATCAATATCAAGAAGTCACCAAGAAAAGCTTCCCTTACTTGAAGCACATTGTCAGGAAAAGAATGATCTTTGAATACTAATGTAATTCTTGGAAATATTCAAAATAGGAAACTCCAATTTGGTTAGGATCATTGAGTGATACTTACCTCTTTTGAAACATAACGCTAAATCATGCACATGACGTAGCAATAGCTTAACACCGGGGAGTCCAAAAAGCAATGGAGATCCTTTGTGAGTTTGCCTGTTGGCCACACATGGGTCAGGACCTGAATACTCATTTAAAAGGATGTTGGGTGTGTGATCAGTTCCAAAAAAGTTCTCCCATTCACTGGGTTACTCTACAAAAGAAAGGAATGATAATACCATGGTCTGTTCTTCATTTCACTTCACATTATTAGTCCAGTGATTTGTTATGCACATGGCAACAAATATATGATGATTGTTACATTTCTCTTTACCATGTGGATGTAATAATTCCCCACCCTTAACTGCAAGCTGGACAGAGAGTGCAGCAATCGTATTGATCAACAACATTTTTCTTGTTTCATCCTTCTTCAAAGGATTGAGTCTGAATGAGGTAGACATTTTACCAGTGAGTTAAAGACCAAGATGTAGGAAATTCTCGGTATGAATAGAAAGTTCAATATTGCCTACTATCTGGCATCTAGCAGCTAGCAGAGGGATGGAGCGATACTATACAACAATTGTGGGAATTCTAAAGCTTGCAGTGAAAAGTGGACCTAGTGGGGACTTACAATTACCACTAGTTCCCAGGTTTTTGAGGTATACCCCTACTTCTGCTATTAAGATGTCTCCTTTTGAACTCATGACTGGTAGACACATGGTACCCCGCATTAATATGTAGAGAACCAGTGGTAGCAGCTTAAAAATGCTTTTTCCTATGTGCAGAGAGATTTGGAGAAAGTTGCAGCAAACATGAAGACCAACTGTGACCTTTGCATCTGCAAGAAAAAGTATGCTGTAGAAGATCAAGTTTACTGCTACAATTTCCAAAGGCATCAATCTAAAGAGAGCTTAAACTTCAAAATGCTCATAACGTTTGTGTTTAATAGGTATCACAGGAACTCGGAGAGAAGGATGCTCCTCTGTACTTCCTCAAAATTAGTGCACACCTTTAGAAAACATATCTGGTTCAAATTGTGTCAAACCTGTGACCAAATGTAAAGGCACCAACAATGAGCACATGTGGTTTCTTGTGAAACACTCAGCACACAAAAAGGCAATCTATAAAATATGAGATAAACATTGGAATATTTTACTTTTAGACCAGGCCTTGAGGAAATGTATCACAGATAAAACAGATCTGGTTCTGAAAATAGCTGATACCATCAGACTTAAATTAGCCCCAGTTTTAAGCCAGCAGATAAGAAGGATATAAGAGACAACTGGCTGACAAAACTTAAAGATATTTTTTTAAATGGAGCACATGTAGCATGCAGACTTTTGCAATGAACTCAACTAGTGAACTCGCACTGTATACTGAAAGGAAATTCAGTAAAAAATGTATATTTTTAATGTATGTCATAGGGTGAGTCTGTAATGCATTTTGTAGAGAAAGGGGGGTATTAACCAGGATATCTTGTTTTTTGTTTGTTCAAAGGAAAAAGAATTTCATTTTCCACACAGATTTGTGCATTGACGTGCTTGTTTGTGAAAGGGTTAGTTTATTTAGATTTTTATATAAAGTACAGACGGGGTTCTTAAGTCCCCATGCGGTCAGCCGACACGTGTTTTGACCCGTAGGTCCTTCTCAAGGCTGATACATATTCAAAATCATATATTGTGACAGTTTGTGGGTTGGGTGACATTGGTGTGTCATGATGTATGTAACATATTTGCAAGGTGCATGGTGTTTAGATGAGAAATAGTGGTGTAATGCATTGCATCATACATTTTCAATATTTCTAACACATTTTTTAAAACATATTTTAAAAAGAGTCAGATCCATCATTAGTGAGAACGGGAGAGAGAGATGGAGAGAGGGAGAGAGAGAAGAAGGCAAGGTTAGCATGTGATCTGGGTAAGAACGAGGTATTTGTGTTGTCAGGATTAGAATTCCTCTTACCTATGTATTCCGATCCAATTCCCCTTGTGGGGTTCTTGTGAGGAAGTGGATTGTTCCTGTATATACAGTGGCTCCAGTTGGGCCCTGTTGTGAATAGATAATAATGGATTAGTGGTGATACGGCGGGCTCCCTAGTCCTATGGTCTGGAGTGCTCTAACAGTTCTTTGGCCATATGTGAGTTTGGGGTCACCTGTGGGTGGGTGATCCTGCTGACAGGCAGGGCCATCTGTCCCTTCTGTCTTGTGGCTAGTGGTACTGGTATGGTGCCACTGCCTTGGTATCGGTACATTTGTTGTGTCATTGCACGTGTGGTTAACCTAGCAGTTCTTGCTGTGAAAGCGGAGGTTGAATACTACGTTGCTTGGTGTGGTGGTGAAGGCTTGGTTGCAAGCTTGAGGGCTGTGAATTCTGATGGTTAAATTTGTACATTGCTAACAGTGGTGGTTGATGCTTGGATGCAAGCTGGTGGGCTTAATTAACGTTGTGGGTTGTACTATCCTGTTGTATGATTGGCTCAGTGTGGCCAGTATGCACAGGGTTCCGGGTTGCCAGTTGGCAGAAATGGCGAGATAAGGTGCTTCTTGGCCGGGGCTCTAATAGAGGGATAAGGCCAATGGTGGGGTCTGTATGGGCATGCACCTAGATATAACATGCAGCTAATCCATGTGCACTGAATGCCATGCTGGTGGTTCTACGGCCGTTTTACTTGGGTTCGGGGAGCCAATTGGCCTGGTGGCAGTTGCCCTACCGTAGCTAGGGGTTCTGGGGGGCTTGACCTACACTACCCAGGGAGCTTACCTTATGTTCCGTCTTGCTGCTCGATGCGGCTTGTGTCTGTGGCCATTGCAAATGCCGACTCATTATGAGCCGTATTGCAATGTAAAGCGCATGCGTGCGCGAAATGAGCAGCGTTCTTGTTCTCACTGCGCATGCGCACTGTTTGAACACTTGGTGTTGGTTCATGGGCTGCCAGGGTGGATGTGAACAGCGATCCTTGTCACATCCGCGCATGCGCACTGGTTGAACACATAGTGCTCGTGCATGGGTGCTTGGGCTGGAGAGGCGCTGGAATGATACCAGGGAGTTCCCATGGTGCACCCAGTTGTGGGTGCTTGGATGAGGGGAGGGGGAGTGGCATAGCCATCCCAAGAGCAATGGAAGCACGATGGGGGGTATTTTTATTTGCTAGTGGTGAGGTAGGGTGGAGTCAAGGGTCTCCTTGGGGGTAATGCCCATATTTTAGTTAGAATAGTGTGGTGGCAGTGCCGTTGCTAGAAGAATTCAAGCAGTTGGTATAGATATAGCATGGTTTGAGGACCATTGGTGTGTGATGGCTTGGGTATCAGTGACCCATAGGACTGGTCTACGGGTGATGAGGCCATGGGTTGCTTGGCTCTCCCGTGTTGCCTGGATTGATAGCCATGGGCCGTTTGAATATCATGGTATCTGGGACCCATAGGTTTGTCTATGGGTGATACAGCCATGGGTGGCTTGTCTCACCTGTGTTGGGTGCTTGGGTCTGTGGTGGGTGGTCTGTTGGACTGACAGGTCGTGGTGTAGTCGGTTGGTAGGTTGACTGTGGGCCTATCTAATTTAGGGCTGCTTGATGTAGATTTCAGGTCCTTAGTGGTTGATATGGGTGGAGGTTGAGGTAATGAGTCAAGGGCAATGCAGAGAGGGGTCAAAAACAAAGGCAGAGAAGGCAACAGTGGGCATTGGCTATTACAGAAATACATTGTAATCATGTTTGCTATTTAGACCATTTTTCACACATCTATAGCGGCATGATTCTTGCTTCTTCTTGTCGTAGACTCAATATTCTATTGCCTCCTCTTGTCCCCATCTTTACTGTCCGTAGTCCGATAAATTGTATCTTTGTCTTGTCTTCCATCTGGTGGTTCTTCTGCCAATGGTTGGCCAGGGGCAGTTTTGGGTCCTGGGAGTGAATGTTGTTTAGATGTTCTCTAGTTCTGATCCGGACCTCCCGGATAGTCCTCCCTATGTATAACTTGTCACAGACACATATAAGTGCATAGATTACATATTTGGTTTTACAGTTAAGGTGTTCGGTGACTTTGAATGGTGGACAGCCTTTGAAGGTTGCACATTTGGTTTGTGTAGCATATTTGCACATTGAGCATGTGCCATATTTTGTGAAGCCAATTGGTATTTGACTGCTGAGCCAATCTTGTGCCGTGATGTTTTTCTGAGATAGAAAAGATGGGCTTAGTATGTTACGTAATGTCAGGGCTCTGCTAAATGATAGACATGGATAAGGTTTTAGGCAAGGTTTAATGTGTTCGTCCATTAACAGCAGACACAAATGGTGGCGCCCCTCCTTCAATTCCTTTTAGTTTCAGCTCTGCAACCATACTCCTCCCGGAACCCATAGATATTGGTTTCCCAGAAGCTGCTCAGCAAGTCATGGGAATAAGGCAGCCAGATCGCTAGTCTTCATTGTTTAAACTATGGCAGTATCTGATAGTCTCCGAACTTCTGATTTTCGTTCTTCATAATGAAAGCTGGAATTGGTCCATTGTGTCAGTTGGCTAGATATCGGAAAATAATGCATTCTTAACCTGTCCACACTCCGTATCAAAAGTAAGTTTACACTGAAAAACAATGTTGAGTGAGTAGCACTCTACAAGGAAATAATCTCCAAAAATCCTGAAATTTACATAATATTTACATCAAGAATAACGATTTTTTTAAATATTTACTTTGTACCAAAGAAACTATACACATCAATGGGAACACAGATAAAAAAAAACCTGCTAAATCACAAATTCCACCAGAACATTTAGGGGATAATTCATAGAATTAAGCGCAAAAGTGGCGCACGCGGCTGGCGCACAGTGTGCGTGTGCGATAGTCTGCGCCAGCCGCATGCGCCAAAATCCATTTCGGCGCACAGCGTATTCATGGATTTTAGCCACCAAAAGCAGCTGTGGCGCAGAGTGGTGCAGCGACTCTGCAGCAGTGCAAGTAACGCCCCCAAGAACGCCCCTCGCGCAAGGAAAAGCCATCAAAATCCTCAATCCAGCGCAAAGGGCTGCACTAACCCTGGACCAGTATACAGGGCCGCCACAAAGCACACGGCAAGCAGGGATTGTGTATTACTGAGGTTCGTGGGAAGTTTCACCCCCGATTTCAGCAGGGTACGTGTATTCCCTGGGTGAGGAGAAGTCTAACACGCGATTTCAGCAGGGTATGTGTATTTCTGGGGTGCGGGGAAGTTTAACACGATAATATCAGCAGGGTATGTGTATTTCTGGGGTGTGCGGGAAGTTCCACACGCGATTTCAGCAGGGTACGTGTATTTCTGGGGTGCGTGGGAAGTTCCACACGCGATTTCAGCAGGGTACGTGTATTTCTGGGGTGCGGGCAAGTTTCACACACAATTTCAGCAGGGTACGTGTATTACTGGGGTGTGCGGGAAGTTCCACACGCGATAGGCCCTGTGCGAGTGGGGTATGGTTATTTCGGGGGTGCAGGGGATTCCTACACGTGAATTGGCAGTGTGGGTCCTCCCAGGTGTTCCCTCTACACCCTCCATGGCCCCTGCAGGCAGAACACACCACAGGGGACTACCCTGCACCCCTGGGCATGTCCCACAGGCAGCCCATCCACCATGGGCATGCCCCCCCAGCCAAGCCACATGTCACCTTGCACTAGTGATCACCAACGCATTACCCCCTTGCACCCCCACCCCCCAGCTGTGCAGGGCACCTGCCTGCAGGCCCCCAGTCATGTCCCCCAGCACCCCCACCCCCCAGCAGTCAGGGGCACCTGCCTGCAGGCCCCCACTCATGTCCCCTTGCACCCCCACCCCCAGCGGTGTGGGGCACCTGCCAGCAGGCCCCCACTCATGTCCCCCTGCACCCCCACCCCCCAGCAGTGCAGGGCACCTGCCAGCAGGCCCCCACTCATGTCCCCTTGCACACCCACCCCCCAGCAGTGTGGGGCACCTGCCAACAGGCCCCCACTCATGTCCCCTTGCACCCCCAGCACTGAGGGACACCTGCCAGCAGGCCCCCACTCATGTCCCCTTGCACCCCCACCACCCAGCACTGAGGGGCACCTGCCAGCAGGCCCCCACTCATGTCCCCTTGCACACCCACCCCCCAGCAGTGCGGGGCACCTGCCAGCAGGCGCCCACTCATGTCCCCTTGCACACCCACCCCCCAGCAGTGCTGGGCCCCTGCCAGCAGGCCCCCACTCATGTCCCCTTGCACCCCCACCCCCAGCAGTGTGGGGCACCTGCCAGCAGGCCCCCACTCATGTCCCACTCATGTCCCCTTGCACACCCACCCCCCAGCAGTGCGGGGCACCTGTCAGCAGGCCCCCACTCATGTCCCCTTGCACCCCCACCCCCCAGCAGTGTGGGGCACCTGCCAGCAGGCCCCCACTCATGTCCCACTCATGTCCCCTTGCACCCCCACTCCCCAGCAGTGCAGGGCACCTGTCCGCAGGCCCCCACTCATGTCTCCTTGCACCCCCAACCCCCAGCACTGAGGGTCACCTGCCAGCAGGCCCCCACTCATGCCCCCTTGCACACACCCCCCCCAGCAGTGTGGGGCACCTGCCAGCAGGCACCCACTCATGTCCCACTCATGTCCCCTTGCACACCCACCCCCCAGCAGTGCGGGGCACCTTCCAGCAGGCCCCCACTCATGTCCCCTTGCACCCCCACCCCCCAGCAGTGTGGGGCACCTGCCAGCAGGCCCTGACACATGTCCCCCAGCCAACACGTCATCAAAATCTAGATCCCTGACCCTTATGGCGGCCTCCACATGCCAAAGACCCACCCAAGTATTGCATCCACCCACATAGAAATGCCAATTACATGACACAACCCCAATGGCAAGTATGTAAATGAAGACATGTCCCTCACACACACACAATGGGTGCAAGTGAATTTCAAAACCCGTATCATGACATGCATGAAACCAATGAGATAATACCACACATCGAAGTTTGAAGAAAAAAATGTATTAAAATCAACATGAATGGAATTAAAATCAAACAAACGACAATGGAAATTAAAAAAGAAAAGCTACATGTCTGTAAAATAATGAAAAACAACAAATCATAATCCAAAGGAAAGGTGTCCAAAGTCACAGTTCCAAAAATAAAATCCAAGGGAAAAACAAAAGTGAAAACCATTGCTCCATGGGGAAATCCAAACATAAAATTAGAATCCAACAGTTAACTATATACAGATGAACAATCCAGCGTCCATGATCCCAACTGAAGAAATTAAACCTATCAAAAACTCCTACCTAATACAAAAACTATATACAAAAATGTGGTCCATTGTCCAAAAGGTCCAAAATAAAGAAAAAAACAAAGGAAACCTAATACTAACTAAATAACTATTTACAAGGGCAGCGGGCAAGTCCAAGGCTCACATGTTGATGTTCCGGGCCAGGGCATCATCGAACTCCTGCACGATTTCCCGGAGGCGGTCCTCTTCCATGGCCCCGAGGGTTCGCAGGGACGATGACATCTGGAACTCCTGGTCCCTGCGAATGGCCTCGAGGCAATCGGCGCCTCAGGGCCCTACGCATGGAGTTCTCTGCCCTGACCATCGTGAGCCGTGCCGCTTCTGCCCGCTGCCGCTCCGCATCTATCGCATGGCCCAACCGCTTCCCGTCCAGGGTCCTCCTGCCCTCCGGCCGATGCCTGCCCCTCCAATGTTGATGGCCCCGAGCCATCATGGCTCCCACCTACAGCCTGCTCCTGCTGCTGCTGCTGTCCATGTGCCCTGTCCATTGGTGCCTGCAAATCCTCCATCTGCTGGTCTCCAGTTGTGGTGTCCACCCCTGCTGGACCGCCAACTCCCGACTGTGGCAGGGATGGGATCTCCACCAAGCTGGCTGTGTTGGTCAGGCCAGGTCCACAGGGGGCCCTGGTGGAATCTGGGCCGGAAGACGATGTGGAGAACGACCGGCGCACAGCCTCCACAGAGGAGGAGAGGTCCGCCAGAGTGTGCGACACATGTAGGAACCCACCGACCAGGGCCCCTCCCAGCAGTGCCACGTCACGACGCTGCTCTTCGTGATGGCGTGCGTTCTCCGCCCAGGAAGAACGCACGTCATCACGAATGACACGCGTGCGCAATGCGACACCCACCAGGATGGATCCCGTATGGTCGCGGGACCCCTCGCCCGCAGGTTGTGGAGAGGCAGGTGATATGGCACTCTCCCCTACCTGCGGACGGGCCTGGGACGGGGCCTCCCTGCTGGTGCATGATGGTGCAGTCACAGGGTCAAGGATAGCGACATGCACAGGCCCCTCCGCGGTGACCTGTGCTGCCTCCTGACCCTGGCCCTGGACTGCACCACTTGCACCAGTGGTACTACCCCCACCAGGCCCCATGTACGGCTCAGTAGCGGGCTCCTCCTCCTCTGTGGAGACCACCAACCTGGATGTCTCCACACCGTCTTCCGCCATTGCAAGCCCCTGTGGGGGCTCACCCGTCCCTTCCGCCACAGCCGTTGTGGCAGACACAGCACCAGCCCCCTCGCTCCCGGATGATGGTAATTCCTGGGAGGGTGACTGGGCCTTGCGTCGCCACCCAGTGGAGGCATCCCCGCCGCTTGGCTCCACAGCGCCGTCTCCGCCCTCTTCTTCACTTGACACTGCGTAGAGGGAGACATAGAACACAAGCATCAGGGTACAGTACAAAATACCCTAGACAGGAAGCAATAACACATGAGTGGCACTGTCAAAAGTCACTTCCATCCTGTCATTCCACAACACATGGGTGAATGAACACAACACACATGCAGAAACAGTCCGGGCGCCTGCAATCAACATCCATGTAGAAGGGCCCCTGTAAACCAAGATGTTGCCTTCAAAGTCACATGCATCCATGGATTTCAAGGTCACACACACACTTCTCAGGCACACACACACACATGTGCACTATACATGTACATGATATCAGCACCCATTCCTCACCCCCCCCCCCTCCATGTCCAGGAACAGAGACAGCCATGCATTCATGTGTGCATTCCACATAGAGCTCCCCATGTTGCTTTAAAACACATGCACCAACCATGTGGCTCACACATAACTGGTCTCACATGCATGACCATGATGTCCCTGCACACACACATCCATACATGGCCTATGTCACACATACAGGCAAGCATCAGACTAGCAGCACACTGCAACTTGCCCTGTCTCACACAGCAATGCTTGGCCACTCACCGCTCAACTCCAGACGGGTCTGCCTCCGAAAGATCTGGGCGTGGAGCGCTGGGCCTACGCGTTCCAGGACCCTAATCTGGATGGCACTCAGGCGTGCCCGGCCCCCCTTCGCGAGGCGGCGGGCCTTGTGGAGGGTCCTGGACCTGAAGTCCTCCCAGCGCTTCTTGACATGCTTGATGTCGCGGGTTGCCACCCCCTCCGCGTTGATGGCAACCACTACGTCGTCCCAGATCCTCTCCCGCCCTTCCTTGTTGGCGCGTGATGTTCCGAAGAGGGCATCATAATGCCCCAGGACATGCTCCACCAGGACACCAACTTCGGTGGCAGTGAAGCTGGTGGCCCTCTGCCTCTCTGGCTGGGGGTTGCCAGTGGTGCCAGATGGTGTAGTGCCCGACATGGCAACCCCAGAGGCAGGAGTGGGTGGGCAACTGGGTCCTGGGGCTGGGCTGTGGAGTGATGGTATCCCAGTCGGGAGTCTTCAGTTCCAGCAGGTGTGGTCACAGCAACTGCACCCCTGGCTGATGTGAAGGCAGCAAATAGCAGGGCACGTGGGCAGCAGGCAGTCAGGCAGCAGCAGATGGCAGGTGGAAGCGTGCTCGGGGCTCTGGGGAGCAGTGATTCGGCCTTTTGTGCAGGAGCGTGGTCTTCTGTGTGTTTTCGCGTGGCCAGCTTGGTACGGAGTGATTTGGCACGTGAAAAATGTGCACATCAGCGTGTAATTCGATGAAAGGCCCCTAGCGCATAAGCGCGTCAGCACTCATATGTGCTTTCATTGGACCAAAGGCCCTTCAAGCGTAAGCGCCTCTGTGGCGTGACATGCGCGGGCGTGCGTGGTCATTTCCCTCGTGACGTTAGCATAGTGGTTCAGCATGCGTGAAAAAACTGCACGTCCGCGTGTGAATGCGTGTAATCCGAGGAAAGGGCCCATGCGCGTAAGTGACGTGACGCGCGTGGGCGTTTCCCTCAGCACGGGTTAAAGGTGAGCGGGGCAGCAGTTCGCTGTACGTGCCTATCGTGGAGACTGACGTGTGTTGCTGCTTCCTATTGTTTTGCGCGCCATCACAACTTCACAGCTATCAAGGACGTATCTCTTCTTTTGGTGGGGGTATTGGCTACGCGTGTTTTTCTGCATCGCGCTAGTCAGACGGTGAGTCGCATTGCTATTTTTCCCACTGCGGGTGCCCCTGTGTATCGCACCCATTTTCGAGGTCATAGTAGCCTGCGTGTCCCATGCGTACGCGTTATTCGTGTTACTGGGTGCCACCGCGTACTGCGGGAGGTTGATTCCATGCACGTAGGCTGCAGGGTTGCGTGCACGGTTTTACTGCAGTTTTGGGGTGCCTGAGTGTTGCGTGACCCTTCACTACATCACCGGGGACACATACAGCCTTGCAGGTGCAGGGGGGCTGTTAACATCGTGCTTCCCACCCCCTTCACCCCAATTGCCCAGGTCAATTGTGGTGTACACCTCCCATTGGCACTACTCCATCTGTGCCGGCACTACTACATCTGTGCCATGGTTGGGAGGCCAGCAAAGGTGAGGGGCGCCTCAGCTGGGCGTACTCCTCGTGGCAGGCGTGGTCGGGGATGTGGCCATGGTGACCAGGGAGTAGGTGGACTCCAGGGTGTCCAGGGCTGCCACAGAGGGGGAAGAGGCAGGGGTGCGCCACTTAAGCACAATGTTGTGCCATGTGTCGGTGCAGTCATGCCACCACCCCCTGTGGTTCTGGGAGATGCAGCTTCTGCATCTGGCACTGGCGCCCGTGTGACCCGGCAGTCCGTTCCATCAACTGCCACGGGCCCAAGGGTAGTGGTAGCTACAGGTGCAACTGTGGACACCGCCACCCAGGCTCAGGGTCTGCCAGCGCAGGCTGCTTTGGCACTTGAAGAGCCCTTGGAAGATTTCCAACAGGCCAGGAGGGAAACCGTAGGGGCATGCAGGGCTGCTCTGACCAAAACACGTGTGCCTGGGGCAGTTATGTCATCTGCTGCCCCGAACAGCCGGGTGTTGGCAAGTGCAGGGGCAGATGCACCCAACAACACCCCGGTTGTGAGTCTGCCAACCAGGACCGTTGCGGTCAATGACCCTGCCACAGCGGATGTTGCTGCGCAGGGTCCATTAGAGGGCACCCAGCTGCCACTGACACAAGTCAGGCCTTTGGTCGTCCCTCCACCTGCCACTCCCTTGGCTCAATCCACCGAACCCACTGGCCAAACTGGTCAGGGCGGCATTAGCCAGCCAGGGTCTGCGCCACAGTCCAAGAGGAGGAAGGTTGCACCTGCAGCACAGGCTGGGACCCCACACACAGCCACGACCTCCTGCACGTCGAGGAAGAAGCCTTTCTGCAAGCAGGAAATGGACTTCCTCGTGGACTACCTGCGGGGCCACAGCCGTGACATGCTAGTGGGTGCCAAAAGTCAGACTACGGCTGCCCACCGTGACACCCACTGGAAGCAAGTTGCGGAACATGTCAGTTGATTCGGCCATGAGGTGCGCACGGCGCAAGAGTGCAAAAAGCGTTGGAATGACCTCAAACGCAGCGCTAAGGCTAAGGGTGCCTCAAATTACAACTTGACTCTGGTGACTGGCGGTGGGCCTGCACCAGAGGAGGAAGACCTCACTCCGCATGAGTCACTCGTTGCAGAGTTCATACCACTTGAATCGGTCGAAGGAGTGGGAGAGATGCTGGACTTTGATGCCCAGTCTGTGAGTGTTGATGCGTGTTTGTTGAGGACATGTGTGTTTTACTTGTGGGATGTGTTGTGCATGATTGCCACTACATGTGACGTGTACATGGTTCTGATGTGCAAGTAATGCAATGCTTCCGTGATGCATGTCTGCTCTGCTGGATGATGGACATGTGGAGCAGACGGGGACTGTCCGCATCACCACTATTGCACCCTACTCACATGCTGGTTACCAGTATACCCCTCCGGTCCATGTTCCAGCTCACTGGCCCTTCTGCATGTGGCGTGGGGTGACCTTACTCTCAGCCCAGGCACAATGCCATAGCATGACTGACGTGCATGTGTCCTCTGCCTGCATGCGGGTACTCCATGTAGGCATGCTCCCTTGCCCCTCCTCCGCCACTCTGCACCCCAGTTCCACCTTTGTACTGGTCTGCTTCAATCTTGCCATTGGGTACTTTCCTGTTCATGCGTCCTGTGTACATGCTAACTTCCAGCGGACAATCTGCCAGACATATGCTGTGTGGTACAGCCTTAGTACTTGATGCAGGGTATCTCACTTGTACTGTGCATAGGTCAGATGCCCCGCAGGGACATGAGTGCCCATTCATGCTCCATGTGCATTGCACGCACACCCCTATGTGTCCTTGACTGGATGATCACTGTAATACAAGTCCTGGGTGACATACATTGCATGGCATCTCATCAGCCTTCCCATGTCAACTGTGGCTCAGTACTGCGTTGCACACATGTTTAGGGTCTGACAATCTGTGTGGGTCACAGGCCTCAGCCTGTTTAATGGCCAATGACTCTGTCCGACTGTTGTAGTGTCTTCTTCACACGTGGGCGGCCTCCAGAGTTTTCATCATGTGTCCTGCTTACTGTCCCATCATCATTTGCAGTGTTGTCACTTGAATCACATTAAGCTGTTGATGCCAGTCAACACTGCCTGTCAATACACAGGTCTATGGTCAGCCTTTTGATACCATGCTAGACATCCCTGCTTTTGCAGTTGGGTGGAGGGGTGCTTTGCTTGTAGATATGCTACCCATTGAATACACATTGCACGTGATGCCTGAATTTGACCTTGCACTGCCTTCACCTTTCCTGACACACACCATGAAGTCCTTGTACATGTAGGAAGTGAGTGACATACACATTTGCTGCACTGCATAGACCCACTGCTATGCAAACTGCCACCTTTCAACAGGTCTGATCACATAAGCAATTCAAAGTAGACCCAGCATGCATGCCAGGTTCTATTTTGTGTTTCACATGTCTGCCTGATGTGCTTGTTGTCGGTGTGTGTGTGTGTTGTGTGCTTCTGACATGTGTGGTGACCTTTTTTCTCTATATTTTTCAGATGATGACGCAATGGAGCCGGAGGATGGTGTTGTCATGCCAGACACAGGGTTGTTACCACTACATCAACCCGGCACAAGTCGGGGTCGTGAGGTGGAAGGCCACGAAAACCCCAAGTGCTACAGTCCATCTTGTCTCTGGCTGCCTATGAGTCCAGCCCTGATTACGACTCTGACGTCCATGTCGAGTTGGATCAGCATCAAGTCCATGTGTCAGGGGTGAGTGATTCTGATGTGGACACTCCAATGTCCGCGACACCTGCACTGAGGGGTCAGACAGGCTTGGTACCTCCGCCGTGGTGGATCGGGACGCAGGGTCACCCTCCACACCAGTCACTGATGTGCCTGGTTCATCACGTCGACGGGGGCATGTAGTCGTGCAGCCGCGGGCGGTGCCAACACAGCGAGGACACCCGGTGCTTGGGTCCCGCAGGGGTCAAGCCCAGCAACGCGGTCGCCACGCGCAACCGCAGTATACTGAGTGGGAGCAAGACATGACTGCCAATTCCGAACAGCAGGTGGCAGCAATGGAGAACATTGCTGAGAGTATGGAGCGTGTGGCCCGATCTGTGCTCCCCCCGCTAGGCAGGTGATTCTCCAGCAGCAGGCGGCACGGTCCACTGCCCGCTCGCTCAGGCTGAGCATGGCGGCCTCAGAGGGGCCTCCCTCTGGAACAGCCTTCCTGCCTCCCTGAAACTTGAGGAGAACCATCTCCGGTTCTGGAAGCACCTCAACACCTTCCTCTTTGCTTCTGCTTTCTCTCTCCCTCTCCCTTGCTAATTTCTTCACTGAGACTGCACTGAATCTGCAACTGGGCCACTC
Source organism: Ambystoma mexicanum (assembly GCF_040938575.1). Classification (NCBI taxonomy): domain Eukaryota; kingdom Metazoa; phylum Chordata; class Amphibia; order Caudata; family Ambystomatidae; genus Ambystoma; species Ambystoma mexicanum. The sequence goes on from NC_090928.1 coordinate 1,021,764,054, forward strand.
TCACCGACCTCGGTCCCTGGCCCAGCCACTCTCCACTTGCACTGCCTCCCTGAAAACCCCTGCACTGCGGGACTGTCTCTGTATCCCTACAGCCCCCCCTTCCCAGTACTTGTCTGCACTTACCTTTGCACTTGCCACCAGCTGGCCTATTTATTTATTTTTTATTCTACTTACCCTGTACTGCACTCCCCCCCTCCCCTTCCCCTTTCACTTTTCCCTTCCCCCTATCCCTGCACTTGCGCAATCTAAATGACACCTGGCCTAGTAGGATCGTTGTCTGTCTTCCCTTGTTCCCCCCTCCCTGCCTAGTCACGCCTTGAAACACTTGTGTATAGGCGCGTTACAAATGCCATATCATGTCATATCATGTATCATATGTGTGCTTTTTGGTCACACAGGATAGCTTGTGTTTAAGTAGTTAGGGATGCACACAATGTGGCACTTCCATTGCAACAATCTCAGGGTGGTAAGGTTGTGACAGTTGACTGTCTCTTTGTCATCATCGATTGTCACCAGGTATGTGCCAGGCCTGTGTGCACTCCACAGGGGTGGGAGTTTAGGTGAAAAATGTGGCCACAAGCTGGGTCCGGGCTTCCTCGCCACGTGCCCTATCCCCTCCCATGGGCAGCGCCTGTGCCTGTGGTTGGGGATGTGGGGGCACCACCATGTCCACCGGTACGCCCTGCCGTGTTGCAACATTGTGCAGGACACATGCTGCCACAATGATCCTGCACACTACTGGGGGTGCATAGAGTAGCTGCCCACCCAAGCAGTCAAGGGAGCGGAAGCGTGACTTGAGCACTCCCAATGTGTGCTCCACTATGGCCCTGGTTGCAATATGGGCCGCGTTGTATCTTACCTGGGGTAGTGTGGTGGGGTTCCGGATTGGCGTCATCATGTGGTTGCTCAGAGGGTAGGCACTGTCCCCTGGGGAGGTGAAAGTGGTTGTGATTATTGGGGTTTGTGTATTTGTTTGTGTGTGTGTGTGTGACATGCATGCATTTGCAAGGGCATTTGTACTCACCTAGGAGCCATGTGTCGCCATGCTGCCCAGCTTCCAGGGCCCGGCTCAGGGCGGACATTCTGTATATGAAACTGTCATGGGTGGAGCCAGGGTAGTTTGCATAGACAGAGGTGATGATTCCCTTTGCATCGCATACCACCTGTACGTTGATGGAATGCCAGTGCTTGCGGTTTTGGTAGATGTGCTCAGTGGCCCAAGGTGGACGTAGGGCCACATGGGTGCAATCTATGGCACCGAGCACTTTGGGGAAGTGTGCCACCCTGTAAAAATCCAGGACAATGGCCTGCCTTTCTGCGGGTGTTCTGGGCATGTATATGTGCCTGCAGACTGAGGGGCGCGCTGTCATGATTGCCAAGACCTGGTGTAGGCAGCGTGACTGCGTGGCCTGTGAGACCCCCACCACTATGGAAGTGGTCTGCTGAAATGACCCAGTGGCCAAAAAATGGAGGACATTGAGCACCTTCTCCAAGGGGCTCAATGCTTGGGAGCAAAGGGTGGGGGATGTAAAGTCATCTTCCCACTCCCTGACAAGGTCTAGGATGATATAGGGTGGAAACCTATACCTGCCGCAGACCTGGTCGTCAGGCATCCCAAAAAGGCTTGTCCCTGGTGAGAAAATGCGTGCCCTGGCTATTCTCCTCCTCCTGAGGTGTCCCACGATCAGTGCTGCGACAAATGGGGCATTCATTGTAGCTGTATATACGTGTTTGTTGTTTGCGCGCACTTTTATACTGTGCGTGGGGGCTCTTCCGCCATGCCTTCGTGTGGCAGACGCGTTGACGCCTGTGCGCGTCTTTTGCCGTGCGCGGGTTTCCCGTATTCAAATCCATGAATAAGGGTTGTTCGCGTGCATGTGGGCGTTCCGTGTAGTTCCCTGCAGTACTTCCCCAGTTACGCCTTCTTTTTCACGTGTTGTTCCCCAATGCGCGTGTTACGCCCACTGTTCTGCCCACTTTTGTTGCATGCGCCGTGCTATGTGCGCTTTTGCTGTGCGCGTAGCGCATGCCGTTTGATGACGTGTGTGCCCGTGTGCGACATGCATGGATTTGGCGCACGACCAACGGGACACTAGCGCAGCGCCTTCCTTGTATCGCACGCGTGCGTGTGCGCTTGATTTCTCGCGGTTGCGCCACCTTGCGCCTGCTTGCGCTGGGATTGTCGGCGCACCTTTGTTCCATGAATCGACCCCTTAACATTTAACATAGACAACAAACCAATCACATTGCTGGATTCTTGTCAAAATTGAAAATATATGCATAAGTATTTGTAACATCAGTAATCCTTAACAAAGTAGATGGACATATTTTAAAGTTTCTCGCAAAGTGTTTCAGGCGATGCTGTGCCTTTCTTCAGAAAATTCAGGATGCAACTTCAACTTAGCAATTCTAATGCAAAGACAAAACAATTGGGTGTAAAAAAAATAAAAAAAGTAAATATGTTAAAATAATTCTAACCATTATTGATTGACAGAAATTATATAAAAAATCTTTACTCACTAGAATCTACAAGAGAATTACTGAATAATCGTTCATCAAATTACATCCAACTAGATGTACAGCACATTTCTACAAAGAATAAACCTTTAAGAAAACCAGAAGTCATGAAAATGTCATGTGATATATATAAAATGAATCAAAAAATTCAAAGAATAACCAAAAAAACAAATCCCTGGATTAAAATAAATGTTCTCCAAGAACATCTTTGAATTTTTACATAAACAAATGGTGTTAAAACACTGCTGCCTATTTGCAAAGAAACTAAAACTAAAAGAAAATAAGGAAAAAGTCTAAAAGCACTCCAATTATTACCTCAAAAGTGTAAGTGTGCATATCCCTGGAATGTCTTTCAAAATGGAGGATGAAACCCAGCAAAAAGCACCACTTTCCTTATACTGCCATATGATATCATATCATAAACGGTGTATACCGATTTCTTTCACCTCTTAAACAACTAGACTGCAATCAGTAGATAGTCATGGCGAAAAGTAGATTCCATTTTAAGAAAAATTAGAGCTATCGCATTGGAATTAGGCTGGAATGCATTGGATAAACCTTTTAAAATAATATTTGAGATATAGCAGTGATTGTAATGAGAAAAGTAACCTTAATTGAAATCATATTAATGAGAAAATAATATTCAACCTAAACATCCAGTCATAATGAAGATGTTGCAAAGCTGAACCAAATTATATAATATGAACACTTTAGAAATCCAGGGGTGAAAGCAATGCCAATAATTAAAACATATCTAAACAAAAAGTAACAAATGAGTGTAGAGGAAGAGACAAATACCCCTACCAGAAGCTCCTACCCCAGGTTTCCTATATGTTGGGAACCGGAAATTGCGACATGCACAGTACCAGTGAGGATGCCTATACTGCAAAGAATTCTTGAGACAAGGTATCCATTGAAAAACCTAATATGCATTCACGAAGAAGTAATGGTCTTCTGGAAAATGTCCCGGAAGAAGTATGAAAATGAATGAGAAAGAAGACTGGTGATGTCGTACGAATCAGAACTGACGCATCCAGAAAAGACACAAATGAAGAAGGAATATAGACATTCTATAGGATCTGAGGATGAGGTATCGGAGTAAAGCAACATTTTGGGATTGAAATGAAGATTGCCCGTGTGAAGAAACACTGAAGAAAATTCAAAGTCATTTTACAATTGTACAGATGGTGTAACACAAGTAAACAAAGTAATCCTGAGGCTGGCTATGTAGTGAATCGATTGCGGTGATGCGCCAATGTATGTACATAGGAATGTATAGAATCTGGATGTTCCACAATGCACTTTAACAAACTTGAACCCCGTGAATGGAAAGGGATTGAAGTGTGGCGCAGTTGAAAATAGCTGATGGCAATGGAGAATTCAAGAAAGGCTGGCTGGCCCAGCACCAAGAGTCGGGCCACCATGAGCTTGGTTGTCTATCAGGAAGCTACATGAATGTGATAAAGAAGCTAACTTCTGTTTGAGGTGAACTGGAAAAACACTGAAGGTGCCAATAGTTCACCATTTAATAGTATTTTATGCAGCGAAAAGCTCAAAAACGTGGTCTCCAGTCACATGATCAGATGAAAATAGACTTTGGGTCGAGCTACACCGAAACCAGAAGATAACACCATGCCACACTCCCTTTTATTCTCAGGCACAGTGAACCTCTACAAGACAGAGTTCAAAGCCTAATTGAATGGCCGACCGCAGGAGTGATGATGGATGAGGGCTAATTGGGTGGGGAGGCATGACCAGGCCAACCCTCCCAGCACCTGGGGTAACCAGTGTGTGTGCTGCTAGCAAGTGGAATATTCCAGAAGGATACAAGCATGCCAACCAATTATAGAGATCCACATGTCAAAGAGCCCTATAAGTTGTGTAACCAATAGGGTGTCGAGTATTAGTGTGGCATGGAAAATGACTTGCAATTGGGATGGGCTTAGGTGTCCACCTGATCTTAGACACCCAATCACAACCCAGTCAGTATGGAACGTATACATAGATGTTCCCTTTAAGCCTACAATATCCCCTAGTAGGTTTTTCTTATTTGCCAAGTAGGATGACGTCAGTATTGACACATTTTTAGTATAAGAATGTTGTTTTTCATGTGATGCTTTGAGAGAAATCGAGCAAACGTCAGTTGATGTCCGTTGTAACTCCCTGTTTTAGATAATTACTAATAAAACCGTACTGAGTTTTGCCAACTTCCTGAGTCGGTTTGATTATTGATGTATGAGTAAGTTTTGCAACCCCATCCATCTCTAGGTATTGCTACCTCATCTTAAAGGGCCCATGTCCGGTGGTTCACGTAACAGCAGAGGATGGTTTTGATCCATCGACCCAGCAGGCTTTTAAGGGTCTTGGAATATCAGACGTCCTCTGCCATTTAGCTGGAGGACCGCAAGGCTTCCTGTGGATAGCAGCCACAAAGTTCTTGCAAGACAATAGAGATAGAAGGGAAGGGTCCCTCATTCACAAAATCCCCTCCTGGTTTCCACAAGGAGGTGAGCGGACTGAAAGCAGCATGGTCGGTTGAGGAGGAGATGATTCAGAGGATCAAGTGCTGAAAAGCAAATGGTGAGTAGATTGAGAAAGGTGCAAAAAATGAATGAGTATTAAAATTGGGGAAAGTGATAATGAGAAAAAGTAACAGAGGGCTGGTGGGGTATTTAGTTAATGACAAAGAGCATCAAATGAAGGTATGTGATGAGGAGCATCACAGATAAGCCCAGAGTTCTACATTCAAGGAATGTCTAGAAGAAATGATTTTAAAATCCAAGTGGATAAATAGGAAGCACGCTGACAGGGTTTGTGATAGGAAATTATTTACACTCCCATCGGAGTAAATATAGGGGAAAGAATAACAGCGAGGAGTGCTGAAAAGAGATATATGTTAAGGCCGGCCAGCCTGTGTGTTTGTATATGTTATGTATTTTATGTATAGAGAAAAGAATGAGATGTCGAAGAGCGACAAATGATAGGTTGTGTTAAAAGGTTGAGAGTAAAAAAGGTCATTTATTTACTATTAGTACCGATTGAACAGGTAGATTGAAGTAAGGTGTGAAAAGCAGCAATGATTGGTGTGCGCTCATATTTATTGGTTTTCTGAAACCTATTTTTGTGTAAAATAATGGTAAGTATCCACAGTCGATTGACACCTGTCGTAATGGAGATGTTACTCCACTCAAGCACCTACGTAAGCAACTGTCAAAACATATACCCAAGCTTAAGCAATATAGTGCAGAATGGGTTAAGGGCATGGCAGATAAAATGTTCATTTCATGGCCACAAGGGGGATCACTGTCAAAAGCGGTTTTGCAACACATGACCACATACTTGCACGCTGCGTACACGGGAAAGAAATTGGAGAAAAGGTTAGCCAGCTTAGAGCTTTGGAAAATGTACCAGGAGGAATGGGAAGACCCGCCTCCTGAAGACTGGATGCTTAACCACTGTAAAGAGGGGGCGTTGAGCCTTCTGCTCCCCTTATTGCACCTGAAGTAAATGGCTATAGTGCAAATGATAAAGCATTGTATCCATTAAGGGAACTAAAAGCAGCAATAGTATATAGTAATCTGATACATGAACCGCCTGTGTATAGCAGTGACGATAGCCCAGAAAGAACTTCAGAAAAGGAAGTGATCTCTAAGGTCTTGCAGGATAAATAGAAAAGTGAATGGTAGAGTGTGACCCTTGAAATAAAAAGGGAAATTAAGAGATGGAAAGGATAAAAAGACAAAGCTGACGAGATAACACCCATAAAGATGAGCAGAATAAAAAAGACAGGGAACGAGAGAAACGATTGCAAGAAGACAAGTATAAAAGAAAGAGTAGACAAAGACGAGAACAGATGTATCAGGAAGAACAGTTAAGAAAGGAAGAAAGAACAGAAGAGGAAAGAAGACATGATAATAGACAAAGGACAATCAAATAACGAGATAAAATTGAGAGAAGAGGAGGAAGAACAGAAATTGAAAGATAAAAGAATGCAAAGACAAAGAGGTACATGAGGAAAATGCAAGAAGGGAAGCGAAAAGACAAGAAGAAGAAAGGGTTAGAGAGGAAGCAAAGAAACAAAGAACATTTGACGAGCTAATGGAACTAAGTCCAGTAGTATTATGGGAAACATAGAGGAGTTTCCTCCATCGCAAGATGCAATGCCAGGGACCTCTAGGATAAACCTAGAGGAACATTTCGAGATAGGAAGTATCGGAGACAGAATCGATAAAGTTAATCAGTAGATGAGGACAAAAAGTGAAATGAGGAACAGGGAAAAAGAAGATTGATCTGAAATTGCCCAGTTATGGGGCAAGGAGGGAAGCCTGTTTAGTCTTGAGCATATGGCCTTATCTTTGGACAGGCTGACTCTAAACAGAGAAACAGAGATGAGAACGATGATAGCCATACTAGTTGGGGACAAGATATGTCAGACGAAGACAGGGAAACCTTCCGTGAGGAAGAGGGTGTCAGTGGATCTGGTCCTGAGGGATGCTTCCAGACAGATAAGAAAGTAAGGTGGTCAAACTTACACCAAACTTAGACCAACCTAAAGAAAGGATGCCAGAGCCTATGGCGTACCCACAGTGACTTAAAAGGCGATCCCATAGTGAAACGGGGGAATAGCCAACATATCTGAGCAGACTGGGGTCATTACCAGGGATAAGGCGATCAGGAACCATTGTCCGTGCTACGGATAGGCAGACGATAGGAGCCTATTGCGATTGTGGGATTTTGCAATTCCCTTTATTGGAGAAAGGGGGGGTCAGACCATAGTATATCCCCTGGCCCCAGATGGATAAGGACAATTTAAGATGTAAACTTCCCAGCTTAATGGCGGTGGGGCAGGGAAATAGATTTATGAATTGGAAAAAATGGCAGGATGAAACACCTTATCCATAGGGGACATTAAGGGTCTTCTAGCAGCTATTCTTGGGGAAAGGGATGACAACATTTGGATGAGAGCAGGATACTCAAGTGTCACAGCACAGATCACAGCGCATGATGGAGAGCCATTTAATAATTGCACAGCGGCAGTCTGGAAAGTGCTTAGAGTACAATATCCTGATACATTCAAAATGTTCAGGAACGGTGGTCTTTTGAAATTCGAGAGCCTTGGGAGAAGTCAATACCTGTAGTCTATCATATTTTATGTCAGGGATTGCCAGAGCAGATACAGAGACAGCTCAAGAAACTAGTGGGAATGGAAGCAAAGCCATGGGCAGAAATACAGTTGACCATTGTGCAGCATTGCCGATTGTTGCAAGAGAGAAATAAGAAGAGGGAAGATGTTAGGAAACTTGAGGACGCCAAGTGAGTTCAGAAGAAATCGTCCAAGTATGCTATAGAAGAAGCTGAACTGACAAGCCGAGAGGGGCTGGGAACACTCATTGGCAATCAGATCAAGGAGAGAATGGGTTCATGCCGAGAGGCAGGGGAAGAGATTTCAGAGGAAGAGGAGGCTTTCAGAAAAACCAAGGAGGTTTCCAGAATGTGCAGAATGATAATCAAAGCATGCAAGGAGGGCAGATTAGAAGACTCCCTCCCATGTGTTGGACATGTAGAATGACAGGGAATATTGAGCAAACATGTGGGTGCCAAGGTTATGTACAAAATGGGCAATTCTCAAGAGGGGGACAGCTTATCATCCAGTATATAGCACACAAATTAGGGATGGGTTTGCCCAGGATCAGACAGTGTATCTAGCACAAGTACTGCAAATGCAACAGTCTCTACAACCACGGCAAGCACCATTGAATCCGCCACAAGGCAGTCACAGCATGCACCCATGCAGATACAGCAGAGTGCAAACAAAGGACAGTTATTGACTCCTAGAGTAGCGGGTGTCACTCTCGCAGGAGGGAATCCTTTTACAGACACAGGAATAAGCATGTACCCACAATAGGACAGCTCACAGGGTGACTTGATGTGTTCAGTACTATCAGTGACGCCAAATCTTCAAAAGGAGCCAAGGGTTAATGAAACCATAGGAGGCAAATCCTTCTCTTTTTTAGTAGACACTAGGGCAACTCGCTCATGTATACGAGAGAGAACGTTTTAATTATCAGGAAATGTCATGAATGCTCAAGGCTTCTCTGGAGCTACAAGTAGAGTTCCTTTCACTGAGAAATTACCAGTCTCTATAGGACAGTGTGATATGTCTGTCCCATTATTGTATTCAAGACAGACACCAGTTAATATTTTGGGCATAGATTTAATGATGAAGCTGAATATGACGATTTCCTTCACTGGCAAAATGTATAGTGTGTTCCACACCAGGAATACATTATTTAAATGTGGGCGAATTTATCATGGCATTTACAGGACAAATAGCTCTGCGAGGAACACTGTTAGAACCGGAAATTTTTCACTATGGGGTATGCATTTTGTTAACTTGGCTACCCGGTTTAGTGGGCAAGATTATGAGAATATGTGATGAAAAATGTGTTCAGGCCACAGATATCTATGGGCGAAGAGGGTGGACAGATTTTTCCCCTAGAAATCCAGGCAGTCATGGTACGAGGGGAATTGGCCATGCTCGAAGGATTTGATGATGAGGGCAGACCTTGGAGAATGGTGATTGCCAATGGGGAAAGGTACAGAATGACTGACCTCACTGACGAGGATATGTTTAAAGACGACCTGTCAGATGATGAAGTGGTGTTCGAGATGAGCATCACTTAATGGATAAGGATAGAAAGAAGAAAAATTCAACGGCAAAGATGATAGTGTGGCAGCGTCCCGCATTTTTTGATGAAGACATGGAAAAAGTCCCAACCTCTTTATGGACTATGGGCCCCTATGACATAGGCTTGTTGAAGGGGGTGGGAGAAGTTAAGATTAAGATGAAAGCAGGAGCAATTTTACATCGAGCAAGGCAGTATCCTTTGTCTCGAGAGGCAGATGAGGGCATCTTTAAGACTATATTGGCTATGATGGAACAGGGCATCTTGGTGATGTCAGAGTCACCATGTAATACCACAGACTATCCTGCAAAAAAATCAAAGGGGCTGTTGTGGCATTTAATTAAGGATATGAGGCCAATTAACCAGATTATAGAGGCAGAGTTTCCTCTGGTTCCGAATCCTGTGACAATTTTATGCAGTATTCCCCCAGAGGCACGGGATTTTATGGTGAGTGACTTGAAAAATGCATTTTTCTCAATCCCATTGCACACAGATTCCCAAAATCTTACGTCAGTCACGTTCCATCAGACTAAGATGAACTGCATGCAATAAAGCAAATGCAAGTTTCTGGGACTGTGCAATTATGTCACAGCATAGGTATTTTAATATAGTTCATATACGAGACCCCTTTGCAGGCTCTAAAGAAAGCACAGGTGAATAAGGAAAAAATGGAATGGGCTGAGGAAATGGAGGAAGGGTTTGATGAATTGAAAAAAGCAATTTGCAGAGCTCCAGTTTTAGAGATTAATTATTATTCAGAGGTATTTTACCTGTTTTTGCACATGAATTGAATAGTTATGACAGCAGTACTCACACAGAGAACCACATTGGGGTACAAACCCTTAGCATATTATAGTGGGATTATGGACCTAGTTATGAGAGGTCACTTCCCATGCGAACAATCGCTGGCAGCAGCGAGTTTGCTATTGAGAAATCCGCAAACATAGTGATGTGGTGTTCCATGACTTTATTTGTTGAGCATTCTTTGTTTGCTGTTTTGGAAAAACCCAAGGGTACACTGATGTCTCGGAGAGCTTCTGCTTATGATATAGTTATATTGAATCCAGAGAGCAAAATAGTGAATCCTGCCACATTTGCAGCCAAACCATTGGCATCGGATGAGCAAGTGCATGATTGCTCTAACTATGAGGAATTTTATGATGAGATCCCAAATGAAAAGGAGAATGCTTTGGCAGTGGAGGAAGTTCTCTTTATTGATGGGTCTGCGAAACTCGATCAAACTGATGGAGAAAAGCATTCAGGTTCAGCTGCATTAAGGCACAGAACCAAAAGGGAATTTGAAGTTGTAGCAAGTGGGAGACTACATCTCATTTTTTAGCACAGGCTGCAGAATTGGTGGTGCTTATTATCGCGCTCGGGAATCACACACAGTAGGAAGTGGCGGTGTACCGGGACTCCGCCTATGTGACATCAACCATGCACGCAGGGCTAGCACGTTGAAAAATGAGGGGCTACCTCTGAGTGGACGGCACTCCAGTGCAACAAGCAGCATTATTGGACAAGGCTATTAAAGCACTACAACTCCCAGTAGCCATTGCAATAGTTAAAGTGTGCAGCACATACTAAGAGAACTGATTTGCTTTCATGCGGAAACCAAACTACAGAAGAAGAGGCCAAAAGGGTTGCATACTCATCTGATATTTATAGTTTTGATACTTCTGATGTTAAAGAAAGAATAGTTATAATAATGGTTGTGAATGAAGGGATTAATCATTTGTCAAGAACACAGTTGATAGAAATTCAAGGTGGAGCTATGTTGGATATTTTGTGTAGATTTGGGGTCTGGCGGTATTTTCTTACTAACAAAAATAATGGTAATTTGAGGATGTCTACTCCTTGCATCTATATTGGTTTGGCCTTATTTCCTTTCAGTGACCATTCCTTATTACATTATATGGGATCAGTTAGTGGTATACATTATTGTTGGTGGTATTTTGGTGAGCATAATTTTTCTGTTTTATTTGTGGCCTCAATATACACAAACTCTTCTTTTTCTTGGACTGTTCTTGTGATCTATAGAGGCCTCAGACCTACATTCAGAAACACCACAGCTTCACATATATCATTCTCAATAACCTGTATATACATTAGTGAACTATGTTGCCATAGGCCTCTTTGCTGGTTCATGTACGCCCAGCAATGTCTATTGTATTAAATTCCACTCAGACACCACACACTGATTGGAAACAGGCACACAGCTATTTATAATTGCTAGTGCTATTATTCCATCTGCATGGGAAACATGACACATGTATTACCTAAATACCTAAAAAGAAATCTTCCCCTTCTCCCGAGATATTATCCTAAATGCACCAAGAAAAGACAGAAGCAAAAACACTCTACACGGTTCGTGTCCATAACATTTGTATTATAAACAGTTGCATTTCAAAATAACAACTTAACCTTCTTGCTGCCACCTTATCTAACAAACAGAAAAGAAAACAAATGCAGCAATAAAACGGAATTCACTCCACATTATTTGTAACATCAAGAAGGAAAAATTACAGCGATAGAACAATATTAAAGCAGAAAGGCGACCGTGGTAATAGGCCTGTAATTAAACACAAGGCAATTAAACACAAGGGATTCCCTATTGCTACTCTCCCTGCCTGATATGTATAGAAGGTCATCCGTACAGCACACAACCTCAATTCACTTGGATAATTACCAGCTATCTGTAGCTCTCCTACACGCGACCTCCCTTCGCTTGCCTCCGAGGAATGGGCCCAGGGTTGTCCTCGTAATCTTGAAGTTTGAAGTGCACAGCGAGAACATGCAGTTCTCAAGCCGGTGCTAAGTAAACTAGGAATGCCCAGTCTCTGATGGTCCGTCTCAGCAGCTCAGCCAAAGAGCAAAACTGAACTTTTTTTCTGTCAGACTCTTCCAGCAAACCTCTGTCTCATCCCCCTATGCTTACGTGGAATCACTGCAGACACTCTGCACCAATCAAATTACAAAAACCGTATCATCCTTCCTTCCACAATAGCTCAATTTTTACAGTAAGAACCTGTAGCTAAACTCATTTCCTGGCACGCAGATTTTGCTTCCTGCAAACACAGTGAACAGAGAGAGAAAACAAAAATCCAAATGCACATTTAAAATGAATCTCAGAGCGTGTCTTTCTGCCTCTTTTCCACATAGAGATTACATTATAATGTTATTGAGTTAGTACTAGTATTAGTATTTGTTAATTAAGTCAGTCAATTAGACAGCTAATGTAGTCTCCTGTGAATGAGGCATTTCAAGTAAGAGAAAAAGAGAAAAAAAATATTCTGGTGTACTTTTAAACCTGCAGCCTGTCTCCATTTGCATACCCATATGTTATGCTAACAACATAGGGCTGGCTATATGTGCCACATTATTGCTGGCAATAATGTTATCACATTCATTGGAGCTGTACTCCAAAACACAATAAATTATACTACATTATCCCTCCTTTTTTCTGAGAATTTGGCAGTGGTCCATGCCACAATTGGAAGAAACTCAAAACATGCTCCTTTTCTTCTTTTAAATCATAGCAATTCAACAAAATGAATATTCACACATTTCACAATAAATCACTGTTCAACCACTGTAATATCGAAATTCATCTCTGAGTCCATCAGTCCTCATAAAATATTTTACATATACCTTCCCAATCGAGGTGTTTATAGTCCAGAGTCTTGTTCTTATACTTGAAGTCAATCATAAAACAATAAAATAAAATAAATAATTAAAACAAAGAATTAACATAACAAATTAAAATAATTAATTAAAACAATAAAGATGTGGAACTCCATACTCCAGGACATATCGGAATTCATGCACCAACAATGCGGCAAGTTCATTGTTCTTCTACTGTTGTCTGCCTCTGAGACGTCCCGATCAGCCACATCCCATCGTCTGTTTCATTTGGGGCATTCTTTCATCCTGGCATTTCTAGGATGCTTTTTGTATAGGAGTCATCTGTTTTGGCATCCCGGTTACTTTATCTTCACCTCCACCCGGAGGTAGGCATCACTTGATCTTCATCCAGGGGACTCCAGGACTCCATCGTCTCCCGTGTCCTCCGGTCCCGTGACCTCCGACCAAAGATTTGTTAGTATTCTAAATCAAATAGAAAAGAAACAAATTAAGTATATAGCACAATACTAATTTCACCCTTTTACCAAAAAAAAAATCCGTGTGCTTTTGCAAGACCTTCCGCCCTTTTCTTTTCACCTTCTGAAATTAAGCACATGTTAGACAGAAAACAAATATACATAAAGCATCATTGATCATTCAACATATTTAAACTTTGTAAAAATAAAACCAGTTTCAACCCTCTTTTAATGATCATCACATATGGGGGTCATTACGACCCTGGCGTTAAGGGTTTAACGGCGCCGTAAAAGGTGTTGGCGCCGTTAAACCCTTAACACCTGATTACGAGGTCCCTTTGCGGCTCCCGACCTTAAAGTAGAGACCCGCAAAGGGACTTTCAAGGTAATTACGGTACCGCAATTTGCGGTACTGTAATTACCGCCTTCCACAGTCCCATTGAGCCCTATGGGGCAAAAATGGGAATGGGGAAGGGCCAATGGTAAATGGGGAATTGCCAACCCGCCAACCTTGGAATGGGCGGTATTTCCCCATTTACCATTGGCGGACTTGTTACTATACCGGCAGCAACCATGGTGCTAATAGCGCCATTGATTACCGCCAGTGTTGTAATGAGAGCCATAGTCTTTTTGTTCACATCTATTCTATTACAACAATCACTTACATTTTTATTTCTCTGTCACTGCCCTATGAATAGACTCATGTATCTTCTTACATGTATTTAAGGGGCTTTATCTGTTTCTACACACTCAAGCCTCTTTACCTCATGTTTGGGGTGCCAGGGTTTAATTTGATTTACATGAACAAACTGTTCTGTTACTGTTTCACCTTCAGTTTTCAAAATTTTGTACACCACGGGAGAAATCTTATCTATAATTCGAAATGGCCCCTGCCAGGCTGCCAGAAATTTAGAATTTTTCTGTTTACCTTTTCCAAAATGAAATTTATACACCTGATACCCCACACAATACTCTTTCACTGATGTCTTTTTATCATAATATGACTTTGCACTGTCAGCAGCCCTTTCTAGATTCCGCTGCACAAAAGAAAATTCATGTTGTAAATGCTTCCTCAGCTCTTCAATGTATTCATGAACTGTAGATGGGCTTACAAGTGTCTGCTCATGTGTTCTGTATAGCAGGTGTTGCGGCAATACTATTTTCCTACCTGTAAATACTTCATGGGGGCTAATACTTGTTGCTTTGGCAGGAGTTGATCTGCTTGCCATCAAAACCAAAGGTAAATGTAAATCCCAGCTGGTACCGGCCTCTGCTACAAACTTCTTTAATATATCCACAACTAACCTATTACAGCGTTCAACTTCCCCAGAAGAAGCGTGCCTATATGCAATGGGTAATTTTCTTTTCACTCCCAGTATTTGCCATACCTTACTCATTAGAGCGCTTGTGAAATGACTTCCTCTGTCTGATTCTATTCTTTGTGGTAACCCAAATCTTGAAAATATATGATTCACCAGAATTGTAGCTGCTGTTTGCGCACTAAAATCTGGTGCAGGAATACACTCTATCCATTTGACACCAAACAGACCACACTCAAAATATATCAGTTCCCTAAGCTCGACCTCTTTACAGGCCCTACATAGGCCCTCATTACGACCCAGGCGGTAAGCGGAAAACGATGCCGGTAAATGAATACCGGCATCGTTTACCGCTAGGTCCGATTATGACCCGCGATAGTGCAATTAGCGACATCGTAGTTTACGGTGACGCTAACAGCACCAAGGTCGCGCGCGACCCACCATGCCGTAAATACCGGCATGGCGCAAAGCTACGCAGATCACAAACCAAGCGGACATGCCCCTAACGCCATCGCCAAGGCCGTAAAGTACCTTACCACCATGGCGCTAATTCCGCCATCGCGAACCAACCGTAAATGGCCATGTGCAGTGTTCCCAGCTGCCACAGGTGCACAGAATCAGCACAGGTGGAGGCAATACAGACTCTCCCAGTGCAAAAAGAGCACACCCCACCCCTACCAGCCCCAGTCACACTCCACAATGATACCAATAGGACTAGCAATGTTAGGGCTGGAGGACCTGATAGCAATGCGAGTGCTACAACTGCAACAACAACAACAACAACAACAACCTGCACAGAGGAGACGCAGGAGGAGAAGGAGGGCAAGGCAGGGCCAGCAAGCCCCACCAGCACAGCCAGTGGCACCACACAGGCAGCCCCCAATCCCACGCATCAGAGCCAGTCCATTCAACCTCACAGCAGAGCAGATCCACACCCTGTACCGACTGGACCGGGACACCATCACCAACATTGTGCACATGATACACAACGACATCGTCAGCATGATAGAAACACCCACCGCCATCCCGCCCCTACTGAAGGTCGTGTCCGTGCTCCACTTCCTGGCCACAGGCACCTACCAGCACACAGTGGGCCACTTGCATGGCATATCCCAACCATTATTCTCACGTACACTGATCCAAGTGCTCGATGCCCTCCTCAAGCACACAGACGACCACATCTCATTGCCACGGTCTGCCCAGGAGATTGCCAACACCAAAGTGGGTTTCCATGCACTAGCTGGCATACCTGGTTGCATTGGTGCCATCGACTGCACCCAGGTTGAATTGGTGGTCCCACATGCCATGGAGGTACCATACCGCAACCGTAAACTATTTCACTCAATCAACGTGCAAATGGTCTGCGACTCCAACAGGATCTTCACACATTGTTGTGCCCGATTCCCCGGATCAACGCATGATTCAATGGTCCTTCGGAACTCCACAATACCACGCTAGGCCCAAGATCCTGCCTACTCGGTGAGTCTAATGTCATGAGCATGGAAATGCGAAGTGTGTAGGTGATCGACGTACCAATGCATATTGCACCTGGCAGAAAGGGGGGGGAATGATGCATACGTCACATGGCTGCGACTAGCAGCAGCCAGATCATACCCTGAGGCAGCACTCACGTCATCTGACAACAGTATACATGATGCCTGATCTAATCAGCCCTAACATGTGAATGAAAGTGTACCCCAACCATGACACAACCATCTGCAAGTGCATTGTACGAAATGTGACCACATTGACTCCAAAGGAACGCACCTACATGCACGTCACCAAACACCATCAACTGAAAGGCCTGTTCCCCATAACTGCGCACAAAGGAGGCACATGTCGGACAGGAACATCAATGCACCACTACACAGACAGCAAGACCCACAAACTCCCCCCATTGACACCAGTATTGTTCCCTGGGGTCATAATGAGCCAGACAGCAATGTTGCAATCATGTGAGCATTGACCTCACAGGACACGTGCCAGGTCACATAAAGTAATGGCCTGAACGGACACAGTGGATGGGCACTCACAAGGCAATTGTCCCCCCTGCATTGTGTCTCGGCATGCAAAACAGTACATGAGAGCCATGAACATATACCGTTTGCATAGTGTGAATCCATTAGCACAACTAAATCTGGTGCAAAGTAACAGTTGAATGCAAGGCATGGTGGTGCGTCATGTTCAGAAAGCAATCTCATTCCTGACACATACATTGTTGCCCATTTACAGGTGATGCAGGCTATCCCCTGAAGGGGTGGCTCCTTACACCAGTCCGGAACCCACAGAACCAGCATGAGGAGGACTTCAACCGTGCCCATGCACGTACCCGTGTGGTGATAGAGCAGGCCTTTGGCCTACTGAAGGCACGTTTCCGCTGCCTCAGCAGGTCTGGCGGGGCACTCCTGTACCGCCATGAGAAGGTTGCGAAGATCGTCATGGCATGTGTCATGCTACACAATATGTGCGTCAGACGTAACGTGCCTCTGCCCCCTGACGCAGAACTGCAACCACCTGATGATGAGGATGATGAGGGTGGGGATGGGGCAGCACCTCAAGGAGGCAGCGATGCACAGGAGGGCCGTGAAATGCGTCAGAATCTCATTGACCAATGCTTCTAGCACACACTGTGTGTGCGTGTAACATGTGGACGGCACTTGGGGCACTGTGTGTGTCTGGTATATGCACACTGTAGACTGTACAACAATAAAGCACACATTCACAATGAGCAATGTCCACACATTTGGTTTGTGATAAACGTAAAAGTGTGTTGTGCTCCTGAAAAGATATGACAAACCCAGTCCCCCCTCCCCCCTGAACACCCCAACACACCCAATCCCCCCTCCCCCCTGAACACCCCAACACACCCAATCCCCCCTCCCCCTGAACACCCCAACACACCCAATCCTCCCTCCCCCTCCCCCCAGAAATCCCTGCAAAGGAGTGCCAGTGCCTGTGGTGAAGTGGGTGATGTTTTAGTGGTCCACTGTGCGGGCACTATTGCCAGCCCCCTGTCCCGGAACCTGGGGCCCCCCTGCCTGTACTCCTCCGGTCCTGGATGACCTGCGGACGGGGCTGGATGGGGCCGAACTTCCAGCTGAGGAGGTACCGGGCTGCTCGGTACGCCGTGTGTCCATGATTGTCCGTATCAGTTCACTAATCATATTCCGCACTGCGGCTAGTTCCGTGCATATGTTCGTGCTTGCTGATTGGATGGCTGCCTTGATGCTGTCAGCACACCTCTCCATGCCTGAACTGGCACCTCCACAATCAGCAACATGCTGCGTTAGGATTGACACCAGTTGTTCTTGCCTCGCTGATATTTGGTCCAGCACCTGGCTGTAATCAGGCACAATGGGGGTTGCAATTGCAGGCCCAATAGGACTACTCCCCTCCTCCCCTACTCCCACTGGGCTTGGAGTGGCTGGCCATGAACCTCCAGGGAATTGCCCCTGTGTGTCCTGTCCATGCAGGCTACAAGGGGACAGGTGTGGGGAGGTAGGTTGGGTGTGGGGGGGACCTTCCATGTCATCATCCCCATTCGCCACATCGCTGTTGGAACAGGCTGCGATGGCTGCAGTCTCCCCGACTGTACTGCTCCCCGCAGACACGATCCCCTCAGTGGGCAGCAGTGGTTGTGGGTCTGCCGTGGGTGCCATCATGTCCCTTTCCTCGGGGGGAAATGCTGCCCTGGGCTGTTCGGCAACAGGAATATTGGCCTGCTGTGGGTTGGCCATGGGTCCAGCAGAGGTGGATGGTGGTGGCCTCTTCCCTCTGTCCTGGTCTTCTTGGCTGGGGTGGTGCCACTCTCGTCCCTGCCGGTGTCCGAGTGTGAGCCTGTGGTGGAGCAGAGGAGGGAAAGTGTTATTGATGGTTCAGTGGACATTGAGCAGGCATTGTGATGAGTGCCATGGTTTAGATGGATAGATGGTGGACTTTGTAGGCCGTGACATACAGGTTGTCTCCCTTTTGGGTGGGTTGAGCATGCAGGAATGTGTGTGCCTGCTGTAGAGTGTACATGCTGCATGTGTGCAGGGTGTGGGTCTTCTGCTGATGTGTTGCGTTTGCCATATGGGGCGACATTGTGATTCCCATGTATGTGTGATTCAGGGTGTTTTGCAAGGCTGATTTGGAGGCACCTACCTGTGTCTCCTGATGTCGGGGCTCCTCTCTCCATTCCGCCGACGCCCTCGATGCACTCTATGCCGATCAATGAGGCACATGTCTCCTCCCATGGCTGCATCTTCAGTGGGGAGTCTGCTCCACCGCCAGTTGCCAGTCCCAGGTTGCGGTTTGCTGACAGTATGCCCCTTACTCGGAGCCGGAGGTCATCCCACCTTTTGCGGCACTGTCTGGCGGTGCGTGGGGTGGTACCTACGGCACTGACGCGTTGTGCCACGAGTTCCCATACTGCTTTTTTCCGGGCTATGGCTGGTCTCGTCATCTCTGATGAGAAGACGACGTCTGCCTTCTACTGCAGCGTTTCTGCCAGCATAGTCAGTTCTTCGCGACTGAAGCGGTCCTGCCGCTGCCTGTCGCAGGCTTTTTTAACAACTTTTGGCATGGTTAGGTGACGAAATGGGTGGGTAATGGGATTCACAGGGTTTCAGGGTCAGATGTAGTGTGGTTGGGTGGGATGGCAATGGATTGTGTTTTTAAATATGGCCGCTGTGCTCTTTCCCGTTCCGCCGCGATGACGCTACTTCCGGTTACGCTTATTTGCGGTGACCGCTAATTACGGGGCCCGCTAATTAGGGGGCCCGCTGATTACGGTCGCCGCTATGATGGGTGGCGGTAGGTCACCCAGCGCGGCATTCAATGCCGGTAAGGGCTGTTTACGCCATGGCGTAGTTTACATTACCGCCATGGCGTAATGCTCGTGCGCGATGGGTCGGAATATGGCGCTCTTTACGCCATCGGTCCATGGCGTAAACGATGATTACGCCATGGCGGTAATGTAGCTTACTTACCGCCAGGGTCGTAATGAGGGCCATAGCCTATTTGAAAATCTGACCATGGAAGAGTTAAGCCTCTTTTCATTAATAGGGCTCTATGCATTGGTGAAGCAGGTTTAAATTGGGCACATACAAGACATCCTCTAGTATATAATTCCACATCTTGGGACATATGTGGCCAGTAAGCATAATCTTTTCAGTATCTCCAATGTTTTTTGTGAACCTCTGTGGCCTGCAGTTATTGCATCATGTGCATGGTGTAGCATTAGTCCTCTGAATGAAAGGGGCACCACCCACTGTATTTGTCCTGTTATGGACTCTCTAATCATGAGCCCATCCTGTAGTCTAATTTGTTTCTTATTCTTTAATAGCACCCTCAGCTCTTCTTTTCCCACAAAATCATTTTCTTCAGGGTCTATCAAATGATTATAATATATTCCCAAAATTGGATCATCCTTTTGTGCCTCAATCAGATCTTGATCTGGTGTATCGTAACTCCATTGTACTACTGGTTGAAAAAGAAAGCCAAGTTGGAAACCCTATGGAAAACTACCCCCTCTGCAGAAAACAAAGCTAATCTTACGACCATTTCTTCCCATTACAAGAAGGAGATAATCCGGACCAAAAAAGAAGCCTATAATGTCAGAATAAACAATGCCCAATCCTCTGCTAAAGAACTCTTCACCATCCTGAAGGAATTAGAAAATCCGAACCCTCCAACCGATACCTGCGTGAAGGACAAGGCATGGTGCACCAGTATCCAAAATGCCTTAGCTAACAAAATCACTGGTCTTCAAAACAAAATCGAATCCAAAAGATTACAACTATCAAACAGCAACGCCTTCATACCCAGCACACCCACCCCTACTAGCAATACCTCCGGCTTCACATTTAAACCGGTTACTATACCCGAAATTCAAAAAATCATAGCATCCCTTAAACCTTCAAATTGTAGAGGGGACAGCTGCCCCGCACAGATCATCAAAGACGCGGCGCAAGACCTCGCCCCATTTATCTCCAAACTAGTAAACCTATCCTTCTCAACTAATTCTGTACCTAACAACCTAAAACAGTCTTGGGTTCTCCCTCTCCTAAAAAAACAGTCTCTAGACCCAGCCATTCCCACCAATTACAGGCCTATTATCACGGTCCCCTTCCTGCTAAAACTCCTCGACAGAGTTGCCTATCTGCAAATCCAAGATTACTTGGAGTCTAATCAATTGCTAGGCCTGCGTCAATCTGGCTTTCGCCCTCAACATGGAACGGAAACTGCCCTTGTTGACCTTAAAAGCCAGATTGATGACATCAAGGACAAAAACAAAGCAGCTATCCTACTCCTCCCAGACCTTTAAGCAGCCTTGACTTGGTTGACCACAAAATACTCTGCAACCACCTCTCGTCTGCTGCCCACTTCTCCCCCCCTGCTGTCATGTGGATTCAATCCTTCCTAGCCAACAGAACCATGAGGGTCTTTTCTTCTGTGGCTGCAGCTGACCCCATTCCCATCACCTGTGGTGTCCCACAAGGTTCCTGCGTCTCCCCTACCCTCTATAACATCTTTACGAAGCCCCTCTTTGACAAACTGGACCACCTGGTTGTCACCTACACCAACTACGCAGATGACACCCAGATACTCCTCACCATCTCTGGTAACTACAACTCTGATGCCACTAGGATTAACAAAATCTTCGCCATCATTCAGGCATGGATGGCCACACACGGCCTCTGTCTGAATGATGAGAAGAGTGAGCTCCTCCTAGTCGGGTCCCCCAATAATCTACAGAAACTCAGCCCCGATTATTCAAACTTCACCATAGATGGTAACATCATCCCAGTTGTGAAGAACGTGAAAACGTTAGGCTTCTACCTGGACGCCAATACCAACCTCGCCAAACAAGTTAATATGACTGCCTCAGCCACCGCCTACATGGGAAAATTAATCAGGGCCTGTAGACCGTTCCTATCTACAAACAGTTGCCTCATTCTGGCGAGAGCCCTTATACAATCTAAACTTGACTACTGTAACAGCCTCTACCTTGGTGCCAACCAAGCTATAATCAAGAAACTTCAGATCCTCCAAAATAATGCGCTGAGAGCAGCACTAAATATTCCCAAGAGGGAGCATATTTCCCACACAAGAATATCTTGCAAATGGTTATCCATTCAGCAGAAAATTGACCTAAAAACCCTTTGCCTCACCTACAAAGCCTTAAACCACCGAGCCCCCCAATACTTGACTAACAAACTCACTCTTAAACCCAACACAAGAGTCACCAGATCATCTAATACCCTCAGCCTCATCGTGCCCAGATTCACCGCCAAAAGAGCGGGAGGCTCGAGCTTCACTGTCCTCGCCCCTCAACTTTGGAACACCTTGCCACTGCATATTAAACTGGTCAAATCCTTCCAATTGTTCAGAAAATTAGTCATTAGCTGGCTACTGGTGAAGGAAACCCTGAGATAGAATAAGCTTAGTTCTTGTTGTATATATTGTACATAATCTGGAATGCTTCTTCTACCTGCCTGTACATACCATATATGGCATATTCCCGCCAAAATTGTATAACTGCTTGTATACTGTAACTTTCTAACTTGTCCTTAAGTGCCCATTTACCCCTGGGTCTGGAGCGCTATACTAAATAAAATAAACAAACAAACAAAAAAACCTCTTTTGGCACTTTAGAGTGTGTTACTGCATCAATTTGTATTTCACCAAGTAAATGTTCAATAGTTAGTAACTCTCCCATCACAGCCCCAACTTTGGCTGGGTGATCTGCCTTATCATTTCCCTCCGTTTCCTCTCCTGGAGTTTTTAAATGGCCACGAATTATTCTCCAGTATATTGTCAAATCATTCTCTGACACCAATTTGTATCATTTTTCCATGTTTAAGTGGCTTTTTATTGTATGTAATCATGCCTCTTGCATTCCAGCCAGGCAAATATTCCACGAAACTATATCGTGCATAATCAGAATCAGTCACCAGGACAATTTCACTAAATGTATTATCAACTGCAGTAGCAATTGCTTTATAAATGGCTGCCAATTCCACTACTTGACTGCTCCGAGCTCCAATTCTCATCCCTATACTGGGGATGTCTTCACATTTCAAACAGACATTTCTTATTCCTGACACTAATTTTTTATGACTGTCATTTTCAAAGTGAAAATCAATACCGTCAACACATACAGTCGGCAAATTCTTGCATGTCTTTTCATCAAAAGCTTTGTGTGGTGATTGCCCAAAGTCCTGTAAACTAGATTCCACTTCTACTTCATTTGATACATGTTCAGCTGCACAGTCATGTAGATCTGTCAAACCTTGAGCAACTGGGCTCTTTTTATTTTGGCCATATCTCATTTCTACAGGAAATCCCTTTAATGCCAGTGTCCATGAAGTGATTCTGGACTGTGCTAGGTTACCTGACCTAATTATTTTACTCTCTAAAAACTGCAAAGGTTGATGATTTGTCTCAATAATCACCTTTTCTCCCTGAACAATGGGGGCGGAAATGCTGTAGCGCCCACACAGTGGTCAAAAGGGCCTATTCAAATTCATTGAATTTAATTTCAACTTGGGAAAACGCCTTACTTGCATAGGAAATGGTTTTGTGATTCAAATCATGTTTCTGTGATAACATTGTTGACATACAATGTTCAGAGAAACCTATTTCGATAAAGAAATCCCTATCCTTTATGGGGTATGCTAAACATGGTGCCTTTACAAGACATTCCTTTAATTTAGCCACTGCCTCAGGCTGCTCTTTTTCCCATTTCCAGGGTGTATTCAGCTTTAACAGTTTAGTCAATGGTTGAGTAATTTCAGCATAATTTTCAAGGAACTTCCTGTTATAGCCCGTCATTCCTAATAAACTTTTTACTCCTTTCACACTTTTAGGGTCTTTTAGTTTTTGTATGGCCTCTACTTTCTTCTTTTGTGGGTTTAGTCCAGGTTCAGTCACTTCATGGCCTAGAGAATTCACTTTTTTCTTGCACCATTGGGCTTTTTGTAAAGATACTTTGGCGCCTGCTTTCTGCAATTGGCCAAGAACATGTCTTATTTCATCAAAATGGTTTTTCAAGCTTTCATTTTTTATCAACACATCATCCATATAAACTATGGTACCTCTTTCCGCTGCATCAGGCATGGCTTTTCTCAAAAATATTCCAACTTCACTCCCACTATTGACATACCAGAATGGAACTCTAACCCATGCGTATTGGGTCTTATCAAATGAAAATTAAAATAAATTCTGAATCTCCTCTGCCAATGGAACACACCAATATCCAGAAGTGAGATCTAACGTACTAAACACTTTTGAGCCATGTCCCTGAGCCAGGCCTTGATGAATGAATGGCAGTGGCCATCTGGATACTGGTACTCTTTTATTTAATTCACTCATATCTGCACACAGCCACCATTGACCATTTGGCTTTAACACACCACAAATAGGTGTGTTGGATGTGCTATGAATAGGCCTGATAATTCCCAGAGACTCCAAATTTTTAATTATCTCTGCCAATGACTCTAAACATGCCAGTGGTCATCTATACTGGCGCACAAATACTGGGCTTCTACTACACCCTTCCGGTAGCTTGGCCACATGTAAATTAGTTAGACCTCAATCATAAGCATCTTTAGCAAAGACATCTTTAAACTCCATAAATATTCTCCTCAACTCATTTCTATCCTCATCGCTGTCGCATGCATCCGCTGATAAAATCTGCTCCTCTACCATTTTTGAAAATTCTGGGAAATCTTCCAGTGGAGGAATCTCTGTGCTTTCTTCTAACTGTGTGGCTGTGTCTCTCTGTAATGCTGCCACTTTTAAATATTTTGGTATATCAGCTTCCACTTCAATGGGCTGATGTTCTGTTTCATTTTCATTTAAGTTAAATGTTATACAATCCTCTTGATGACAGCACACTGTCTCATTTGAATCATAAGGGTACACAGAATGAATTTTAAATATTCCTTTGGGCTGAGAATCCAGGTATTCTGGCAACTCACCCCTGACATCCACATACTTTTTAGGGATATTTCCAAACACCATGTTATTTAGATCTGCAGTATAATGTTATTTTTGTATGGCCATTCCTAATGAGGAATTTTCCTCTAAATTAATATCTTGCCACCCTTTATTATTCACCATAATTTATACAGACCCTTCACCAACATCTATCAATGGAATGTATTCATAATCCAGGCCTTTCTGTTTCATGGATTCATTCAAACACACAAATGCATCAGGATCCTTCATCTGTTGTCCATTTTTGCACTTTAGCGTTATTGCAAACTGCTTGGTGAATGCAGGGATAATAGTATCCTTCCTCAGCTGTAATTCAATTGCATATGGGACCAGCTGTGCGCAATGATAAGCCCTTCTTTTATCTTCAAATTCAGGTGCCGGCCCACCTAGGCGTGACCATATTTTTTGATTAAGGAGATCTAACACCATACACATTCTGTGCATGATATCATTGCCCATGTAAAAGTCATTTTGTGTCCCACTCACTATCCAAACATTATGGTGAATTGTTTTTTGTCCAATAATAATCTTCAGCATGCATCTGCCTGTAATTCGGTTTTCAAAGTCTGGACTGTCTAAACCAGAGACATATTGGTTTTTAATTCTACATTTCGGGATCTCCTCCTTCTCCATTATTTTTTGCAACAATTTCTCATTAATGAAGCTCCTTTCCTGTTCAAGCACTAAAGTGGCTTTTATTGTTTTAGAATAGTCATTTATACCAATGTGAACCCATGGTTGCTCATCTTCCATGTGTATTTCAGGAAGAGTGGTGATGTGTTTTTCTGTATCTGTTTTAGGAGCAGTATTCTGTTTGCCTGTCTTCTCTTTTAAATAAAAACGTAATGTGTGCTCATCTATGGCAATTTGCCATTTTTTCCTTGGGTCTAAATATATTTGTACAGATTGTTTCTCATCTTCTCTCTGCATTTTATCTTGACATATCAAAGATAACAGTGACGCTACGTATACAGCTATTCTGGAGATATACCTTCACTGCATCATTTGTTTTGGCAACAGTGTGACATTCATTTATATTGCTGTTTTGTGATTTTAGTTTCTTAGGTCTCAATGGTTTTTTGGTTAAGGACCACAGTACTCCATTCACCCCATCTATGAGTGGAGACAATATTTTCAGGCAATCTGTTCCCATCAGAAATGGAATTTCACAAATAGATGTGATCAATACCTCTTGTTTGATTCTGTGTTTTCCTATCTTTATGTCAACCTCAGTGACACCTATAATAGGTACCTCCTCCCCCTTACAATTATGCCCTGGACTTTGATTTTCCTTCACTGTGATCTGATTTTGTGGGGATCTCCCTTCATTGAAACTCTTTACCAATTCTTTAGACATAATTGTGGCCTGTGCGCCAGTGTCAATCATTGCAAATGTATTGCATTTTTCTTCTACAGTGATGGGAGCATAATACCTGTCTTCAACTTTCTCTAACACACATAAGAAGTACAAATTCTTACTGATCTCAGGGATCACCTTTCTCAGGCCTTTTTCACTTTTGGCTAAGCACATTGGTAAATGGAAAGACATTTTTCCCTCCTTTTTGCCCATTTCTGTGTGAGAGACTTTATTCATTTCTCCATGTTCAGAGTTTTTTGGAGTGTGGCACCGTTCTCCCATCCATCCAGGTATCATCAGAGGTCACATTGCAATCCTCCAACTGAACATGTGTAACAAACATCACTTGGCAATTTGTCATTCTCTAACTCTGTGCATTTGTGATTAATTAGTATGCTAGCAGTCCTTTTAACTTCTTCAAAAATATGTGGCTCAAAGAATTCTTCAGATGATTGACCTGTACCCTCCTTTTTAGTATTTCTTTTTTCTGCCTGTGTTTGGTTATTATTCAGATTGCCCAGGGAAGGAGTTATAGCATCCCCACTCACTCCCTGTTCACTGGTATTCCCCATGCATGAGTCATTTTTCTTAAATCTGTCTCTTTGTTCCTTTGGAATTTCAGGTTTTCCTTTTTTATTTGTACAAATCTCCAATGTTTGATTTAGGTCTCGGTTAAACCGAACTTCTTTCATAAGGGTATTTGCACTTTCTGTCACATGTTCATTTACCGGTATCTTTATTTTTGAATCCTTATACATCTCAGAATAATTATGGAAAATCACATCAGAGCAATCTGTTTTCTTGGCACTGCAGGTATCATAAGTACTTAGTCACTTTTCAGAAACAACCCGGTCATTGCTATGGACTTCTGCCCCATCCTTTGATGACTGTTTTTGCACTGTACAGAGCTTTCCTATTTGCTCAGCTAACATTTTCACTTGGGCCTCGAGACACTGGAATCTTTCCATATCTCTAAAATCCTCTCTCTGTGGCCTAGATCGATATTGGTTGTTTTTCCCCTGATTGGATCTATTCTGATACCTTTCAGGAGAATGATTTCTATTGGGATTGTTCCTGAACTCTTGATTCATATGTGGAGGGGAGCGGGGTGCACCCGTCCTTTGGTTGTAGTACCCTGGTGGGGAATCATTGTACTGACGTGGAGCGTAATTCATATTCTGCCTCATGTCCTGTCTCTCATGTTGTAGGTACTGACCCCTATGTTGATTCCCATTATCAGTAAATCGATCCACATATCGGGGTACATCCTGATTATCATATATCATGGTATTGGGATCAAATCTGCTCTGAGTCCCCAATGTCTGGTAGGTAGCATTATTTATTTGATCCTGATTTTGTCTCTGGTTATTGTTCATATCTGACATATCAGGCCGATAGCCTGCCCGGGGCCTATCTCCTAAGTGTCTAGGGCTGATGTAGCTCTCCCTGTTACTAGGATCATGTGATTGAAACATTGGCACAGGAAGTGACGACCTTTGTTGATTACCCCTTTATTCAGGTGCCAAATTATTTTTACCTGGACTTTGAGCAGACTCAAGGGACATTTTGGCTGACCTGATTTCCATCACTGTTGCTGAGGGTTCTTTAGCTTTTGGTCTAGTGTCCTTCATTTTATCACTTTCCCTACCCTGACAATAGACTACTTCATATAGTTTTGTGCTTTAGTGTACAATCCACTCAAGGGACTTGTCACGATCAAATTCACGGACCAACTGTGATATGATGTCTTTCGGTAGCCCATAGAAGTAGGCAGTTTTACATTCATTAGAATTGTGGTCAAAAGATACATCAAAGCGAGAAAATGTTCTTTTTAAGTCTTGTAAAAACTGGCGAGGGGATGTATTAGGCCCAGCAGTGATTGTGTAAGCAACTTTCTTTGCATCTTGCAATGACTGGAAAGGAGAATAATTACGCCTAATCTCTTTTTCAAACTCTGCCCATGTCATATTCTGCTGTTCATTCAATCCCCTTATGATACTGGCTGTGTGAGCATCTCGAGTTAAATGACAATACTGTCTGTATTGTTCCTTAGGTATCTGGAGGGCTTTAAATTTGTCATGGACCTCTTCTAAATGATCCTCTATGCAGCATTCCCCTCCCTTTTTAAATGGTTTGATCAGGGCTTTGATGGATTTCATTATCTTTATGGGGCTACTTGTTGCAATGCATGGAATTGCACTACTTGGTGATTCAACCCTGGTTCCAGGTGTATGGGATTGGTGGCGGCCCCCAATGGGTGTATAAAATCCCCCAAGGGCGCTGCAATCAAGTTCAGTCACCGGCCCAATCACTGGGGCACTAGCTCTTTGGGTAGAAATAGAATTCACCTCAACTCCATTGAATGTGGTGCCCTGCCGTCTATCCTGGGACCTGGAAATGCATATTTGCTGTTCCAAATCCTTACACTTCTTAAGGAGCCTGTCTGCCTCATTTTGCAATTAGTTGTTTTTATCACTCATTTTATTAATATACCTCCTGGCATGTCGCACATTTGCATTTGGCATTCATTGAATTCTTTATTTCTCTTGTCTCTTTCTTGAAACATTATAACCATTTCCTGTTCTGCATTTTGGAGATCACTTTCCTTTTCATAATGTTCTTTTTGTAAAATCTGCATTTCTGAAACAATCTCATCTTTATCTTGTCTAATGTGGTCCACCAATGCTTTTAAGTGTACCAATTCTTGTTCACTGTCCTCAAACTGTTTCTTGCTTTTGGACAACTGAATATCAAGATCTCTACATTTTAACTGCATGTTTTTTTGACATCCTTCTAATTCTGCTCTTAACATTTCCTCCTTTTTACTTGCCCCATCTAGGTCGGCTTTTAACCTGTTAATCAGCTTAGTATAATTTTCTTGCATTCGCAGGGACCTATTCAAAATAAACCAGGTCTTGGCGCATAGCCGTATCAGACACTCTTTCTCTGCATGTTTATCAGCTGCATTTAATAATCTCAGAAGGCAGACCTGAATTATACTGCCTTCTGCAAAAATGTAGTCTAGTGATTCTTTCTGCACTTCACCATAAATGCGGTCGTGCCATTCTGTGGCATTGTTCGATGATGTCATGATGCCTACCCCCGGGCATCCGGATCAAGCCCATCAGCCCCGGGAGCAGGCATCCAGGTATTTAATAAAACCCCAGCAGCCCCGGCTGGGGGCTGTCTGGGTTCAGTCCTGGCGCCTTAGGCACCAGGCTCATAATAGAAATCAGTCCTGGCGCCATAGGCGCCAGGCTCATAGACTTTACTTACCTCATACAGACCATGCTGCAAATGAATCCAAGCCAACGTGAGGCCTGTATGGGACTATTTTTCTACAGGGACTATTTTTTACTCGGGTGTGGTTCTAGGGACTTCTTACCTGGAACTACTTTGGAGGCTATTTAAACCACGCCCGAACAGCAGCACATGCTTCGTGTTATTCTGCATCCAGCAGCGTAACGCTCACCGTGCCTGCAGTCAGCATCCAGTCTTCAGCCACGCCCGTCTCGAATCCAGAGCTCCTAGCAATAGAATAAAGAAGAAGGAAAGGTTAGAAAACAGATATTATTACAATCCTTACTTGAATTCCGCATCCATCACGTCTTCGAACTTGAAAAGGACATTATTCTACACGCGTCGCATCGCCAGCTGCAGCGCCGCGCCATACTCACGAGTCCTCACAGCATTTTTCGATCCGGCACAGCCTTCATCATTTTCTCTGCCGAATTCCACCATCTAGGGGACAAAAGAAACATAAGGTGAGCCGAGAGAGCCAACAAATACAACCTCTCCACCATAGACTTACCTGATTAACAACCGGAGGCATTATTCTGTAACAAACCGCAACTTCTTACGCCGCACCTGTAAGGAGAGAGAAACCAGCAATTTAAACACACGCATCTTTTGCTGGACAGTGTTGGGTAATACAGACTCTTACCTCAACACCATCAGCTGCCACAAGACAATCTTCCCTTGGACCCAGCTGCAACACATGAAAGGAATGTACAAGAGTGAACATCGGACATATTGAACTCTTTGAACTTTATACTTACAGGTTCTCGCCTGGAACCTCAGAGTCAATATTCATCCGGAACTCTTCCAACGCCCTCAAACCAGTGAAGTAACTGGTATGTACGCGCCCCTGCATTCCACGCAGGATGGAGAGCTCATCATTTACAAACATAAGGTGAGCTTATAGAAAGTGAATATCGGTGGTGATTAGTGGGGAGAACAGTGGGGTGCCATTACTAAAATCCACGGGTGGCTGAATCCCTTTCTCCACTTGCAGGAGAATATTTCTACGGGTCAAGCAGACGAGATTAGGCGGTCCAGTCCAGTCTGTCATCTCTGCACTACGCTTCACGTTGGAGGAGGTCGCAGCTGTCCGGATCCGATCGACGCCCCTGTGGGAGCCAGGTGAGCGTAACAGATGACCACATCCATTGTGCATATAACTTTGCCTCCAAATATTGCACTAGTTCTGAGAATGTGGCTTCCATTTGAGACATTCGAAATTCGTTTTTAGTGACACACTGCTATTATGAAATGGGTTCCCTCTAATGTACAAATGGTAGTGTGAGACACACTTGCCATGCCCAGCAGGTGCTCTATGATCACTTTCCCGGCCTGCAACGCACCATAAATATGTTGGATATTTTGTGTGGATTTGGGGTCTGGCGGTATTTTCTTACCGCCAAATAAAATGGTAATTTGACGATGACTACTCCTTGCATCTATATTGGTTTGGCTTTATTTCCTTTCAGTGACCATTCCTTATTAAATTTTATGGGATCAGTTAGTGGTATACATTATTGTTGGTGGTATTTTGGTGAGCATACTTTTTCTGTTTTATTTGTGGCCCCAATATACACAAACTCTTCTTTTTCTTAGACTGTTCTTGTGATCTATAGAGGCCTCGGACTGACATTCAGAAACACCGCAGCTTCACATATAGCATTCTCAATAACCTGTGGTATTATCACTAATTTATATACATTAGTGAACTATGTTTCCATAGGCCTCTTTGCTGGTTCATGTACGCCCAGCAATGTCTATTGTATTACATTCCACTCAGAGACCACACACTGAGTGGAAACACGCACACAGCTATTTATAATTGCTAGTGCTATTATTCCATCTGCATGGGAAACATGACACATGTATTACCTAAAAATAAAATCTTCCCCCTCTCCCAAGATATTATCCTAAATGCACCAAGAAAAGACAAAAGCAAAAACACTCTACACAATTCGTGTCCATAACATTTGTATTATAAACAGTTGAATTTCAAAATAGCACCTTACCCTTCTTGCTGCCACCTTATCTAACAAACAGAAGAGAAAACAAATACAGAAATAAAACGAAATTCGCATTATTTGTAACAACAAGAAGGAAAAATTAGAGCGATAGAAGAATATTCACTTTGCAACATTATGGTGTGGCAATTAAACACAGGGGATTCCCTATTGCTACTCTCCCTGCCTGATATTTATAGAAGGTCATCCGTACAGCACACTACCTCAATTCATTTGGATAATTACCAGATATCTGTAGCTCTCCCGCACGCGACCTCCCTTCACTCGCCTCCGAGGAATGGGCCCAGAGTTGTCCTCGTAATGTTGAAGTTTGAAGTGCACAGCGAGAACATGCAGTTCATCTGCAGTTCTCAAGCCAGTGCTAAGTGAGACGAGGAATGCCCAGTCTCTGTTGGTCCGTCTCAGCAGCTCAGCCAAACAGCAAAACTGAACTTTTTTTCTGTCAGACTCTTCCAGCAAACCTCTGTCTCATCCCCCTATGCTTACGTGGAATCACTGCAGACACTCTGCACCAATCAAATTACAAAAACTGTATCATCCTTCCTTCCACAATAGCTCAATTTTTACAGTACGAAACTGTAGCTAAACTCATTTCCTGGCATGTAGATTTTGCTTCCTGCAAACACAGTGCACAGAGAGAGAGAAAAAAATCCAATTGCACGTTTAAAATGAATCCCAGAGCATGTCTTTCTGCCTCTTTTCCACACAGAGATTACATTATAATGTTATTGAGTTAGTACTACTATTAGTATTTGTTAATTAGGTCAGTCAATTAGACAGCTAATGTAGTCTCCTGCGAATGAGGCATTTCAAGTAAGAGAAAAAGAGAAAAAAAATATTCTGGTGTACTTTTAAACCTGCAGTCTGTCTCCATTTGCAAACCCATATGTTATGCTAACAACATAGGGCTGGCTATATATGCCACATTATTGCTGGCAATAATGATACCACATTCATTGGAGCTGTACTCCAAAACACAATAGATTATACTACAGCTCCACAGGAAGAAAAAGAACTGTGGACACGGAGGGGGTGTTCTTTATCCCCTTCCAAAGCATTGTGGCGGCAAGACAGCACTGGTAAACCAGTGAGGCCTGTAGCCTTATTAAGGGTGGCGTTAGAACATCTGCACTACCCTGGGCATGTTACTAGGGAGAGCCTCGCAACCACCATTGAGGAGCACTGGTTTGTAGCGAACCTGTTAGAACATGTTGCTTTATATGTAGTAAATTGCATCTTATATCAAAGGTTTACTGCTGAGCACACACTGCAAACAGTCAGAGGAGTGATTCCTCGACCAAATGGTCCTTTTCAGCATTTACATATGTTGACATGCTGCAAGTATATAATGGATATAGGTATAGGATAGTGGTAGTGTGTCCTTTTCGAGATGGATCAAAGCTGGTCCATGCAAACATCCTGATGCCACTTGCACTACAAGGTTTTTAGTTTGTAAAGTATTTCGTAGATGAGATCAGATAATCGACCTCACTTTGTGAACGAGGTCTTTGAACAGATTAGCCTCTTGCTTAGTATTAAACATAGGTTTTCTTCTGCTTATCACCTGCAAGTCAACGGAATATGTGAGAGACTCAACTGTCTTCTCAAGAAAACGATAGCACAGCTGAAATTGAAACTGAAGATGGGGTGGCTCCATTGCCTGCACCTTGCGTTATATGCATTGAGAAATCAGCCCGGATTAGAACACCACCTTACACCCCATGAGCTAGTTACAGGGAGGTGGATGAGAACGCCTCTGACTCCTTCATCAAGGACTAGGAGTGATGCCCAAACAACTGCAGAAATGTTAAGAAATGAGTTAAATGTGTACTTAACATGTATGGCCGCTAGTATCTCTGTCATTTCAGATCAACTCAAGCAGAAGGGGTGTTGGTCCCAGGACACAGATGAAGACAATACAGCAACTGGACTTGAAAGGTTACGTGTTCCTAAACATTTTGCCAGAGACTCTGTTCTAATCAGGAACTTTACTAGAAAGTGGCACGAGCCCAGGTTTAGCAGTCCTTATGTTGTAGAAGATATTACTCCTTCAGCAGTTTAAGTCCGAGGGAGGCAAGCTTGGATCCACTTGGGAGATGTAAAAATATATGCTGATGAGTTCGACATACCCCAACCCCATTCGGAAGCAAGTCAAGAAGAAGTAGTTCAGCATGTGCAAATTCGATCGATGACGTGGAAGTAGGCCGCAAAGACTATCCAGTAGATAGATGCAAGTGTACATTTGGACTGTGGCTCCCCTGAAACATTCCTTATAAATATCATAAGTAGGAAATGAGAAAGATGCCGTTCTTGAGTCACAGGAGCTTGTTGGGATTGGACACTAGGAAGTTCTGAAGTAGATTAAAACTGCCTGTTTTAGACTTCCTCTTCGATGACTGGAAAAGTAAGCAGTTACCCGACTTGTTTCTCACTGAGTTTTTCTTTGGACACATAAATGGTCCTGTCAGATGTTGATGTTCACAAACTACTTCTTGCTGTTTTCATTTTCATACTCCATGCTTACCCTGCTCTTGTTGGGCGCAGCACTGATGTGCGTACTTTTGTCCAAGATCCCAAAAATGGTCCGGTGATTAGATGACTATTGGCAGCAATAATAGAAGAAATCAGACAGCTACCTGAGCATTTAATGAGATTGCCTGATTAAAAAAGTTTTTCTTTCCTTAAATGTAATTACAGGCATAATGTGGCATAATGTGGTCTATTGAACATATTGCAATTCCAGAGAGTGAGCAGGGTCAACGACTTGTGGAGGGACACCGATGGTGGGGCCTAATGTATTGGTGCATAATATATGCCTATTCAGCATCTATTATTGTTTTTCTGTTTCTATTGATGCACACTGTTTACTTTAATGGTCCCAACAGGGAAGGAGTTCCATTAATCCTTCACACTCCAGTCACCTTTGCAGAACTAGATACTGTAAGAAGGCAAAGGCCATATGTTATTGTTCCCACACCAGTGATACATGTGAAGGCACCTCTGACAAATGTTTCTTGGAATCCTATTGTAGGATGGACAATTAGCGGTATTCTTAATGAGTATCCGATAAAAGCTATTTTAGCAAAAGAGAGAAAGAGACCCAAGAGAAGTGGAAGGGAGGATGATTGCGAATTGAATGACTATTTAGACAGTACGTGTGGTATGGGCACATGAAAGAAGTGAGTACCTATAAGGAGGATTGCTATGTATGTGCTATCCTGCATTATGCTATGGGAAAGTCTAAGATATTCACAGCTATAGAGATAGATTTCCAAACAGCTCATTGCCTGACTCACCTTGCACTCTTTCATACAAGAGGTCAATTCCAGGGTAAATCGTCATCCTTGGCATGCGTGACAGAATGGTCAGCTTCAGAAGAACATGTTTATGTCCAAGATTTGAAGACAAGAGAAAGAGTGCACACTGGAGATAATGTGATAAGATACAAACAGCCTGGCATGAAGGGAGCTGGAATTAGATGGGAGAATAACAGGAAACTCAACTGCCAAGGAAAAACTGATGAAGAAGTTTGAAGCTGCAAAGAAAGAGGCCAGATGGGAATATGGAGAACAGTACTTTCTCCAGATGGTTGGGAAGAAGGTATAGTCATATGCGGAGCTGTGCAATAACTGGTCATCATAGGCCAGTTATCAAACAGTGGAAAAAGGATGCAAACCTCACTGGCCAAGACTCGCAAAGCTTCTGACATGGGTCAAAGGCAAAGTAGGCCTGTTGCAAATAGTGCCTTTGGATAGTGCCGAGCTATGCTTCATAAACAATGGCACGATAAAAGTTGGATAGAATCAGCAGTGCGGTCGAATCTTTGATGTGCCAGGAATGAAAGATGGGACAGTGGTGATAATAGATCACTACTGGGCCTGTGGATCCAGAGCTTACATGAAGCTGCCCAGAGATTGGGGAGGACTGTGTTCTATAGTGATTGTTCATGTTCCAAAATTGGTGATTCCAAAAAGTGACTGGAACATTGGTGAGTTTCCAAAAGCAGATGCTCACCTGAGGAAGAAGAGATCTGCTGAACTCCTTGGAATGAAGAGAGAACATAATTTCTCAGCCAAATCAATAGAAGCCTTTAATTCCATATGAACACAGATTGTTCAGCAAGATTGCTTCAATTTTTACTGTTATCTTT
Organism: Ambystoma mexicanum; assembly: GCF_040938575.1. Lineage (NCBI taxonomy): Eukaryota > Metazoa > Chordata > Amphibia > Caudata > Ambystomatidae > Ambystoma > Ambystoma mexicanum. The sequence continues at coordinate 1,021,799,488 of NC_090928.1, forward strand.
ATGTCTTGGATCCAGACAATGGCAAAAGCCAAGTGGTTACAGATTACCAGATGGGAGCTTCTGCAGATGATTAACACCACCATAAAGGGATCCATTGTTATCAAGGAGGAGCTAAGAGCCATACACCTGGTGACTCTTTGGAACAGATATGTCTTGGATATGATTACAGCTATGGATGGAGGTGTTTGCGCCAAAATCGGAGAATCATGTTACACATTCATACCTTCTACGACGACGAGAATGCCAACTTGACAGAGGCCATAATGATGCTGACAAACTTGCACATCAAGATGGAAGATGAAGTGGAAGATATTGCAGATGACAGCTGGTTTGCATCAATCTTCTCATGGGTTCCACCATGGATGGCGAACATTTTCAAGTTCCTTGGAGCCCTGTTGGTGATGATCATGTTGGGATTCTGTGTGATCAGGATAACAATCACACAATGCAAGAAGACTGAAAAGAAAGCAGTAGGAATTAAAATTGTGATTGATGTCAAATCAGGATTCAAACCTAAAGAGCTGACTACGTAAAGGCCAGTATTCATGAACCTGAGAGAACAACGTTCCTGTATCCAAAGAACTACAAAAGGTATGTGGGAAGATGGATCTACTGCAGTCCAAATGGACAATGTAGCCTTATGACCTGGAGTGTTAATGAACATGTGAAATCAGCAGGATGCATGAAAGGAGTCATTAAGATATGGACTCCAAATATGCACTTCTTCAGACAAGGATGTCTCCATGTAAAGATTGATGAGAGAGTGGCCGATGAATCGCCCAGAGGGTGGAGTGTAGAGGAAGAGCCAAATACCCCTACCAGAAGCTCCTCCCTCATGTTGCCTATTTGTTGGGAACCAGAAATTGTGACATGCGCAGTACCAGTGAGGATACCTATACCGCAAAGAATTCTTGGGCCTCATTACACGTTGTCTGGTAAAAATTGGCAAATACCGGCATGGCGCAATTAGCGTGTCCGCCCTCGCAAGAGGCCGCCAATTGCGTGTCATTACGATTTCGCGGGCACGGGCATAGCGCCATGCCGGTAATGACCTTACCGCCATGCCGCAAAAGTTCCTTAACGGCATTGTCGAAAGCGCTGATAGCACTTCCGACCTGCCGCCACATGCAAATAGCGGTCACCACCATTAGCGGTCATCGCCATTAGCGGTCACCGCTAATAGTGGTGACCGTTATTTAGCGGAACCGGAAATAGCGTCATCGCACAGGAACGGGAAAAAGCACGGTGGCCATCTTTAAAAACACAATCCATTGCCACCCTCCTTATCCAGGACACCTTACCAGGAAACCCGAACAAAACTCCTTCCAGGACAGCCTAAAGATGCCCAAGGCCGTGAAAAAATCTACAGAGCGGCAACGCAAGGAGAAATTCTGCAAGGAGGAGCTTGTAATGCTGACTGAGACACTGGCGGCAAATGCACAGGTGGTCTTCTGCAACGACATGCGGCGGGAGGCCGTCCTGAAGAAGAAGGCCATCTGGGCAGAGGTAGCCACCAAGGTCAGCGCGGTAGGCACCACCACCCGCACAGTTAAAGACTGCCGCAAGTGGTGGGATGACCTCCGGCTACGTGTGAGGAACATCCTGGCCGTAAACCGCAACCTGGCCACAGGCACAGGAGGAGGCAGCGAATCGCCTATTAAGCTCCGTGAGTGGGAGGAGACCTGTGCATCCACAATCGGAGTGGAATGCATAGAGGGAGTAGGAGAAATGGAGCATGGCGTGCCCACTTCGTCCGATGGAGGTGAGTGTATGCATCCAACAATGCACTGTGAAGTGTGATGGGCCCCCAATCATGTGTCCATATGAATGTTGTGGATCCAGCCACCAACAGACATGCATGCATCACCACATATCTGTTCAACCCAGATCCATTTATGCATGACCCACCCAACATCCCCATTACCTGCATCCACACTAAAGAGCCCCAAATGCATAGAACGTCATGACGTAATCATTCAGCATAAGGCAGGTCGACCCATGAATGATGAATATCCCCATTTCTCACCCCTACAGGATCAAACACAGAAACTGATGAGCCACGCACTGCGACACCTGCTCCCACATCCAGCAAAAAAGCCAGGAGGGATGCCACAGGGGACACCGCCACATCCTCAAGGGGAACCAGGAGGAGTGACCATGACCAGAGGGACAAAGGCAGCAGGGGCACCAGTTCAACACAGCCAGAGGCCATGCCTGCTGCCGTCGCGGCACCCACGGGAGTGTGTCTCCCAGCAAGTGAAGGCAGCATTGAGGGAATGCACTCTGCTGCCACAAGTTCAACGGCTGAGGCAGCAGCCACTGCCCCACTTTCGGATGAGGAGGAGGCACCTGGCATTGTGGATCTAAGCCAGAGCCCCAGACCAACACGCTCCATAGTGGCAAGCCCGAGGTTGTCTACAGGTCTGGGTAGCCAAGGAGGGTCACCCACCCCCACTCTTGAAGGGTCATGGAGCCCCCAGGTATTCTCACCTGAGGCCAGTGCCATGGAACAAGGCGCATCAGCCATCCCACCAGCACCCACCATGCAACATGACCTCACAGCCATCATTCAGAGGCAGACGGAGATCACTGGCCTAGTAGGGCAGCATGTGGCTGAGGTAGGCTGTCCTCGGTATTTTTGCACAGCAGACAAGGGAGGGCATGGAGGCATGCACCGACAGGATCTGCAACGAAATGTGCCAACTCATGCAGGCCATGCACCGTATAGCAGACGCAATTGAGCGCCGATGCCCACTCACAACCCAGGATGAACCGGCCACCACTTCCTCTATGAGTTCCCGGCAAACTAGCCCCCTACGCTGGTCTCTGTGCAACCTGAGGCACACCACATCACAACCACCAAATGGCGGGGCAGGAACTGACAATTAGGGCAAGGACTAGGTGCAACATGTTGAGAAGGACACGTTCACACCATGAGGGTCACATGGGAGTGTTGTGGGGGGAGGGGGTAGGGGTGTTTTTGGGAGTGTTGTGGGGGTAGGGGGTTAGGGGTGTTTTTGGGAGTGTTGTGGGGGGAGGGGGTAGGGGTGTTTTCACAGTTGGGGCCATGCACTTATTGTTGTCTTTTGTTCACAATACAATGTTGATAACTTTACACTGGCTTGGTTTTCATCATTGTGTGTGTGTGTACTGTATTGGGGAGATGATTCTTTGTGGGACTGACCACATGTATCAGGGCAGTAATACCCATCTTTATGCATAATGGTTATACCTTGGATGTCATGGAATCTGATACATCAGATGCTGACACACATCGTGTCCCTCCTGGACATTGCCACTTGCATGTCCCTGCGGGCCTTTTCGGCCATCCTCATCACCATCCACATCATCCTCATCTTGTGCTTGCATGTCAGGTGGCATAGGCACATTCCGGCTGATGTAAATTTAGTCCCGCATCACACATGCCATGGTTGTCTTCGGCACTTTGTCATGGCCGTGCAAGAGGGCTTCAACCGGCACGCTTAGGGACCGGTGCTGTGTGTTGTAGAGGCCAGATGCCTGGTCCATCACAGCACTGGTACGGCTATGTGCAATTTTCTTGTCCTCATCCTGCTGGTTCTGTGGTATTTCTGGGTGCCCTGCTGGTGCTTGCTGCGCCTGTCTTGCCCTACTCCTACTCGTACTCCTCCTGCGTCTCCTCTGTGCTGCCTGTTGTTGATGCTGCCGCACTGCAATCAAATCCTCCAGCCCATGTAATGCAGGCAGTATTGGAAGCATTTTTGTGTGGGAAGGGGTGTGGTAAGGGGCGTGGTGTGCCCTTTTCTGCTCCCACAGTCTCCATCGCCTACACCTGTGCTGGATGTGTCCACCTGTGGCAGGTGGACACACTGCTCAGGTCTCTTAACGGGTGGTAAGCGATGCCGGTATTAGCGCCATGCCGGTAGGGGATTTTGGGGTCTTTTCCATGCCGCTATTGCCATGTCCGCCTACCTTGTGATGGGATGCTATTATCGCAATGCCGCTATTTCCGGCCTGGGGGTCGCGCGCCCACGGACTTGCCGCTATTAGTGCCACCGTACTTAACGATGGCGCTAATAGCGGCAAGTCCGGGTCGTAATTGGATGGGAAATTTAGCGTTACCAGTATTCAATTACCGGTAACGTTATTTCCTTACCGCCGTCCGTGTAATGCGGCCCAATGTATGCATTGCGAAAACCTTATATGCATTCACGAAGAAGTAATGGTCTTCCGGAAAAAGTCCCGGAAGAAGTATGAAAATGAATGAGAAAGAAGACTGGTGACGTCATACGAAGCAGAACTGATGCATCTAGAAAAGACACAATGAAGAAAGAATATAGACATTCTATAGAATCTGAGGATGAGGTATCGAAGAAAAGCAACATTTTGGGATTGAAATGAAGATTGCCCATGTGATGAAACACTGAAGCAAATGCAAAATCATTTTACAATTGTACAGATGCTGTAACACAAGTAGATGAAGTAATCCTGAGGCTGGCTATGAAGTGAATAGATTGCGGTGATGCACCAATGTATATACATAGGAATAACTACAATCTGGATGTTCCACAATGCACTTTAGCAAAGGTGATCCCCGTGAATGAAAAGGGCTTGAAGTGTGGCGCAATTGAAAATAGCTGATGGCGAAGGAGAATTCAATAAACCATGGCTGGCCCAACACCAAGAGTCGGGCAACCATGAGCTTGGTTTTCTATCAAGAAGCTACATGAACGTGAGAAAGAAGCAAACTTCTTTTATTTTTTTTTATTATTTTACATTTTTAAAGCGCTCACACAGCCCACGAGCATCGCTGCGCTGTTACAGAAATTGCTTGTTTTTTTAGTTGCGTAATTGTTTTTTTTTTGTCTTAGTTGGCTTTTTATAACACGCTTAAACACCCAGAGGTTTCGAAGCCCAGACCCGGGGATCATCTTGCTTCCAAGGCGCACACGTTGCCACTGAGCTATCCTCCCGGGACAAACTTCTGTTTGAGGTGGAATGAAAAAACACTGAAGGTGTCAAGAGTTCATCATTTAATAGTATTTTATGCAGCGAAAAGCTTGAAAATATAGTCTACAGTCACATGATCAGATCAAAATAGACTTTGGGTAGAGCTACACCCAAACCAGAAGATAAGACCATGCCACACTCCCTTTTATTCTCCGGCACAGTGAGCCTCTACAAGGCTGAGTTCAAAGCCTAATTGAATGGCAGACCGCAGGAGTGATGATGGAAGAGGGCTAATTGGGCGGGGAAGCATGACCAAGCCTACCCTCCCAGCACCTGGGACAACCAGCTTGTGTGCTGCTAGCTAGTGAATATTCCAGCAGGGTAGACGCGTAACAACCAATTATAGAGGGCCATGTATCAAAGAGCCCTATAGTTTGTGTAACCAATAGGGTGTTGAGTATTAGTATGACATGGAAGATGACTTTCACTTGGGATGGGCTTAGGTGACCACCTGATTTTAGAAACCCAATCACAACCACTGTCAGTATGGAACATATACCAAGATATTCCCTTTAAGCCTATCACATACCCTAGTAGGTTTTTCTTATTTGCCACATAGAATGACGCCAGTAGTGATGAATTTGTAGTATAAGAATGCTGTTTTTTCATGTGATCCTTTGAGAGAAATTGAGTAAACGTCCATTGATGTCTGTTGTAACTACTTATTTTAGATAGTTGCTAATAAAACAGTACTGAGTTTTGCCAACTTCCTGAGTCGGTTTGATTATTGATGTATGAGTAAGTTCTGCATCCCCATCCATCTTTAAGTATTGCTAGATCGTCTTAAAGGGCCCCAGGTTAGGGGGTACATGATAATAATAAAAAATAAATAAAAGGTTTTACAAAAACGGAACAATGAAAACAATAGGCAAAACTAACACACCATATGTGTAATACAGAAATGCATTAATACAATCAATACTAGTGGAAATCCAATCTTTAAAAATAAACATAATACACAAGACTAATAATATCAATTTACATAAAATATTAATTTGGTCAACAATGCAGTTTTAAGTAAGCCACAGACAACATATACTATGGATTAAATAATATTGAAAACAAATAGAAAACCACAACAGTTACTCAATAAAAAAAGCAAGTTCTCAAAGGTACATTCCCAAGTAGATACCCAAATCTCCAATTTGATTGATCCTTTAGGGGCTAAAGCTGTTAATTTCTCAACCAAAAACATTTCTCTCCGGGCTAATATGGTTCATAAATGTCCACCTCATCTAGGGAGTGTAACACATTCCACAATCATAAAGGTAATTGATTTCACTGTATGTCCTTTCTCTTTAAAATAAAATGCAACCAGTGATTTCATGTTAGCATTCTTTACATTACACTTTTGCTCTAAACATCTCTGGTTAGCATTTCTGGTAGTGAGTCCTACATAATAGAGGCCACATGGGCATTTTAGCACGTAAACTAAATAACTCAAATTGCATGTAGCATAATCTCTCAAATGGATGTTTTTTTTTTCAGAAAAAGGATGTTGTATCTTATCACCTTTGATGACATTGTTGCAGTTAGAGCAATTTGGACCTTCTTATTATTATTATTATGGTATTTATTGTTCGTGAACCTAGCTTCGAGAAGCAACAGAGCGCTTTACAGAAGTATACAACAGTACAGATACATAACAGAGCGCTTTACAGAGGTATACAACAGTGCAGAAGCAGAACAGTGTGCTTTTCAGAGGCAACAACAGAACAGAAAAAGGATTGCATACGCTCACAGATGTCATTCTGCTCCATTGCATTCTAGGAAAAGTAGTCTGCTGAAGTTACGTGCGCCGTGAGACGCAAAGTGCATTCATGGTACCCCATGGGGATATCTGCACTGAGATAGAATGCATTTTGGGGCATATAGGCCCCAATGCAGGATTCTATACCGAGCGATAGAATGCATTCTTGCACATGAGGCCCTTTGGTTGAATTTGTATTCATAGAAGCAAATGTGATATGGGACGTAAGCATGGGCATAAACCTACAGTGAGGGGGGGCGTGGCCAGCGCTGATGGCGTAAAGACGTGACTGTGTGGAGCTCCCGTCTCGATCCTGGCCCAGATCCTTTACTCGACCTATATTCCCGACCCAACCAAGAGCCAAACTCACACCCAGGAGGGGGAGGCGATTCCGACCCCGCTCGGCGCTGGAACGAGAGGAGTCGGAACCGGCGTTCCTGAAAACGCAGCCTTCGTACTGCTGCCCCCGGGTGAAACAAGATGGCGGACGGCGGCGAGGCCTGACGGAGGGACGGACCAAGCTGGCAGCGAGGCAGCGGGGAGATAACCCATCGGGCGCCGCCCCCCCTGTCTCGGAGTGGAAAGACCGGACACCTTTGTACCCTGCTGCTGGGGGCCCCCGAACACCCGAAAGAACCTCCGCATCGCCCGGGGGAGCGGACGGAGCCATATTCGCGGCTCCGAGAGGAGACACGGGGTGCGAACGGACAGCGGCCACCACGTGGGAGACCCCGTCGGCGAGGAGCTCCGTGTGTTGGGGCGGCGGAGACCTAAGCAGGCCCCTGTCACCGCGGCGAGCTACGCGGGTCCCTCCTCCTCCCATCCTGAATAGATAGCCGGGCGGCTGGGGAGCGAACAGCACAGGCACAGAAGCACCGGTAAGACTGTAAACCCTGACCCAACGCTTGGGAGCCGGAACACGCCTGAGCCACAGACGGCAGGGCCCAGTGGGGCTGCGGGATAGCGGCCCGGTGTGCCAGGGGATCGCAGCGCACCCCGTTGTCCTGCTGAGGGAATATCCTGCATTGGGCCACACAACTACCTACACCCCCTTGCGCCCTCCGGCGCTACCAAAGAATACCACCGAACTTCTCTGAAACGCGCAGTTCGGTGTGGCTCACATTGTTTTTACACTGCCTAGGGGCCGTTTGGTGGCTCATCCCTGCCGTCACAATACCAGGAAGGACAAATGTCTACCTCACGCAACAAGAACAGGGGTACATCAATCATGGACTCGTTCTCGGGGGCTAAATCCAAACAGCCCGGCCAACACGAGATCCCCACACAGACAGAACCCCCAACAAACGCTGCCGACCCCAGCAACGCCCAAGTGCTACAGGCTATCGCAGCACTCCAGACGTGCATGGAGACTAGGATAGATGAACTCAAGGTGGACATACAGCTCATCCGTCAGGACGCCCGCAACCTAGCGGAAAGAATAGATAAGGTGGAAATAAACCTACAGGACACCACAGACACTGCCAAGGACTTAAAGCAAAAAGTCATCACACTTGAGAGACAAGTGGCTCATCTTGAAGCGAGATCGGAGGAAGCAGAGGGGAGGGCTCGCCGCAATAATATCAGAGTCCTCGGCGTTCCTGAGGGGATGGAAGGCACCGACCCCACAGAATTTATTGAGTCCTTACTAATGCAGGAAATCGGAGCTGGCAAGCTCACACAGGGCTTCTCTGTCGAGAGAGCCCACCGCGCCCTACAAAAGCGACCCCCTCCGGGATCACACCCTCGCCCGATGATCGCCAAGATCTTAAACTTTCGCGACAGGGAGACGATCCTCAAATTCTCGAGGGACGGAGGCGAGATCAGACGCGATGGCTCCAAGATCGTAATCTATCCCGACTATACCCCACAAGTGCAGCGAGCCAGGAACTCATTCATACCTGTCAAAGCCCAACTGCGGAAGCTCGCCCTCAAATACATGCTCCTGTATCCCTCGCGCCTCAAAATACTATACAAAGGCAAAGCCGTCTACATGGAGACCCCGGCAGCAGCCACTATGTGGATGGAGCACAACAATTTGGCTGAGGGAGAGGATCACATCTTGACACCCAACGGCTGAACCCAAATAGATCTTCTTACAGCAACGATTGATTGGCTCTTTTAAGGACGGGAGCCCTACGGACCACCCCACAGACATCATCACAACCCACCCCACCCCAAGCATGGCTGGCCCAAGGCCAACACCACAACCGCACCACATGACCTGGACAGGCCGATGGGTAGCGGAAGCCCCCGAGCGTTGTCCTCCCAGAACAGCTGCTGGGGGCAACACACAGTTAACTTTCTTGTTCAATAAACCTGTTCGAGTGGAAGTTAAATTTGTTCACAAGTCTCCGATTAACAGATCAACGCAACAATCAAGGTCGGCAGGGAGATTGCAGTGCACAGACCCAGGGGGCAGCCGCTCAGCACATGGAGCTGGCTCGTGGAGGGTTGAAACTGCCTCGGGCCCATCGCCCCGGCTCCTTCGCCACCATCATGCCCACACGCCTTAAAGTCGCCACCTGGAATGTGAGGGGTCTGGGTACTTATCTACGCCGGAACAGAATAAAATCCTATCTGCACAGAAAAAGGATAGAGTTGGCCCTATTACAAGAAACCCACTTAACCAAGGAATCCATGGCGGCACTCAAATCATATTGGGGTGGACAGGGGTTCGGGTCCACATACTCCAAATTCGCTAGAGGGGTATTCACCTGGATCAGTCCTCACATCCCCTTCCAGCTTACCAAAGCTGAAATGGACCCTGATGGAAGGTATGTTATACTCTTGGGCCACATCGAACAAACAGAGATATGTATTGTCAATTCATACCTCCCCAACAACAACATCCCCGCTCACCTCACCATGTTATACACAAAGATTGCACCCTATAGAGATGCATTCCTTATTTGGGGTGGCGACTTTAATTGCGTCAGCGACCATGTGCTTGACAGGTCGGCTCCCCCCTTGGCTGGCACGTCAACTGCTACCACCGCCATGAACACCATGCTAAATCGTCTAGACCTGGTAGACATCTGGCGGGAACAACACCCCGGGGATCGGGGCTACTCCTTTTACTCCTCGCCACACAATCTTCACACCAGAATCGATTATCTCTTCACCGGCAGAGAGAGCTTCCCCCAGATTGACTCTTCTAACTACCTGGGTCGCACCATCTCCGACCACTCTCCCCTGATAATTGAATGGAACATCACTGGACCCAGTTCTCCCATACCCACATGGAGGATGCCCACTGAGGCACTTAAAGACTCAGAGTTCAGGGAAAGCCTTAGAGAATCTCTAGAGAACTACATCTGTGAGAACAAAGACAGTGTTGACCACCTAAGCACGGTCTGGGACGCTCTCAAAGTGGTTGTAAGGGGAGAGGTCATAGCAAAGGCTGGAGGCATGAGGAAACACCTAAGAACCGAACTTGAATTATTAGAATCTGAAATAGAACAGCTAGAATCCAACACCCTGGACCCCCAACCACAGGAGGACAGGCTGGCCAGTACCAGGGCCGCCTGCAAGGAAGCCTGGGACAGACTTGCCAAATTTGATTACATTACCAGAACCAATAAAACACACGCCCACGCTGACAAACCTGGTAGACTACTCGCCTGGCTGTGCAGGAAAGAACACCCTAAGCACTTGGCCACAGCCCTAAGAGATGCTGATGGCACGCTACAACGGTCCCAACAGGGAATTAATAACACCTTCGGGCAGTTCTATACCCGACTATACTCCCATACTGATATGGTGCCCTCCGAGGAAATCTCAAACACCCTGGACGAAATTGGACTGCCCCCACTCCCGTTGCCATGCAAGGAGGCTCTAGATGCTGAAATCAACATAGATGACATAAAAGACGCCATCGAGTCCCTGGCCACCTGCAAGGCTCCGGGTAGTGATGGGCTACCCGCCGAATTTTACAAAACCTACGAGCCGGAACTGTCCCCGCTGCTGCACGAGGTGTTCCTAGAAGCCTATGAGTCGGGCATCCTGCCCGGGAGCATGCGTGAGACCTTGGTGGTTCCGCTCCTCAAGCCTGGTAAGCCTGCAGATGACTGTGACTCCTATCGCCCTCTCGCTATGCTCAATTATGATGTTAAAATCCTCACAACCATTCTGGCCAAGCGGCTGTCCAAGGTGATTGGAGAGGTGGTGCACCCCGACCAAAGCGGCTTTGTGCCGGGCCGTAACACCACTGCCAATCTACGTAGATTACAACACGTACTGTCACATCCCACTCATACAGGGAAATCCCACGCTTTGCTTTCTTTGGACGCCATCAAAGCGTTCGATTCAATTTTCTGGGAATGGCTGATTGCGGTACTTAGGGAGTTTGGTTTCGGAGAACGATTCATTCGATGGATCACAGTCCTCTACACCAAGCCGCGAGCTCGGGTGAAAACTGGTCGGCTCATCTCCACGGAATGGGACATACAAAGGGGCACAAGGCAGGGCTGCCCGCTCTCCCCCATGCTATATATAATCGGGCTTGAACCCATTGCCATTTTCTTTAGAAAACAATTCTTTGACGCTGGCATAAGGATTGACGGGGTGGATCATATAATTTCCCTATATGCGGACGATGTTCTCCTTTATGTGAGGGACCCACAGTTGAATGTCCCAACCATGTTGGAGGTCCTCGGCAACTTTGCCAAGGTATCAGGCATACACTTTAGCAGACACAAGTCTTGTCTGTTTCCGTTGGGCGCCCTCCGGAATATACACGTAGATGACCTCCCCTCACTAGGCATAGATTGGTGCCCCACCACGTTCCGCTATCTGGGCATCAATATTTATCATACGCCTGAACTCATGCATGCCAACAACACGGTAGCGGCGCTGCCTCCCTTGCGCAAGTCAATTGGGTTTTGGGCTCGCCTCCCCCTATCCATGATGGGTAGGGCTTCCATCATTAAGATGATTGTTCTCCCCAGATTTCTCTATGGGTTTCAAAATATTTTTTACTACATTAGAACTCCCTTCTTCCGCCTCCTAGGGAGGATACTTAAAGACTTCCTGTGGGGAACTAGTAGGCACAAATTTGCATTATCCACGCTGACCCTCCCCTACGAACAAGGAGGCATTCGGCTCCCTGACCTGGAACGTTACTACCTGGCTGCCCAACTAAGCTTTGTGGCTAAATGGCTAGCCGATGATGTTACCCCCGAAACTCTGCTTTTACAGCACCCGATTGCTCCAATCCGGTTAAATGAACTCATTTGGGCCCCTCAACGTCTTATGGACGGGATTCCTTTCTTAGCTACCCTGGGTCGTCAGGTATGGCAAAGGGTTATGAGCCTTCTTCACCTGAAACACAGTTACAACCCGGACATACCGCTCTTAGCCGACCTATGCCAGAACTCGGTGGACCTCGCCTCCATCCGACACTGGGAAAGGCTGGGAGTATACACTTGGGGGGATCTATACAATGAGGGCACCTTCCGGGATTTCCCCTCCTTGCAATCTGATGTTGGCGTCCCGGCTGGTCAATTCCTTTGGTACATAAAGATCCGCAAACTGGCTAGAACTAAATGGGACACATGGCCCGAGGAGCCCGAAACCGACTCCTTCATAACACACCTATACAGCTTGGCGGATGGATGGAGGCCTGTGTCCCGCATATATAGTCACCTAATAGACAGGCCCAACCCCCGCAGTCAGGACCTCAAAACCAAATGGGAGAGGGACCTGGGTCACGAACTGTCTGAAGCCGAATGGGGTAGAGCACTAGCGTTCCCTAATGCGGTATCCAGAAATTCTAGATTTAAACTGATACAACTCAACATGTTATACCGATCTTACTTGACACCAATTAGTATAGCCAAAATATATAAGCTACCCCACCATAACTGCCCATGGTGTGGCAGAGACGAAGCAAATCTCTTACACATGTTCTGGGGATGTGTCCAGGTCCGGCGACTATGGGCGAGAGTGGAACTCCTATGTAGCGAGGCAGGCATGACCAGATATGAATGGACCCCGAAGGAGTGCCTTCTCGGAACATACCCCAGACTGGCCAAGTTCAAACACTCAGTCAAGCTCATGGACCTGGCATGCATTCTGGTCAAAAGGACCATTGCTATGGCTTGGAAGCGACCTGGAGGCCCACAATATCAGGTATGGCACAACGAACTGGAGCGCTGGATAGGGGCAGAAACCTTAGCTTGGGAGAACGGCCTCACCACATCCCCTGAAAACACGAGCTTGGGACTTGCTGCCTGGAAAACTCTTACTTGGGCCTTACTCAACCCCTCCAACGACGATAAACCCCCTTGAGCTACTGACCCCTGTTGACACACGATATCAGGAACGGAACACTGACACAGTACCTAACCTGTGCTCGCTTGCTGCTTGCCCCCCCCTTGTTGCTTAGATCATCGACCATATGGAGACTTGTTCATGTTGTTAACATTGTTATTGTTTTGTTATTTCTGTTTAATCGTTAATTCACAAATGGCCTATTTTATGTAGTCCTGACTATTACTACTGTGACTGTGCGATCCAGTGAGGCACTGTTTTATTGTACAAATCCCAATAAAGAAATTTGAAAATAAAATAAACCTACAGTGAGGCAGTGTGAATGCCTGTATTGATGTTAACAATTAGTTGGATTAACTTAATTTGCAGAGTAGCCCAGGCATGCACAACATTGCTAATCCTACCCACATAGATGCTGTTTTGCTCAATGTTCAGGGATTTGGAAGCTTGTTCTTTGTGTTGTAAATTCCCTCTTTAAATTGCTCAGCTGGTTTAGCAAGAGACCAAGGTGAAGGCAATGCACCATTTCGCTGGCATTTTTCTCACACATCTCACCAACTTGTGTAAAGGTTGTAAATGTAAGACCACTAATTAATCAACACCCCATGTACTTCAGAGAGACAGTCCAACAGTCTTTCTCATCTTTCTTCACTTATATATTGTAAATTGCTGTTAATGGGTGAGGCGATAACTGCCTGGCTCCAAGAGACTCCCTGTGGGGAACAGCTCTTATCTTGTGTATATGCTAACCCGAGACACCCCCCCCCCACCCTATCCTTGGAAGGACAGCCCTTAAAATCTGGATGCATAAAGCATGTCTGCTTTTGCCCTTGTCTCAGCATTTAGCTGTGGCACAAGTAAGGGAATCCCCCCAAGACCCTTTGCTAGCAAGAGGCCAAAGACTGCAAACTCAAGATTGAAGTCTTATTTGGAAGTCCATCATATCAGCAAACCCCAAAACCTCAGTCTTTCATTGCCAGCACACTGATCTTCACCATCGTGCAGCCATTGTTCTTTTTTTTTGGACAAGGTACTGCACTTTGTTTGAGGAAGCAATAATCAACCTTCCTTCTTTTCCGCTCCTCGTTTTAAAGTGAAGAATCCCCTGGAAGGGTTGCAGCATCACTCTAAGGCATGGAGCAGAGTCAAAAGACGACTGGGAGAAATACAGGTTTGATCCCCGGCTCCATGCTTAGAAACCTCTGGGTATTAAGCGTGTTATAAATAACCAATTATAATTTTAATTATGCTACAGTGAAGTTTGAGGCATTTTACAGCTTGCCAACTACCACACTATGAAATGTGAAATAGCTGACCGCAGTCCTCAGATTTCAAGCTGCCCTCCACTGAACCTTAAATTATTGCCTTCTAGAGGCCTTAACAGATTATGGTTATATCTAAGTTTTCAGTCCACACTTTGACGGTTACATGTAATAATGTCGCCACAAAAATCTCGCCATGCAAAAATATTGCCGAAAAATGGCAGTTTTTTGTGGCGACATTATTGCATGGAAATGTTATTTTGTTTTGTATTTTTTTTAATTGTTTTTTTTTTTGCCCCTGTCCCCATATATATGGCCACCCATATAATATCACCACGACCTTTTCCCGGCGATATTATTTACGGCGACCATATATATGGGGATAATATTACCTGATACCACTTTGACCTCATCTGGCAACTCGCAGATGCTTGTTTTGTTCCTTAATGGGTACACTATATCTGTTTGAGACACAAAGAGAGAGTGAGACACACAGAGAGAGCGAGACATAGATAGTGGGAGAGAGGTGGCATTTTAGGAGCTAGAGAGTGGCACCTCTCTGAAAATGGCATTGAGTAGGAATGCAGGGTTGCAGGTTGTTTTGCCTTGTAAGACCTACTCCCACCTCCTCTTAATTAACCGACTCCCCACTAAGATCATCTACCACTTTACAATAAACACTCAAACGCCCCCCCCCACTCCAGATAGCCACTACAGGCCTAGCCATTAGCACATCAACCAAACTCTGACTAAGCTTTCCTCTCTGACTAAGCACTCTCGCAAGCTCCCACATCAGCATCAGATCTGAAGTGGTTTAGTCTATCAGATCTCCGACTCTTACCCGTGTCATGTATAACATACTCCCAAGGTTCTCAGACAATACATAGAAAGCATATTGGCAAACAGAAACCAGGTACTTCCATTTGCATTCATCAACACATCTGGATTTCCAACTGTCTGATTAATGAACCCCACCCTCTTTTTTCTTACAGAGCCGAGGCCACTGCTACTGGCAGATGGGCGCTATACAAGAATACTAACATTACATCAATGCATTCTAAGACATGTAGTCCTGTTCCAAGCACTGAGTGATACAGAGGACACTTGTGAACTTCTACCCTAAATGGGCAAAGCACTTTCTCTGAGATGTATTCCTATAGTGCCTGTGCACTTTGTGAAGAAAAGAAACAAGCAACGTGCATGTGTTTGGAGTACAGAGGAATGAGCCGTGCAGGTTATGGAACTATCTGGACTGATTAACTGTTCTTAAAGATTGCATCTCCAGAGGCAATGGTTGTAGAGACAGGAGGTTCTCAGAGGCCCCTCCCCACCTTGTGGAAGTGGTTACTGGTGGACTAGAATTGGCCGTATTTGGCTGCATCAGAGAAAATAAGGTTGCAGCTTGTTGTGTCCTGCGGGCTCACTCGCTCGAGCACACCCATACGCAAAAGCTTGTACACAGAAACATGTCTGAACCTCTTTAATCTCCTTTACAAAACTGCTTCCCCTTTTCCCTTCCTCCTACCTTCTCCCACCACTCCCTCTCCCGTCCTAGTTTCACTTTCCCTTAAAGGGCACATTGCCCTTTCCTCCATAACACCCCCCCTTTACTTATCATGTAAGTCCAGTGTCTACATTTCTTCAATGAGACATGTGGGTCTCCTTGAGGGTTGCTGAGGTCGACCAGAGGGTGACTTGTATTTTCGTCTGGAGCTTGTGGTGGGGGATCCTCAGGTGACTCGGGGGGCATCTCTTGGTTTTCCGGCTCTTGCGGGTTTTCATGGAACATTTTGCAAAAAAACGATGCGTTACTTCTCCATGGTCTCCAATGGCGGTAATCATTGGCCCTTTGACTTCTGTCACTAACAGGGGCTCGGGTCTGTATCGAGAGTCAGTCTTCCTGTTCTGTGCCTGTCTGACCAGTACCGTCTCACCTACAGGAATTTGGGGTTTCTTGGCTCTTCATTTCTGATCGGCCCACTCCTTCGCTTTCTTCCTTTTCTCCACCTCTCATTTCCTTATTTCGGCATCCTTTGGCAGGGTATAGTCTTCTAGCTGTGGCAGTCTGGTTCGTGGCTTATATCTGATCATCAACTCTGCTGGGGTCTGGCCGGTCGCCTCATGGGGTGTATGTCGATAGCTCTGTAGCATCTGTAAGATGGCTTGAGGCATGGAGGTTTGGTCAGTTACCGCTTTCTGGCGCGTCCGCTTGATGTTTGCCATGAAGCGCTCCACCATGCCTTTGGCCTATGCCCACAGTGGCGTGATCCTCTGATGGTGGAACCCAAGATGTGCTGCAAACTTTCCGAACTCCTGTCCCTGGAAAGGTGAGCCATTATCAGTCTTCACGACTAGGGACGCCCCATTCACTGAACAGTTCATCTACTAGGGCTACGACATGGTGGAATGCAGTGGATTGTACATGTTTCACAAGGGGGAATCTTGTGCACTCATCAATCAACACTAGGAGGTCACCTCCTTCCTCAAGTGGGCCGTAGAAGTCAAGTGCTACTCATTGCTCAGGAAGGGGGACTGTCTGGAGCGGACATGGGGGTGGGCTTGTTGCATTTATCTGGCATGGGTCACAGTGTCTCAATGTGTCCTCGACGATGGTGGTCCATGTGCGGGAACCAGACTTGATTGCGTAGTACCTTCTTTGTGTTTTGCTATGCCCCGGTGTCCCTCATGCGCAATCATGACAAGGGGTTTCCTTAGACTTTTGGGGGCTACTAGTCGATTTCGTCTCAATAGCACTCCTTGGCTTATCATGGCTAATTCGCCATGTATTTTCGCCATTCTTGATAGGTCTCTTCTGTCTGCTTCCCCCTGTCCCCCGGTTCAAAGTTTTCCATGGCCGCCCATCGCCACCTGTTGTTCTCTGTGAGTTGGACGGCCGCTCTTATTGTGGGGTCAGCTCTGCTTCGTTATATGAATTGTCTTGTTGTGATTGCTGGTGGAAGGGCGCTCAAGGACAGGTACGCAATGTATTCCTCAGCTTCAACTTGCATCTGAGTGTACGGGGGCTTGTCTAGGTGTCTCGATAGGTAATCGGCTGGATTGGCTTTGCCGCCTGGCTTGTGAACAATGGTGTAGTCATACTCTTGGAGGCGAATGCCCCACCGTTCGATGCGTGGTGGCATCTTTATCCTGGGTTGCCAAATAGGACGAGCAGGGCTTGGTGATTGGTGATCAATACAAAGGTCCTTCGATGATAAAATGGTGGAACTTTACAATTCCACCTGGGAATAAGCTTTCTCAATGGTGTTCAACGCCCGGCTGGCGTACGTCACCACATGTATTTCCGTGTCCTGTAGTGGATTGGTCTGGGCTAATATGGCTCCATGCCTACGGGACTGGCATCCACCATTATTTCCGTGTCCCATAGTGGGTTGAAGTACGCCAGCTGACGATTGGTTGCCAGCTCCTGTTTGATCACAGAGAATGCATGTTGGCATTGCTCCTCGCAGATAAAAGGCTGGTCTTTTTTAAGTAGTTATCATAAGGGGTTGGTGAGGGTTGCATAGTGGGGGAGATATTGTGCACAATATCCTGCCATCCCCAGGAACGAGCGCAGTTCGGACACATGTTTTGGGCTCGTTAGGTTGAGTATGGCGCTTATTTTGTCGGCATCAGCTCTGACGCCTTGGTCCAAGAAAATGTGGCCAAAGAAGCACAGGCTGTGTTTGTTGACTTGACACTTGAGCCCATTGAGTGTGAGACCAGATTCCTGGAGGATGTGGCATACCTGGGTCAGCGCTTCATCATGTTGGGCCTGCGTGACTCCGAAAACAAATATATTGTCACTGTAATTGAAAGCATGCGTCACTGGGCTGATCAGTCTGCGAATGGTCTCTTGGAATATTTTGGCCACTGATGATATGCCGAAGTTCAGTCTTTTGTAACAAAACAGGCCTTCGTGTGTTGTGAAGGTTGTTATTGGTCTTGATTCCAGAGCAATCACTAGCTGGTGATAGCCTTGGTTCAGGATCAATTTTGAGAACCTGATAGCTAGGTTAAGCATCACTAATATATCCTCAATGTTTGGACCTGGATGTCTCTCCCGTTGGATGGCTGTGTTGGGAATTCTCATGTCAACACAAAGACGGAGTCGTCCGTCCACCTTGGGATGACTACGAGGGGAGATACCCAGGGGGTGGGTCCTTCGTCTCTCTCGATGATGTTGTTGTTGAGTAGGAACTGTAGCTTGTGTGTTACCTAGGCTTGCAAATGGAATCCAATCCTTCTGGGTTGTTGTGGTATGGGCCGTAGGGAGGGGTCAATGTGTAACTTGATCACAGTGTCTTTTAACATGCTATCGCCCTCAAACAGGCTGGGGAACCTGGTCTTCAATGTTTCTAGGTTGAGGGTCCCCTGAGATATGGCTTGTATTGACTGGGCGGTTGGCGGGAATCCTTGAATTGTCTCTGACTAGTCGTAGTGGATGTCTATTAGTTGTAGCACAATGGCTGTTTTTTGTTCGCTCAGGAGACATCTTACTGTTACTGGGCTGAGGATGACATGAATCGTTGTTGGTACTCTTCTTCCTCAATGTATTAGATCACACAGGAACTGACCTTTGGAGGTCAGTGGAGTGGTTGCGCCCCTTTGGAAGATGTGGGCTTGTGACAGTCGTAAGGGATATGCTTCTTCGAGGGCTTTGTAAGTCCTCTGGTTTATTACGTTGACCATTGCCCCGGTGTCAATGAGGAAGGGAGTTATAACGCCTCCCAGATGGACTGTCATTCTGAGTGCTGCGCGGTCATCAGATGAGTCGGATATGAGGCGAACATATTCCCTGCTGTATCGATCGTATTCAGGGCATTGTTCCGTCCCCATTGGCAGTTCTTCGATGGGAGGGTTTTCATATGGGTCTCGGGCATTGAATTCCCATCTTGCTTCTTCAGCGCGAACAGTCTGTCCGTGATAGCTTTGTTCCGGGTTGTTGTATCTTTCATGTACTGGCTCTATTTGTAGGTCCTCAATGGCTCGGATGAATCCGGGGTGCCTGGTGCTCCTGGGGCAGTTATTTCTATTGGAGTCTCTCTCAGGGTAACATTGCATGTTGAGTGGCCTTGGCGTTTCATATCGTCTGTTTTGTGCTAGTTGTTTCAGGGGCTTGTAAGTTTGATGTTGTGGTGTTCTTTCCCAACACATGCTCTGAAAATGATTTTCTTGGCCACACCTCATGCACATCTGGCCAATTGCTGGGCACTGTCCTTTGTGGGGAAACTCAAACCTGCATCAGTAGCAATGTCTGTCTGGTTGCGTTCGGTGTGTCGTGTCCTATGAGTCTTGTCAAGATGCAGTGTTCAGTTGGCGGGCCTGCCCTTGCGGGTTGGTGGTGATGGCGGCTACAGTGTCCAGTTTTTTTGGGTTCTCCATGTTGGCGGCTTGGACGTCGATGCGTTCATAAATTCTTGCCAGTTTCCGTAATTGGGAGGACAAACACCCTTGTATGACCCTTAAACAGATAGCTTCATCATTGTTGAAGTTTGCGAAGTCGCAGTATGTTATTTTTCTTTGGAGGCGTAGGATGAACTGTACTATTGTCTCATGGGGTGCCTGGGTGCACTGGTTGAAAAACAAATATCATTTGTAGTCTCTGTTTGGTACTACGACTAGGCGGGTTTTGATGGCGTCGATGAGTCGCTGATAAGTAGTTCTCTCTGGGAGTGGGATCGTTTTGATGACACTCTTGATGTCTTTCCCTACTAAGTTGGTAAAGATGTCCTGCTTATTTGGTGCATTTTGGTTTCCCACAGCTCTCATGAATTCTTCGAATTTGTCCATCCATTCTTGCCTTCTCTGTCCTTGGTTTTCTAGTGGTTCTAACGAGAAAGGGGTTGGGTGGCGTAGGAATGATATGGGGTTTGTTGGTGCTACCCCTGGTATGGGTTGCACTGTGCCATCTGCTGCTGCATTGTCTGGTTGTGACATTTTGGATTAGGTGGGGTTGAGCTGACTCCTTTGTGGTGGGTGGACCCACAGTTTTGTTGCAGTGTAGGCCGGTGGGCTGTCTCGGCTCCCTTTGCTTGTGGTGTTGTGGCTGGTTGCTGGGCTTGTGGGCCTGGGGCTCTGATCTTCTTGTGCAAGTGGCCTTATTTGTGTTCAGGTTGGCTCTGGCATTGGGCTGGAACTCGCTTTCACGTGGCTTTCTAATGGGGATTGTATCCGCCCCAGCTCTTGGTTGATCCTCTCTTTCGAGTGGTTTTATAGAGAGATTGTACCTGCCCCAGCTCTTAATGGATCCTCGCTTTCAAGTGGTTTTGAGGCTGTGCCACTGTCCTTTCCGGCTCTCCTCCCGCCTGTCTTTATGCTCCCTTCAGGTGGCCGTCCCTCCACGCGTTACCGTTCCTTCTTGGGTGAGCGGATTCTGCGCCACGTGACTACTCCGTCCTCCGTCTTCCAGTGGAGTGGTTCCTTGTTGCTGCTGCACTGCCAGACGTCATCTGTTGCAGGCTGGTCATCACTGGCAGCTGCACCCGCTCCTCCTGGGATCCCGCGGCCTGGTCCTCCTCACTGGTGGCATCGCAGGTCCTTCCTCCTCCTCGAGCCGTTTGGTCCGCTTGGACGACTGCTCAGCTAGTCTCGTCCCACTTGGGAGGGCACCTGGGCGCTGGTCCTCTTCACCAGTCGTCTTGCCGGCAGCTCCGCAGGGCCTTCCTCCTTCAATGGCACCACCACGCACCTGTTCCAGCACGGCCCTCCTCACCGCGCTAGGATGTGCTGGTCTCTTCCTCCTGGGACGGAAGCGCGGGTCGCTGCGCTCGTCGCCAGTTGTTGTGTCCTGTGGGCCCACTCGCTCAAGGACACCCATACACAAAAGCACGTACACAGAAACACGTCTGAACCTCTTTAATCTCCTTTACACAACTGCTTCCCTTTTCCCTTCCTCCTCCCTCCTCCCACCTCTCCCTCTCCCGTTCCTAGTTTCACTTTCCCTTAAAGGGTACGTCGCCCTTTCCTCCATAACACAGCTGTCCTACCATGTCAGCACCTCAACAAATGTGGTTTATAACTATCATTTAATGACATCACGTGTGCACGTGAGGCTGTCCCTGGGATAAAGATGGCTGTAGCTGGGCATATGAGACTACAGTTGTCAAAAAAATTAAACGAGATCAGTTGCTTTTTTCAAAGCTCTTTTACCTTGGTTGTAACAGGTCCGGTAGGAATTGAACTGGGCCAATAATGTCAGACCCTATGGCCGTATTTATGCAATAAAGAGCAGTGTCACCCATCTCACCGGGGCAACGGCATGATTGACGCATAGTAAAAGGGAAGCATATACTTGGAGGCGCAGTGCTCGCTGCTTATTGCTCGTACGAAGTCGGATTAAAACGGTACGACATTGCAATGACCAACATTATGCAATTTAGCTGTGATTGAACACATGAAATACGTCCTAACGGTCTTATTTCCTGATTGTAGCTTTTATTTTGCATAACCCATATCACTTTATGAAGGTGATCAGGTAATGCATAATTCATTTCAGTCATTTAAAAAAAATCCTTTCCCTTATCATGCAAGAAAAGTATATATTCTGTCAGAAAGCAAAACGTCCCATCAGCATGCGTGATTTAACAGAGCTATCTATACCCCCAACTATACACCTGAAAGCAATCTCCCTCTATGGGAAGATGTCATGCCGTATTGTCACAAACGTGTGGTTTCCAGGGATAGCGCGGCTTTGTGGAGCCTGTAAATGCAATTATATTCCTAAAAAATACAACACATCCCGTGTGCCCGTGTACATATTCCGTAGCGGGCCTTCACAGCTAAATCATATTATCAATTTCAAACTCAGCAAGCATCAAATGTGAGGTGAGCTATTATTTGGCTAAATGCGTTTCACGGCTCTTATCATTTATTATATAATTCGCCAAGTCCCCTGACTTCCCTTTTCTTCCTCTCCTTTGTTATGCGTTTACCATTTCAATATGTAGCCAATATTATCATACAGCGAACTATGTCAGCAGTTTTGACATCTTCATTGCCATGTCCTTTTCTGTACCTTCAGCAATGTTAATGTTGCAAATTACAGCAGGGTATATTAATAGCCAGACCCAAGAAGCAGAGAGAAAAGTGCATTTTTTTTTTAACTAAGTACTAACTTGGGACTTCCAGGGCCCATTGTCAAGTCAGCCGGACCCAGAGCTCTCCGTTGTGATGATAATGGATTCCGTGTTGTCGGCGCAAAGGTCACGGGGTCACCGTAAGCTCCTTAATGGACTGTGAAATAACTTTAACTGCATTAACCTCGCCGGATCACATGGGCGGCGCCAGCATCCCCTCCTGAAATTCTCATTCTCTTCTAGAGACAATGCCATTAGATTAGGAGCGCTCCCCATTTGCAACAGCCATGGGCTCCAGGCAATTATGCAGCAAAGCATTTCCATTAAGTGAATAGGACCTTAAAAAAGATTAAGGGGAGCAGCTCCTGCATAACATATCAAAGTGGAGTCTTTTTTAAAGAATTACAGGGCGAGCTCTCCGACTGGAACCACTTGTTTTAAAAATATCTCGGTGACATTCACTGAAAAACAATCTTTCCTCAATTTCCCCGGGCAGTGTACGCCTGGGCATAGCACAACAAGGATATGCCTTTATGACACAGCGCCAATATACCCGCCCCATATAATAATCATTGTGTATCTGATATAGTGTGTTTCCGCGGTCATTACAGGAAAAACACGTCTGCGTAGATTTTTCGCTAGAAAACATCATTGTGGGGAAGACATACACAATAATGCAGTTATTTACAGTCCATTAATTGGCATGTCCCAAGCAATATCTATTCAGTGACAGCAGCTTTATTTTGGTAGGCGTCCCCACTAAATGACTTGGTAATAGGATGAAGTTGTACATTTACTGCGTGGGGGTAGATAATATATAGGACCGGCCACAAGCACCAAGAGACTATACCGTGTGTCAATTGCTTTACGAGACGGTTATGATTCTCACTAGTATTATTACTTGTATTGGTATTATGTGAATTATTATAGTTCTTATTATTGTTATTATTATTATTATTGGCATTATTTAGTAGAATTAGTATTAATTATAGTTCCAATAATCTTTTATATTTGATTGGTATCCACATTTTTATAGTTGTCAGCATTATTACTGTTAGTATTAATAGTGGTAGTATTACTATTAATGTTATTCCAAACATGCTAATAACTTGTATTACTATTTAAATATTCTATTATATCTGTTAATACATAATATCATAATTATTAGTATTGGTGTTAGGATAAGTTGTGGTATCCCGAGTGGTAGGAGAAGTATTGTCATTATTACTATTATTAGTATTATTAATTTTATTTTATTATGATTATTTGAACTATTGCAAATCATAATATGACTATTAGTTATTGTAGTGTCAGTAGTAGTAATATTAGCTTTAAAATCAGTATTATTTGTATCGTAATTGTAATTACAACTAGCAGTAGTAAGCATAGTATTACATTTAGAACTAGTTGGAAAAATAAATGTATGACTAATTAGAAAAATATCAATAATAATAATATTA
Organism: Ambystoma mexicanum; assembly: GCF_040938575.1. NCBI lineage: Eukaryota > Metazoa > Chordata > Amphibia > Caudata > Ambystomatidae > Ambystoma > Ambystoma mexicanum. Next base: position 1,021,823,294 of record NC_090928.1, read on the forward strand.
ATAATAACAATAATCACTATTATTGTAATTATTAATATAATAGAAGTAGAAATACCCTTATTATTGTTGTTATTAGTACCATATTTTTATCATGTTTATATATTATATTCAGTGAAAAAACTTTGTTAAAGGGACGTTATGGTTATGTTGCGCTACTAAAAACCTATGAAATTCAGTGAAAAAACTTTGTTAAAGGGACGTTATGATTAAGTTGCGCTACTAAAAACCTATGAAATTCAGTGAAAAAAACTTTGTTAAAGGGACGTTATGGTTCCAAGTAAAACCGAAAAACCCTTGAAATTCACCAGTTATGGTAAGCTAAGCAACCATAACTCACGCCACCATCGTGCACTGCTAAGACTAACAGCCAGCACATCAAAGATGACATCACAAATGTCATTGATGAGATCACTGATGACATCCCATGTCTGGCTCCCCCTTTTTTCCTTTACTGACATATCTAGGCCACATGGTTTTCTTCAGTAACAGTCAGGAATTAAAAGTGGAAAAGGTAGTATATTTGTAGACTTATCCTTCAAGTATGTTTTTACAATAATTCCCTTAGGATCCAGTCATATCATATGAAACATATACATAGGGGAAGACACAAGCTTGAAAGACAGCAATCCTTTCTGTGCATTAAAATAATCAGTAGAGTTGTCAGCACTTTCTGATAGTTCTGTTGTTTTTTTATTACTGTACTTTCCCTGTATATGCTCCTATTTTTATATCTTGTATTCACACTACTTTCCTTAGAGTCCAGGCACATCATGTGATATATATATATATATATATATATATATATATATATATGGTAAGTAGCAGCTTTGAAACAGAGCAATCATTTTTCTGCATAAAGGTAATCAGTTAGGTTATGAACACTTTTTGCTACTAATGCTGTTTTTTTCTTACTTCAATTTCCTTGTATATCCTCATATTTGTATGTGGTGTTGTCTCTTTGTGTTTTGTCTATAATAATGCAATTATGTAGTAAGTGGGTTTTATTATCTACTTATCACATGTTTCACAGTATGCAAAAGTCTAATAAGAAAACAGTTATCATTGCTCTATTCAACATGGCAAGCATATGAATATTGCACCTCTATCATGTATGCTGCACACAATGCCTATGTTTCGACATAAGCACCTTAGTATACTGGTTGGACTAATTAGCCCTTGATATTTATTCCAATGATCATTGACACTTTTTTTAATTAACATTACAATAAGAAACCCTTATACAGACTTTTCATGAAAGGTAAATGCACATGTGATGTCATCAGTGATATCATCATTTACATTTGTGATGTCATCTTTGATGTCCTGGGTGTTAGTCTTAGCAGTGCACGGTGGTGGCGCGAGTTATGGTTGCTTAGCTTACCATAACTGGTGAATTTCAAGGGTTTTTCGGTTTTACTTGGAACCATAACGTCCCTTTAACAATGTTTTTTCACTGAATTTCACAGGCTTTTAGTAGCACAACTTAACCATAACGTCCCTTTAACAATGTTTTTTCACTGAATTTCATAGGTGTGTAGTAGCGCAACTTAACCTTAACGTCCCTTTAACAACTTTTTTTCACTGAATTTTATAGGCTTTTAGTAGCGCAACTTAACAATAATAACTTTGACTTTATGTACATGTAATATGGAACATACTGAACCTCTTCTACTGAACTTGATGTCCGCGAACTCTTTTAAAGTCCGCGGACATGTTCGGAGAACAGTACCACTACCTAAAAACTCTGGGGGGGTATGTTTGATTGTTATATCATAACATAGGAACATTTAACAAATTCAAAAAGCAACACACATACACATTAGATGTAGTAATACATAAGAAATGTAACCCATATATGTAACACACTATCCATTCATTTAAATACAATATGTTCTAAAATGGAATATACCAGAAGAAGATAAATTGGCTTCCAACATAATTACCTCACAGACACTACAGAACTAAGAACAACACCAGACCTACACAGTACTTAGAACATATTTTACCTGAAATAGTAAGTGTACTTCATTTTACTCATATATTTATAAGCTTTCTGTATTAGATAAAAAAAATCTAATATCTTTTTTTTTCTCACAGAAATGGCTAGTACTCTGGAATGGCTAGAGGAGCATTTCCCACATGAGGAAATGTCACAAGATAGTGAAACTAATGGTAAACACTTTACAATATAAACCATTTAATTATTATTATTTTATATACATTTAACATATATATATTTTTTTTGTACAGAGCATACCAAAATAGAAAATACCTCTGTTATGGAAAACACGCTTGACAGCATAAAAGAAAAAAATGATTTATTGTTGACCAATTTTAATAATTTGAAAACTTTTGTTGAAGATCATTTTAAAACAAAAATGTCATACCATTGCCCCACATGTACTTGTCCCCCCTCACCATATCCCAGTCAATTATCCCCAAACCCTCTCCATAACCCAAAACGTTTTGATGAGACTTCCATCCCTTCTTCACCTGATACAATCATGTTGAAACCCCTAAGTCTGCTGTTTTTGTTTCCGTTTCTGCCTCACCTTCTCTCTCTTAAATTATTAATATATGTTAAAGAAAGTAACATTTTTATATTGAGTTGTAATGAGTTTCCGTTTAAAAAAAAAAAAACAATGTAGGTGTCCGCGGACAGCGCAGGTGTTCTGAAATGTTCGTAAATAAACGAAAATTGGGGCTGTCCTGAAGAACACTATACCTGTCCGTACTGTTCGCTAGCAAGTTGAAACTGTTCAGAGAACACAATTGGTGTCCTGAAATGTTCATAATTAAACAAAAATGGAGGTGTCCTGAAGAACACTATACCTGTCCGTAATGTTCGCTAGCAAGTTAAAACTGTTCTAAGAACACACGCGGTGTCCTGAAATGTTCGTAAATAAACGAAAATGGAGGTGTTCTGAAGAACACTATACCTGTCCGTACTGTTCGCTAGCAAGTTGAAACTGTTCTAAGAACACACACGGTGTCCTGAAATGTTCGTAAATAAACTAAAATGGAGGTGTCCAGAAGAACACTATACCTGTCCGTACTGTTCGTTAGCAAGTTGAAACTGTTCTAAGAACACAATTGGTGTTCTGAAATGTTCGTAAATAAACAAAAATGAAGGTGTCCTGAAGAACACTATACCTGTCCGTACTGATCGTTAGCAAGTTGAAACTGTTCTAAGAACACAATTGGTGTTCTGAAATGTTCGTAAATAAATGAAAATGGAGGTGTCCTGAAGAACACTATACCTGTCCGTACTGTTCGTTAGCAAGTTGAAACCGTTCTAAGAACACACGCGGTGTCCTGAAATGTTTGTAAAGAAACGGAAATGGAGGTGTTCTGAGGACGCTATTTCTGTCCGCATTGTTCACAAGCAAGTTGACACTGTTCTAAGAACAAACGCCTGTCCGTAACTGTTTGTTTGACGTCTGACACACTTTTAATTACTTCAGGACCCAAACAGTGTCTGTAGAACATCAACGCGCATGTGCAAACCAATGCCCGTGCATTTGGTGTCCTGCGGACAGCCGCTTCCTTCGCGAACATGTTCGCGAAACGACCATGTGACCGCGCCCACGCTGATTGCGTGTCCTGAATGCGGACACTGTTCGTGTCCCCAAACAATTTAAAAGTACATTTTCAAGTAATCCACAATATTTTCCAATAAAAACACACCATAGCACAAGTCCCACATACTAATTATAAGTTTATACATACTTTTTGAAACCTTTTGAACCTTTTTTTGTGTTCGATCTGTCCGCGGACAGTGCGCATGTCCGCGGACTGTGCACAAGCACCCCTATAAAAGACCACGCCCTAGAGCTTATTCTCATTGTGTTTATGGCTATTCTACAGAGCACAGAGATTTTTGCTGCAACCTGCAGATTTCCATCTTCAACCTGATGGCTTCTGTGGCTCCACTGCTGCCACCTGGTGCTGTGTCTGCCTCAGCACCACCCCCACCCCCTCCACCACCACCACCTCCCAAAGGACCTGAAGAGGGGAACAGGAGTGAGGATGCAGAGGAGGAAGAAGAGGATGAGGAGAATGAGGTAGAGAAAATCCCTACTACCCGCACTAGGCGTGAGTCTTGGGTGTGGCGGTTGTTTACCATTCATGGGAATTGTCCTAAGGCTCGTGCAAACCGTGTCACCTGCAATGAGTGCAAAATGATACTCAGTCGTGGGAGGAACGGTTCGTACAGCTTTGGGACCACTACCATGAAGCGACACCTGAGGTCATTTCACTCTGGGGCTATTTGCAAGGTTGTACCTTGTGAAGAACGTAGTAGGTTGATTTCCTCTACTTCATCCTCTGTTTCTGATACTGTCACCACAAGGACCACCTCTGTGGGACAGCGTCTTCCTCAAGCTGCCTCACAGGCCATACAGAATTCTGATGACCCTTACCTTTCGAGGGTCACAGTTGTATGTATGTACTGTGACACAGTACTCTGCAGGGGGGAGCGACTTCGCAGTGCTTTTGAGACTACCGTCTCAGAGCATGAGAAGACCTGCTCACTACCCAAATAAAACCCACTCTACATCTTCCTCTCTCAGCTTGCCCTTTCTTATCCCTGTGGTTGGTGTCCCTCCCTTTACCCTCCTTTCCCCTCCTTTCCTAGTGTGTTGTGTATAAAAAACAAAAAAAAATAAAAAATTACAAAAATAAAAAAAAATAAGGCTCTTTTCAGAGCCGCCTTTCACAGTTAAAAATAGAAGTGAAAATAAATGAAGCAGGGCCCTTTGTATTTTTTTGGAAGTCCGCGGACAGTCCGCGGACATCTAAAAAATTGGGTTGCTACCCTATCATAACCATTGCAATTTTCTCAGGTAGGAAGTGGTGGCTCTAACTCCTGCATACGCAGTCACAATTCATAAATCACAAGGTCTTACCCTAGACAAAGCAATGATAGATATTGGTAACACAGTCTTTAAAGAAGGCATGAGCTACGTAGCTCTATCACGCTTATGTACACTTGACGGTCTATTTCTAATCAACTTTGATGCAAGTAAAGTAACGCTGATATTCCTTGCATTTTAGAATACAATAGACTTCGCTCACTATACACCCCCCATCTAAACACATATTCTGTTCCACAAAAAGTAAAACGTTATATAAGAAAAATAAATCAAACAGAAATGCAACTGGATGTCACTGCAAATCCTCCAAAGAGAGTAAAAGAAAGTAATACTTCATCAAGTACCACAAGCAAAAAATAATCAATTAGGGAAAGTAAACCAGGTACTTCTTCAAAGAAGGAAGACAAACTCCAAAAAAAGCAGTCAGATACAGAACTACCTGGTCCATTTCAACTCTCAAATATAGTTGGTGTAAATTGCTATGCAAATGTAGCAATGAATATTCTATTTCAATTACCAACCAATTGTTGACAACATTTACTTACACAGTACAGACCCATTGTGTATGCAAATGTTAGTACTTCACAGAAATGCAGCAAACAATCCTGACAACACGTATAGTGTTTATGGAATAAGACAACAATTGGACTACTGTGCTGGAATGGTGAAATTCACTATAAACTCACAGGAAGATCCACAAGAATTTCTAATGTACTTACTACAAGTACTGGAAAACAAAAACATACCTATAAATGAAATCTTCCAGATTTCATACATGTGAAAACATACATGCACTCTCTGCAACAATGTGACAGAAGAACAAATCCCCAATGAACGCTTTGTATATATATCAATACCTAATTGTGAATCCATTCCATTTCAGCAACTTGTACAAAATGCAAACCATGGTAGATTATGTTCTACCTGCAATTCAGATAATCGCTCCACGTTAGTAATACAAACACATAGTAAATACGTAATACTAATGCTTCTACGTTACAATGCAGATGGTACCAAAAACAACTGCAAGCTGACTGGATTCACACATGGTCAAATATCACTTGGTAAGAAAACCTTCACAACAATAGGTATAATCTACCACGCAGGAGCCACAACCAATTCAGGGCACTACACTGCATATATAAACAAGAAATGTGGATGGTTTCAATGTAATGATAGTACCATTACTCTAAAGCAGAGATTACTAGCAAATCTTACAAATGCTTATTTAATGTTCTTAAAACCAAAATTTGATAACTAAACTGTACTTACACCCTAAGTAAACGTGTAGTAAAAAAATATAAACTGCTAGAATATTCCAAAAGCTGTCTAACTGCCCAAAGATTCTCCAACAACTAATCAGATAAATGAATACCAGCAAATTAGAGCAAAAAATAGACAGTTAGAATACGCCAATTGGTATCTAACTGTCCCAAAATATAACAATATCCAAACAGATAAATCAATACTAATAAAATATATAAAAAAAATAGACAGTTAGAATACGCCAATTGGTATCTAACTGTCCAAAAATTTAACAATATCCAAACAGATAAATCAATACCACTAAAATATATCAATAAATAGGCAGTTAGAATACACCTACTGGTATCTAACTGCTCCAAAATTTTATAATATCCAAACAAATAAATAATATGTTACTGCTCCAACAACTGAACAACCCAATGTATAAAGCATTAGCCAGAAGCAACAAGTGAACACTGAAAACAAACAAACAAATAAACTGTAGCATAACAGAAAAAGGTTTTTTTTTTAATCCAACATGGATTTTCTTTCTCCCACAGACCCAATTATGTTAGCAATGAACACGGAAACTGAGCAAATTGCACAGTACTCTGGTTTGAAATCTACTAAATATGAGGGTCCCAAAAAAAAAATGTTGATTATAAAATGTAATAAGTCATTACAAAATACTAATACTAGCATGCTATTTTCTTTTATCACAGAAATTAACAAGAAATACATGTACTCCAGTTACTAAACCAAACAGTAAGTATATTGTACACTCTATGCCATGGCCACAACCATCGCAGCATATCACACCCATGATATCTTATAACTTTGTTCCTTATAAATTTGTTTTTGACCCAAAGTTATAAGCAACTATAAGTGTGATATGCTGCGGTGGTTGTGGCCAGGGCATAGAGTGTTTGGTGACCAAATGGTCATGCACCCAACACTCTATGCCCTGGCCACAACCACCGCAGCAAATCACACCCATAGAGTCAAACATTTCAACTATGGCCTATGGAAACTTTTAATGTCCGCGGACATTACCAGTGTTCCTAGAACACTTTCAACTTGCCAGCGAACAATACGGACAGAGTCTTCAGGACACCCCCTACGAACATTTCAGGACACCGCGAGAGTTCTTAGAACACTTTCAACTTGACAACGAACAACACGGACAGTGTCCTCAGAACACCCCCATTTGGTTTATTTGCGAACATTTCAGGACACCGCAAGTGTTCTTAGAACACATTCAACATGTCATCGAACTATACGGACAGCGTCTTCAGGACACCCCCTACGAACATTTCAGGACATCACAAGTGTTCTTAGAACACATTCAACATGCCATCGAACAATACGGACAGCGTCCTCAGAACACCCCCATTTGTTTTTTTTGCGAACATTTCAGGACACCATGAGTGTTCTTAGAACACATTCAACTTGACAAAGAACAATACGGACAGCGTCCTCAGAACACCCCCATTTTGTTTATTTACAAACATTTTAAGACACCGCGAGTGTTCTTAGAACACATTCAACTTGACAAAGAACAATACGGACACCGCGTGTGTTCTTAGAACACTTCCAACTTGCCAGCGAACAATACGGACAGCATCTTCAGGACACACCCTACAAACATTTCAGGACAACGCGTGAGTTCTTAGAACACACACCCATTTTGTTTATTTGTGAACATTGCAGGACACCGCAAGAGTTCTTAGAACATTTTCAACTTGTCAACGAACAATACGGACAGCATCTTCAGGACAACCCCTATGAACATTTCAGGACACCACGAGAGTTCTTAGAACACATTCAATTTACCATCGAACAATACGGACAGCGTCCTCAGAACACCCCCATTTTGTTTATTTGCGAACAATTCAGGACACCACGAGTGTTGTTAGAACACATTCAACTTGACAAAGAACAATACGGACAGCGTCCTCAGAACACCCCCATTTTGTTTATTTATGAACATTTTACGACACCGCGAGTGTTCTTAGAACACATTCAACTTGACAAAGAACAATACGGACACCGCGTGTGTTCTTAAAACACTTTCAACTTGCCAGTGAACAATACAGACAGTGTCTTCAGGACACCCCCTACGAACGTTTCAAGACAACACAAGAGTTCTTAGAACACTTTCAACTTGACAACAAACAATACGGACAGCGTCCTCAGAACACCCCCATTTTGTTTATTTGCGAACATTTCAGGACACCACGAGTGTTCTTAGAACACATTCAACTTGACAAAGAACAATACGGACAGCGTCCTCAGAACACCCCCATTTTGTTTATTTACAAACATTTTAGGACACAGCGTGTGTTCTTAGAATACTTTCAACTTGCCAGCGAACAATACGGACAGCGTCTTCAGGACACCCCCTACGAACATTTCAAGACAACACAAGAGTTCTTCGAACACTTTCAACTTGACAACGAACAATACGGACAGCGTCCTCAGAACACCCCCATTTTGTTTATTTACGAACATTTCAGGACACCGTGAGTGTTCTGAGAACACATTCAACTTGCCAGCGAACAATACGAACAGCGTTTTCAGGACACCCCATACGAACATTTCAGGACACCGCGAAAGTTCTTAGAACACAATCAACTTGACAAAGAACAATACGGACAGCGTCTTCAGGACACCCCCTACGAACATTTCAGGACAACGCGAGAGTTCTTAGAACACTTTCAACTCGACAACGAACAATACGGACAGCGTCCTCAGAACACCCCCATTTTGTTTATTTGCGAACATTTCAGGCACCGCGAGTGTTCTTAGAACACATTCAGCTTGCCACAGAAAAATACGGACAGCGTCCTCAGAACACCCCCATTTTGTTTATTTGCGAACATTTCAGGAAACCGCGAGTGTTCTTAGAATAGTTTCAGCTTGCTTGCGAACAAAACGGACACATATTGAGTCCTCTGAACACCCCCATTCAGTTTATTTAGAACATTTCAGAACACCTGTGATGTCCGCAGACAAATCGAACACAAAAAGAACGTCTACCACATAAAAAAGCACAACATTTAACCTATCTCATACCCTCCCATCCTCCCCAAACACTCCTACACACTAACACACTCTACGAAATACACATTTTGAACAAACTTTCACCGCACTGTCCACGGACGCCCGCGAATCCAAGATGGCGGGCGCTACCGAAAATCTGACGCGCTTCACACCGTCCAATCAGCGAACATGCCGCATGTCCGCGGACATGACGTAAGCCATTCGGCCAATCAGGACACTGTCCGCGGAGCGAACAGGGAAGTGTGTCCGCCGACCGAACACAGATATCACACATTTTTTTTACCTACTTTTTTGTCATTTTAAAATAAACTACTGAACGGACTTTCACCAAATTTGCAAAAGCACGCTTTCGGGACCAAGCCGCTGCTCCTGGTCCAGATTTGGTGAAAATCCGTCCAGCGGTTTGGGCTGTAGGTGCGAGCTAAATTTTGTTCCCATTCAGTCTATGGGAAAAAAAAAGGTTTTGGGACCCCCCTAGAACTTTGCCCCCCCTGGACGAATCTTCACCGAACTTTGCAAAAAAATTCAGGGTGGGCCATATACTTGTTTTGCAAAGTTTGGTGAGGATTCGTGCAGGGGGAGCAAAGTTATAAGCCACTCAAAAAGTGCTCTTCCTATGGAAACTGCAACTTAACCATAACTACATGGCAACTAGCGTGGCCATGTAATTACATCCAATATACATTACAAAGTATATTCCATTTAACAACACTTATTCTTACTGTGCTTTGAAGTAGGAGTCCAGTATGAAGAACTATATAAGAACACATATAATTATTATTATATAAAGTTAGAGCTCCATTTGTGCTATACTGAGCATGCAAGGGAGGGGACATGGCAGGTGTGTTGAGGGCATTAAACAAGAAGATAGGAAGACATTCCGGATTTCAATTGGTTTTGTCTTCATCACTGTCAAGCTGTAACCCACTATAAGATGCATTCTTACTACTTAAACATGTTAACAAATTAAAGATGATGTATTTATTTATGTTGGGCGTTGGTGTAGCACCACACAAAGCTGGGATTGTCCTCAGTGTGATAACATGGGAAGGTCGATTAGGGAGGAGAACAAGTACACAACATGACAGACAGTAGGGCACACAACATTCACAGTAGACTCACAGAGGTCATATTCATGAAGGGACAAAGTGTGCACATGGAGGTAAGAGTGTGATGTTGGGATGGAGTTATGTCGTCTTGGTGTGTGCAGGGTCATAGATCTTAATGACTATATGAAGATATGTCTGAGGAGAATGCAGGGCTAGGGTCTCCGTTGGTCATGCATTGGGCAGTTTCAGGTAGTTCAAGGTGTGCAAGGCACTTCATGGTTTCACCACTTCAGGTAGGGAGTGGAAATTCAACAGTTTTTTGGAAAGGTCTGGAGAAATAGGCTGCTGAGGATGCTTATCGTCTCATGCAGAAGGGATGTGACCAAGCACTTCGGGCTGGACTGCCCCTTTTGGGGTGGGACCAATCCTGATTTGCATATGGTCTTTCCCCTTTTGTAATGGCTTCGCAGGCAAAGAACGATCGTCTGGAGGGTTGCCCAGAGCAATGACGGAGGTTAGGATTAATTCAAACCTCCCAGCCAACACTTCTTCTGTTTTGCTTAAGACACCCTGATTGCGATGTTGTTAAGCATTTCAATCAGGCTCACACCCAGGTCTCGCCTAGTATACACTGCGCCATGAAATACTTCTGTTATTTGTGTCTATAAATTCAATATTCTGAATGATATACCACCCATATCACACCTGTCTCAAAATACCCCCCCCCCCCCTTCCCCCTGGTCACACTGAACCAGGAATCAGGCTAGTTTGTAAAGATAAATATTTAATTATGTATTTAATATTCAAATCACACATACGTTTTTTATATATATATATATATATATATGGGGCAACAAGTACCAAGCGGTGACAATACAATTCAGTCAAGATTGTCTATATTCACATTCTATCCTCTTCTTTGTGAGAGCTGTCTTTCTCATTCTATAGAATTTTATCAGTTTGGATTAATAATTTCTAATTCGGTACATCTCTGGGTGCTAATCAGTGGATCATGTACATACAATCTTAGGTATGCAACATTAATAGTTCTGCTACAATGAGAATTTTTTCATAACTTTGGTCCCTTAAATGGTATAGCTTTCATCAATGTCTTCATATCAAAAGCCTGAAATTAGGTTAATGTCTACCAATTTTCAGATTTATCCTTCTTTCGGTTGCACAATTAAAGAGTTTTAAACTTAACCACAATTAGGATTTAAACATCAAAGTTCTCCTTTGTAACCTCCCCTTCCCAGGCAGCAGCTGTCACAGTCCTTTGATCAGGGAGGTGTGTCCTCTTCCTGGAGAGGGAAACTCCCCTGTAGAGATCAGTTGGGCAGCTTGCCATTGTTCTTGGCTCAGCCCCAGACGAATGAGATCTCATTGTGCTCATTGTTGTCAATATGTGGGAACCATTAGGCTTCCTGTTTCAAGGGAGTGTCCAACTGAGATGTCAACTTTCCCAGGCTACGCACTGTCCAATCAGAATTAAGCAGTTACTTCCACTGGGTTACTGTAAGATTCACAATAAAGGTTTTTCTTGAGCACATATAACAATAAGCACAGTTTATAAGGGATTTGGACATTTAAAAGAATGAATCCCTTCACAAACATGCTTTAAATAGGTGCATTGTGCAATTTCTTCCAGAAAAAGAAACACATTTAAGTGGGTTTGACAGCTAATGTTCTTAATCAGCTGTCAGGCAGTGAGGCCTGGATTCCTCTGACTGCCTGGAGAATCTATGATTTCACTACACTTTTCCTTTCAATAATTCACTGGGAAAATGACTGAATTTAGCACCAAAACAGCACTTTGAAGGTTGCCATTGATTTAGGAAGCTGTATTTAAAGGCATTTTTGGATTTTAGGCCACTTCTGTGGCCTTGATTCCTGTGACAGGTGACAGGTGACAGCACCCAATGACATTCTCCTGCAGGGAGGTCTGATTTGACATCAACTTTGCCAGTGTGTGGCAGTGTGTGCAGCTCTTTTGTGGTTTATGAACCACAAAACAATTTATGAAAGTAGGGTGCATTGGCATGGGTTGAAATATCCCATGCATCAACCCCCGACTCCAGCGTGATGTCCAGTCGTGGGGGAGTCAGGCACATGAGATGATTTTTCCTTCTGTCCATGTGAAGAAATCCGGTTGTTTCTCCCATCAGCGATGGATGCGACATGCTCTCCTCGCTGGTTCTGGTTGGAAGTGTGGAGCGACACTCCGGATCTCTGTTTCTTTTTCTCCTGGTCCCCGAGGAGGTCCTCCTTGGTGCTTAGGTGGATTTAGTTTCAGTACTAGAAAACAGAACACAGCACGGTTATGGAAATTTCCCCACTACTGTTCCCCGAGGGGTGTAGTGGGGCGGATGCATGCATTTAATAACAATTGACAGTATTCCCCGCTTATATTCAATCATGGTCTTAACACTCTCCTCGCACGTACTCAATGAACATTTAATAATTCTTTGTAGATCTCTGGATTTTCTCCCTCTTGGTTTCCGGTAGGCTCTTCGATTTGCCGCAAAGTATGCCTGGGATGGCAACTCTTTAGCTGGTTTATGTGGACCCACTTGGCTTCCCCTTCTGTTAAATTTCCCTTGGGGATGCAGATTCTGTAGGCGACTGGTGAAATTCTGTCCACAATTTCAAAAGGACCCTGCCAACTTGGGAGAAATGTGCACTCTTTGGCTTGGTTCCTTTGGAAATTGTACAAGTAGACCCTGTGTCCTACTTGATATTCCTTTTTAGTTGTCTGAAGGTCATAGTGGGTCTTCATAAAGTCTGCAGATCTTTCTAGATTTCGCTGAGCATACGCAAACGCATGTTGAAGGTGTTTTCTCAGATTCTCAACACACTCATGAATTGTGGAGTCATTTATCAATGTCTGCTCTTGGGTTCTGTATCAGGGCAAGGGGTAATCGAATGTCCCAACTTGGCCCAGAGTCTGCCACAAACATTTTTAATATGCTCACAATTGTTTTATTGTACCTCTCAACTCCACCACTAGAGGACCGACGGTAGGCAATGTGTAGTTTCCTTTTTACCCCAAGTATCTCCCACATCTATGTCATCACTTCGCTGGTGAAATGACTACCTCGGTCTGGCTCAATCCTTTGGGGTAGTCCAAAACGTGAGAAGATGTGATTGATCATCAGGGCAGCTGCTGTTTCTGCCTTGCAATTTGGGGCCGGGAGACATTCCACCCATTTAGTAAACAAGCATGTTACGGTTAACATGGACTTGTTCCCCCTAGAGGAGCGAATCACGGGCCCGATGAAATCGACTTGCAAATCTGACCAAGGCAGTACCCCTTCAAGTATTGGTCAAGATCCTGCCCCATGTGTGGCCAGTATGCAACCTCTCGCAAGATTTCTAATGTCGTATGAAACCTCTGATGATCGGCAGTGGCCGCATCATAGGCATGACTTAGCATCAGGCTTAGGCATGAGATAGGGACCACCCACTGGTCACAGCCAGATATGGATCTCCTCACCAACAAACCGTCTTGGATTCGGAAATTTTTTGGACATTTCATCAACACTCTGAGGTCCTCTTTCCCAATGCAATCGGTATCCGTCAGTAGAAAGTTCTCAGGGTCCTCAATTTGTTCATAAAACTTGCCAATTATTGGATCCCCTTTTTTGAGCCATAATCAAATCAGCATCTGGGTCTCCTTACTCCACTGGGCAGTTGAGAGTTTATTGTGAGCATTTGTCTGGGACCTAGTGATAGCAGTGACCTGGATTTCCCCCAACAGGGACTCGATCTCAAGTAGATCCGCTTGGGTGGCTCTGGTTTTGGCCAGCTGATCAGCTCGGTCATTTCCAGTTTTGTCTGGTCCCTCTACCTTAGAATGACCCTTGATCTTTTTCCAGTAGATGGTCATCCCATTCGAGATGACCAGATCATCAATATTCAGTATTAGTTTTCCATGTGTTAGTGGTTTATTGTTAGCACATAGCATGCCTCTGGTTTTCCAATTAACCCGGTGCTCCACGAACCAGTTCCGGACATAATCTGAATCAGTGATTATGACCAGTTCGTGGAGTTGGTGTTGGACAGTAGTGAGGATGGCTTGATGCATCACCATCAGCATAGCCACTTGACTACTACGGGGACCCTTTTTGTACCCAGTGGAGGGCTCTGTGGCATCATTCAGCCAGGCATTCCCCACACCGGCCACAAGTTCCTTTTCCCTGTTGTTGTCAACATGGTAGGAGCACCCATCCACATAGACAGTGGGCATTCCCTCACACTTGTCTTCTTCAGAGACTTTGTGTGGGTAATTAAGGTATGCCTCCATGTTGTCCTGGATTTTAAGACGTTCATCCTCAAGACAGTTTTCTCTGACACAACCATGCAAGTCAGCCAGACCTTGTGCGAGGGGACTCTTCTTGTTTTGGCCATATCTGACCTTCACAGGAAAGCCTTGCATTGACAGAATACAGGAAGTTATTCGGGAATTACTCACATTTCCAGCCCGGATTCTGTCACTTTGAAGATATTGCAGAGGCTGGTGTGGAGTCTCCACTATGATGTGTTCCCCCTGGATGAGCCTGCAGTAATTCATCAATGCCCACACCGTTGCCAGGAGTGCCTTCTCACAATCGTTGAATTTTTCCTCCACAGACGATAAAGTTTTGCTCGCATAGGAGATTACTTTATTGACCTTGTCATGCTTTTGGTATAATACTGCTGTCAAGCATGTATTAGAGAACCCTGTCTTCAAGAAGAATTCCTTGTTTTTGACAGGGTAAGCTAGGCAAGGCACTTGTGAGAGGCTTCTTTTGAGTTGTCTTACTGCCTCAGCTTGTTCTGGACCCCACTCCCACTTGGCCCCCCTTCAACAGATGGATCAGGGGTCTTGTGATCTCTGCATAATCCTCAATGAACTTTCTGCTGTAATTGGTTAGTCCAAGGAGGCTCCTTAGCTCCTGCAGAGTTGTGGGGTCTTTTAGTTTCTGGAGTTCTTCTACTTTCTTTTCCTGGGGACAGAGACCCTCAGGAGTTATTTCATGCCCCAAAAAATTGACACAGGTCCTACACCACTGTGCCTTTTGGAAAGATAGTTCTGCTCTGGCAGCCCTCAACTGTGTCAGAACATAACGGATCTCCGCTATGTGTTCCTCCACATTTGAGCTTTCGATTAGAACATCATCTACATAGGCCAGGTTACCCCTTCACCCAAGTCGGGCATGGACTTATGCAAGAAGATATTAAATTCATTGCCGGAGTTCATGTATCCAAAGGGAGTCCGGGTCCAAGTGTACTGCTGGCCCCCCGAAGGTAAAGGGCAGATTCTATTGGTTCTCCCTACAGACAGGTACAGTCCAGTACCCATTGGTCAGGTCAATGGCAGTGTAGATTTTGACCACTGGATCTGGGCCAGCCCTTAGTCAATGTAGGGAAGAGGATATCGGGAAGTGTGGACCTGTTTGTTTAGCTCCCTTAGGTCAGCACAGAGTCTCCACTGGCCATTTGGTTTCAAAATCCCCATCACCGGATTATTGAAGGTGCTTTAGACTGGACGAATTATCCCACGGGACTCAATATTTTTCATTATTTCTGTGATGGACTCCATGGATGCTAGAGGCAAGCGATATTGCTTCACAAACACTGGAATCATGCCAGGGTCCGTGGGAATTGTTGTATGGATTTCAGTGTGACCGCGGTCATATGAGTCCACCGCAAAGAGATCCTGAAAATCTAAGAAAACTTGTTTCAATTTTTGCTTTTGCTCCAGAGTCTCACAGGCATCAGCTAGGTTGACTCTCTTTTCGACCATCTGCCTGAAGCCTGGAAAGACTTCTGGTTTGGCTATCTCAGCAGCCTCCTCCAGCTGGATGGAGAAGTCCCCGGTTAAAGCACTAAATTGGAATGATGGCTTCAGGTGGGGAAGGCAGTCCTGGTGGACTTGAAAGATCACCTCTTCCCTCCTAAAGTCACAGGTCACCTCTTCCTTACCATAAGGGCAGGAAGAGTACACCAGGAAATTCCCCCCATGCCGGGTGAAGATGCTGTCTGGTGTTGTGTCATTGTCACTATCACTGTCAAAACAGTCATTGGGGATTGGTCCTATCAGTTCATTACCTACATCTATGGAAAAATGTCAGTCATCAACCCCCATTCCAATAATTGTGCCTGCGCCCAGAGTGATACTCCTAAGGTCACTGTTATCCACCACTGTTGGAATGGTGTTGGGTTCTGTATTGACTAGTCGTGTTGGGTTTAACCCCAACCCTTGCTGTTGAAGAGGGGCATTGAGGTGAACATATGTGTCGGGATTTTGCAATTTCTGTCCTCTTTTAATTTTTACTTCAAGTGGGAATTGTCAGGTCCGTTCTGGGATGTTGACTTCCTCTCCAATCTGAACTTCAACTGCCTATGGCAGCAATTGAGCTGACCGAAATACTTTCTCTGGATCATCAAAGTCCATGGGATTACCCGCTAATCAGGAACAGGCTTTGAAGTTTATTAGGTCCAAACTAATGGCAAAGCGATTGAGAATGTAACTGCCTTAATAAAATGCAGCAGGGACATCTCGCACGAACCAACAATTATGGGCTATGCTCTTGTTGCCTATGGAGATTTTGAGCATACACCTGCTAGGCAGGAGATGTTTGGAATTGGGTGTTTGCAGGTCCACTTCCCATTTGACTATCAATTTAATAGTGGGAATGGCTAGATCTTTTGGGAGTTTTCAGAACGTAGCTTCGCTGATGAAGCTCTTACCGTTGTTCATGCACACTCAATGTGGTCAGGTTTTTGTTCAACCATGTGGCATGTGCCATTTAGACTAACATGGTTGACACTATGTTTTAATTTTATTGGTTGGTTAGTCTGGGTCCAGAGGACCTTGTTTACACTATCTATTAGGGGAGACAATCTATGTCCACCAGTGCCAATAATGTACATTGCCCTTTTATTTGGTCTGGGGCATAAAATCTTCCCTACTTCTCCTCAAGGGGGCAAAGATAATATGCCTTTTGGGCTCAATTGGTGGGTTAATTTCTTTACTCTTGATTCTGGTGCAGGGGTAGTTTGGGCAGGAGTCGGTGTGAGAGCTTGGGGATCTGTAAGAAAAAGGTGGCAGTTGGATATTTGGGGAGTTTTAGGCTCCCCTGGTTCTGATTCTGGGCTCCCCCCCCTTTTTGGAGGCAGGCTTACCCCATGGTTGGGCAAGGTGACTTTCCAAGCAATAATTCTGGGGTTCAATGATGGGCGGTGTTAACTCAGTCCCCACATTTACCCAGTCTTTATTAGTATCTCTCAAGACCCAATTTTCTTTGGGAGGAGTTCCCCCATTCCTGAAGGAGAAGATCCTTTTCCCTGAGTCCTCTGAGGACCCCTCCCCTTCAAATTGGAAGACTCTAACCTCCTCCCCAAAATGGGTCTTTTTAAGCCCTTTATTTCTCCTAGATGCCCTCTGTTCCTTAGGTTGCAGACCTTTGGGGGCAGGAGATTCTGGTTCCGGTTCCTGGGTTTCCAGGGGCTTTTCACAAGTGGGGAAGGCAGCTTCCTCTAAGGCTTTACACCCCCCTTCTCCCTATGCCTCCTCCCTTGGAACCGGTGGGTTGACGGGGTTCTCTCCCCGTCATTTCTCTGGAGTACTAGTCCCTTGGTTGGTGGAGCTCTGAGCCAGCATGCTCATCTGAGGGTTCTGCTGAGCCCTCAACATGCGACCCAGATCCGCTGACAAGTTCTGGACCTGGCACTCCAGTTGGGACACCTGCTCTGGCTGGTATGGGTGTCTTTGGTCCATCCTAGGTGGATCATGGGAAGGGCAACTGTATCTTCTTCCATAATACCCTTGGTTGGGATAGTTCTGGTAACCGTCCACCCTTGGTATCCCCTCTCCTGGATTGGGCTGTCTGGGCTCAGGAAAGTGGGGAAAGAGCAGGAAAGTGGGGAAAGAAAGGAGGGTTGTTTTGGGTGTTGTAGTTTTGCAGGTACCGAGGGAAGAAGCTCAACCCTGCAATTGGGGGATTACTGCCATCATGGGGAAAGTTAGGAGGGAAGTCTCCTGGGTTGGTTGCTACCTGGTTGGATCCCCCCTTGGGCTGGGGCAGTCCACACATACCCCAGGATGGGTCTGTTGCCCTTGTAGCGGGGGCTGATATAATCAGGGGAGTTATAGGTCCCATTTGTGGGATTACCTCCCTGGCTACCTGTTTGGTATTGGCCCGAGGGCCTTTTGGTTCTTTGGTTAGCAGGATTTTGCACAGGAATATTTTTGGCCCCCCATCTCCAGATCTAAAATGGGGGCAACCTTCACCTCTGCCTCCTTAACAGCAGCAGGGGTGTTAGCTGGTTTGGGGTTTTTATTTGTATTTTTATTCTCTACCGGTTTCTGTACTTCATAAATGCGAGTCGCCTGTTCAATGACCCAGTCTAGTGATCACTTCTCGTGAAAGTCCCTCACCAGCTGGGTCGTGATTTCTTTAGGCAGTGCATGAAAGAAGGTATTAATGAACTCCCTACTGTCTGTACGCACCCTCCTAGTGGTCTTCGCAAAGGCATGTTTTAGTTGTTGCACAAATTCTTGTGGGGTCTGGTCTTCCCCACATTGCAGGCTGTAGGCCACCTTGAGGGCCTCTTGGGGGTTCCTATGTACAGAAAAATGTTTTAAGATGGCCACTCTATAGGTGGACAATCTTGAGTGGTTCTGATCCTCCAGCCTGCAAAGAATTTGGAGTATTCTGGGGAAAATGTCCATTTGACATATTGAATGCAACTCTGGCTATCTTTCAAATGGAAAGTATCCATCATTTGCTCGTATAACTCAAGGTGCTCCCAGACTGAATACTTGGCATTTTTGTGATAGGGAGTTATGACGCTCCTAATGGCCTTGATCTGTTTCAGGGGATCTTTTAGGAGAGTCTTCTTAATTTCGTTGGCTTTTTTGGTTTTAGTCACACGTGTCCACTCATCCTCTGACTCAGAAGCACTGCTACAGGAGGTGGCTATCTGATCCTCTAGGCTCTCCCTGATTCTGTGAGCTTGAGAATGGCTGGCAGAATGTGGGGGCCTAGTTTCTTGATGCCTGTGGCACTCAGAAGAGTCTTCTGACTCCCCCTTGCTCACAGGATTGGCAGAGTACCCCCCCCCCCACTGCCCTAGCTGGGAAGAGGTCTTTAAGATACTCTTTGTGGGCCCAGTTTCATGGAGTTCCCTACCAAAGTTGACGGACTGATCCTTTGGTAGGCGGTATTTTTGAGGATCCAATTCCCTGATTCTCCCGCCACTGGAGTCTTCCTGATCAGAGAGGCTAGCCCTAACATTTGGGAATCTGTACAGAGATGCCCACCCATCCATTTCTGGGAGGCGCTGATCTGTCAGTCCCATGTTGCTAATTCTACTGAAGTGTACCATCCCCGTGGCCCTGGGTTCATATGAGCCAGTGGACATGAAGGCGGCAGAGTCCATGGTACCGAAGGGGTTAGAGCCCCTTATTGCAGGGGTCCTGATGTTATGCTCAGGGGTTTCTCTGTTCCTTCCTACCTCTTCTCTTTCAGCCCCTATTCCCTGGTGACATGCCAAAATCTGACTCTTTTGCTCCTCTATTAAGGCCTTACTAGTCTCAATGATTTGCTCTTGTGTGGCTATCTGTTTGTGGAGCCTATCATTCTTTTCACAGAGATCCTTATTGTCTCTCTGTGCTTCCTGCATGGATTGGAAATACTGGGCCAATTTTTGCAGCAGGAGACTCACCTCCTGAGTTTTGTCATTATTGGCCAGGGTGTTCTATTCCAGAGCATCCTCCACCCCCGCCTGGTGTGCTCTAGTAGCTGTTCATATTCGGTTTTAACTTCAATAAGCTCCTGGAGGGACAGCTTTCTTTCCTGTAACTTAGTTATTAATTGGCTGACTTCCTGGCCTAAGGCATCCCTCTCCTGATTTAGAGTGCCCCTCTGTTCATCCAGGTCATCCCTCTGTTTTTTAAATGCACTAGATTGCTGGCGCTCCTCATCAAATTCCTCTTGAGAGTGGATGTCTTTAATAATTAATTTACTATTTTCCTCATTCAAGGATTCTATGTGGTTCTGTAATGTGACTATGTGTTCTGCGCAGACTCTATTATAATTTAATTGATGCACCAGTTTCTGTTTACTCTTTTTTAAAGAGTCAACCCTTTCCTGATACTCATCTTGGAGTGTCTGTAATTTGGAATCTTGCTCTGCCTTCTCTTGCTGAAGGAGGGCCACCTCTTCTTTTAGTTTGGTAATATACTCCCTGGCCTCTGTTTCTGATTCTTGGCACTTCTGGAGCCTTTGCTATGCAGAGTCCAGATTAGTTTGGATTTCCTGCAGTGTTTCCCCTTGCTTCTTTGCCAGATCTATGTTGTCTGCATGCTTTTCCTTTATTATTCCTATGTGGAGGTACAAGTAGGCCGCTATTTTGGCAATTTTACACTGCTCCTCTTTTATTTTTGGGGCTATATACAGTTCGCTGAGCGCTTGGTGTATTGGACCTTTGTCCTGCCATGTATCTAGGTCTATGGCAGTGACTTGTTCTTTTATTTCCTGTAGCCATACCTGTTCACCCTGTTCGGGCCACTCACTTCTGACAAACAGTTTGTGCAGGAAGTGTTCCCTAGCAATATTAATCTCTACTGGGATCGCCATTTCAGAAATATCAATTTCCTTCTCACTTATTTCAGGGTTAATTTACTTTTGCAAACAAGCCCAATTTTTTGAGTATTTATTTTGAGAGTTGCTTGTACAGTGTAGCACAGTACCCCAACCTAGCAAGGTGGCTGTACCCTGCAGGCTAGTATGCTGTGTTAGACTGTCACAGGTGGTATTTCAAATTCAGAATCATGGCACAAGCCCCCAAGCTGTTAAGGATTTCAATCAGACACACACCCAGGTCTCGCCTAGCATGTAGTGCGCCATGAAATACTTATTTTATTTGTGTCTATAAATTCAATATTTTGAATGATGTACAACTCATATCACACCCGTCTCAAAATACCCCCAGGTCACACTGAACCAGGAATCAGGCTAGTTTGTAAAGGTAAATATGTAATTATTTATTTAATATTCAAATCACACATAGGTTATATATATATATATATATTTGGCGAATTTATTCGCATTAGAAGGAATTGTTCAAAACTGGAGACGTTCGATGTAGAATGTGCACATATGGCTCTTAAATTCAAACAACGGGGATATCCCAAACGCATACTTGAAAGAGCCTATCATAAAGCTAGGGACCAAGACCGTTCCTCACTGTTAACAACTATAGTGCAGTCACCCTCAAATGATCAAACAAGTGACACTCGACTTATACTCACCTATGGCACTAATTCCCAATATATACGACGGATTATGCGGAAACACTGGCATATCCTACAATTGGATGAACATTTAGGAACGATCTTGGGTGACAAGATGAACATTACATTTCGACGCTCTGTCTCCCTTAAGGATAACCTTGTCTCCAGCTTTATGAGCCCATCTATTCCATCTACAGGCTCTACTTGGCTTCATACACCAACTGCAGGCTTCTACAAGTGCAGGAAATGCAAGGCCTGCAAGTATGCAACAGATGTCCGTAACTATGAACATCCCATCTTGGCCAAGAATATTTCCATCAGGACACGTATCACCTGTGACACTGAGTACGTGGTCTATGTGCTCATGTGTCCTTGTGACAAGTGGTACGTTGGCAGTACTATAGGTAAACTTAAGTTACGCATGTTACAGCACATTAGGGCCATTAAGAATGTGGACGTTACTTACCCCATGGCAGTGCATTTTAAAGAAGTACATAATAGCAAATTGGATGGTTTTACATTCTTTGGCATTCATACTATAGCCAAACATCCTAGAGGCGGCAATAGAGAACTGGCATTGAGACAATTGGAAACTAAATGCATTTTGGACCTAGAAACCAAAAAACCAAGAGGTCACAATTTGGATGAAGAACTTTATACTTTTTTAGGAACCTAATTATGAATTTCATAGATGTTCCTCCTTTTTTCACATGATATTACTTTGTTGATGCATTCTCCTTATGCTACTGTAAGAATTACTTGATTAGCAAATTAATTTTCTTTTGTCCCTCCTATATTGATTGATTTTTTGATTTTTTGCAGTATATATTTTTCAGGATGTTTATTTATTTTTGTACCATTATGAATGCATAAGTTGATAACTAGCTGGACATGTTAATTTTGGCTTTAGTGTTTGTTGAAGAGTTTTGAAAACATGAAGTTAGGTCACCTTAGCAGTTTGTACATTCAATTTACTTTTCTCACTTTTTCCCTCTCGCTCTTTTTGTTTCCTTCGGGTTGAGCTATGTGTCCCTCAGTCCTGGACCTTTTAGGTTCCTTGCAACTGGAGGGTACGATAGTCATCGCACTGTTATGTAATTGAGCAACCTCTTTTGATACACACTTTAGGTTGCTGTACTTTGTCATTTGTTTATGACATATTTATTGTCATCCCGTTTACATAACAGAGGTAAATACAAAGCTAAGGTTTTTTAGTATATGGGCATACGTAAGCATGTCCCATTTTGAACATTTATTTAATTTTTCTGTTCTTTGGATTAGTGTATAAAGGCTCATAATTTTTAGGCAAATACCCTTCCCCTCCCCCTATTTTTCTTTTGGGGTTTTTCTTCTCTCCCTTGTCTTTCCAAAACTACTTAACTATCTTTCTTTTTAGATTCCACTATATTTATAGGCCTTTTTTGCATATATCCATGTTTAATTTTGTGGGACCTTGTAACATTCCTGTCTATGCTGCCTCATGTTTATGTTGCTCTAAGTAGAATTTGGGTACAATGGAAATAATTGGCATCATATATCTTCTTGCGATTTTGCACAGGCCGATTGTTAGATGCTAATTAGATGTTTACAATGCACTATGCACTTTATCATGTATATGCACTATGCACTTTATTACAACTAATTTTAGCATTATATCCATTACAATGTTGCTTTGCATATTTGCACAGTTATGCTGGTAGATACCATCATCCAGCTATGCACATGGCACTTTATTCACTGATTACAGTGATAGATGCCTTTCCATAGGTCACCCTCTTACCTACTACTATTTGGCAATGGCAAGTGACATCTTAGTTAGCATACACTTTGGGGCCACTATGGCCGCCAAGGCTCCCATATTCTACTTGTTGTCATTTCTGCCTAGCTTTATGTGTTGTTCGTTGCAAGTGGTATTTTATCACATTGCTTACGAGCAGCATTCTTGAGCATCAGCTCCTAGAGTTTCACTGCCGTACAATTTTGGGCATTCCTTTTAAAATACATGTCAGCATGATCACACATAAGACATGTACAGATTTTTAATGTTTGATATATATTCTGTAATTTATGAATGTGGCAGAAATGTTCTGTATTTTGCATTCACATTTTTACAATGAAGTTGGCTACATTGGTTTTGCAATCAGTCTAATGAAACAGAAACTGTAATGCAAACATGCATAATGTTAAGAATGAGCCCGACAGTATTTATTATGGGAATCACGTAGCAGTTTGCTAGTGTTAAGATGTCTGCCGTTTTGGAATCGAGTGAGCACTTAATTATTCTGGAGACATTCCACACTGAGAACTGGGGATAGAGATGTATTAGCCTATACAAAGCCACCTTGTCTATGTTTACACTTTTCTACGTGATCAAGCGGTCTGTGTGCCGTGAAACGCGTTGTTCTGTGCTTTTTTCGTATCCATGCTGACTTTATAATAAAGGCATGTCAGTCTGGACCAACTTGGGTGTTTTTTTGCCTCAGTATAGAGAGTCATTGGGGCTTTCTCTATTTGTTTTTGGGAGTGCATTCCGTCAACTTCATCCCGCCTCCATCACGGACCGGGTAATGAGTTCTTTTTAAATATATATATATATATATATATATATATATATATATATATATATATATATGTAATCACCAAGCGATGACAATACAATTCAGAATATAAGTAAAGCAATTGAATTCACTTATAATGATGCAGAATAGAAAACACAGGAAAAAGAACAGTTTGGGGTTGTGAACAGATAGCGTTTAGGTTGATAGTTCCCCCTGCAAAGTACTGAAGTACAATTGAGCAATCCTACACAGATGTGAGTAATCAGCAGGTATTCAGGAATGAAAGACAATGTCTAGAGTTTAAATGCAATCTTCCCTCCCCAAACAAGAGAGAAAACCAATTTTGGAAAATGACACTTTTAAACTGAAAGGTGAAAATGGCCTTTTACAACAATGCAAAAGGGTGCACAAATGTAGCTAAGGGTCTTAGGTATCAGTGAGAGTTGAAATGTCTTTTCTATCTATACAATTGAAGAAGTTATAGAGGTTTTAGTGAGAGGCGTTTTTGCAAAATAGGCGCAAAAAGGAAACAGAAGTTCGGGTTTAAAAGTGACAGATAGGTTTTATTACACGATATTAATGACTATGAAAAAGAGGAGGCCACACATGAATCTTCACAGTTACATGGCCAGCGCAACCATTCACGTGCTGGATACTCAATTTCTTTTTGGGATTTACTTTAGTTACTCAAAATCACTAATGACATATGGTTTTGTAAAACAAATGAGAGAAAATCAGTGCAAGAATGGTTCTGACAATACTAGGGTTCTGAATTTAAAGATGGGATGGGTTGAGATTGGGATAATACAATGCAGATAAATATGGGTCACTGTTCTTCCTATTAATACTTACAGTCCCTTGTATTTAATCGGATCGTCACACTCTGGTTATTGGATCGGGTCAGGTTTACCGGCAGCAGGGCACTTTTGGAGGGATTGGATCTGCGGCGCTTTTCTGGTCAATTTTGGATTGCACCACAGACTGGATTTAGATGGGCCCTTCTGGTCACTGGACACGGCGGATTACAGGATGCAAGTTTCAGCAAGCAAGCCTTAATGGTAGCAAACCAAGCTGAATCAGAATTATATGCCCTCAAGTTTGCGATGTTTGAAATTGGGTCTAGCTAGCGAGAGTTCAGTAATGCTAAAGTCTGGAATCTGCAAAGAAATCTGGATCTTCTAAGAAGTCTGGCGTCAGCTATAAGATGAATAGCTCTGGAACAAGGTGCTGCGCGGAAATCTGGATGTGTTCTGGAAGCAGTGTGTCCTATGTGGGGTGAAGTTCCTATATTTATACTATCAAATGACATCACCAAGTTTTATGGCATGGGCAGAATTTCAAAACACACCCCCACGGCTATGAGTGGCCACAGGCACATGCTTTCTTTTGGTTGGCAGTCAGAACAGAGCTGTCATCTTTACAATGGGATTTAGGAACTCCCACATTGATTTTGACCAAAACTGAACTTCTGCACAAATGTACATTTCAAAAATTATGTACCTTAATAAAATCGGACACATACATTTCATATTTGATTGTCTATATTCACATTCTATCCCCATCTTTGTGAGAACTGTCTTTCTCATTCTGTAGAATTTTATCAATTTTAAGCATAACAGTTTTGATTAATAATTTCTAATTCGGTACATCTCTAGGCGCTGATCAGTGGATCATGTACATACAATCTTAGGTTTGCAACATTAATAGTTCTGCTAAATTTTGGTTTCTTAAATGGTACAGGTTTCATCAATGTCGTCAAATCAAAAGCCTGAAATTAGGTTAATGTCTACCAATTTTCAGATGCATCCTTCTTTCGGTTGCACAGTTAAAAAGTTTTAAACTTAACCACAAATAAGGATGTAAACAACAAAGTTCTCCTTTGTAACCTCCCCTTCCCAGGCAGCAGCTGTCACAGTCCTTTGATCAAGGAGATGTGTCCTCTTCCTGGAGAGGGAAGCTCCCCTGTAGAGATCAGCTGGGCAGCTTGTCATTGTTCATGGCTCAGTCCCAGACGAATGTCTAATGAGGTCTCATTGTGCTCCTTGTTGTCAATATGCGGGAACCATTAGGCTGTTTCAAGGGAGTGTCCAACTGAGATGTCAACTTTCCCAGGCTAGGCACTGTCCAATCAGAATTAAGCAGTTACTTCCACTGGGTTACTGTAAGATTCACCATAAAGTCTTTTCTTTAACACATATAACAATAAGCACAGTTTATAAGGGATTTGAACATTTAAAAGAATTTAGCCCTTCACAAACATGCTTTAAATAGGTGCATTTTGCAATTTCTTCCAGAAAAAGAAACACATTTAAGTGGGTTTGACAGCTAATTTTCTTAATCAGCTGTCAGGCATTGAGGCCTGGATTCCTCTGACTGCCTGGAGAATCTATGATTTCAGCACACTTTACCCTTCAATAATTCACTGGGAAAATGACTGAATTTAGCGCCAAAATAGCACTTTCAAGGTTGCCATTGATTTAGGAAGCTGTATTTAAAGGCATTTTCGGATTTTAGCCCACTTTTGTGGCCTTGATTCCTGTGACAGGGGACAGGTGACAGCACCCACTGGCATTCTCCTGCTGGGAGTTCTGTTTTGACATCAACTTTGCCTGTGTGTGGCAGGGTGTGCAGCTCTTTTGTGGTTTATGAACCATTTGCAGTTTTGCAGATTTGGCACACTCGTGGGTTAGTGCCTACACTTTTGGCAGTTTTCTTCCCCATTGGCAAAGGGGTGTAGTAGGGTGCATTGGCATGGGTTGAAATATCACACAATGTGTATGCCTGGATGTGTGTCCCGTTCCTGCTGGTCCTAGAGACCCAAGCTACTTCTCACGAATGAGGCCCACCAAGGCCACAAACATGTTTGGGGATGCTTGTGGTCTCGTGCAGAAGGGATGTGACCAAGCAGTTTGGGATGGACTGCCCTTTTGGGGTAGGAAGAAGCCTGATTTGCACATGATCTTTCCCCTTTCTGTAATGGCTTGGCAGGTGAAGAACGATTGTCTGGAGGGTTTCCACAGCAATGCCAAAGGTCAGAATTAATCCCAAACCTTCCAGCTGTCACCTCTTTTGTTTTGCTGTTTAGGACTGTCCAGAAATGTAGGATTTTCTATGTGAGGTGAAGGCTTTCTGGAAGATCGTTCGATCATTGCTGTCCTTGTGTACCCATTTCTACCACATTTTTTCTACTCTCTTCGGTAATGTCATCCTTATGTGTCCACTGTTTGTTGACCTGGGGTGTCTTGGCCGAGGACAGCACTGGATTTTGTTTGAAAAGTATTTGGAGTTCTTGTTCAGAAGTTACATGTGGGAGGCCTACCACTTTCAATTGCACTTGTGCAGTAATTGGGTGTCAGTGGAGTGTTTGCATTCCAATTGAAATTTGGGTGGTGCTTTTAAGACCTAGAATTAGACATTTGTCTCTGTTGTGGACAAGCCACAGTTTGTTTATGGATTTGTTTGGTAACCCTACATACAACGTTTTGCAATAATCTGACTTGGCCAGGACTATTTCCATGGTGATTTCTACTTTATAGTACAATTCTAGGAAGGGTAGGATATTTTTCAATATGTGCATTTGGATGTGAGCAATTTTTGTAATGGTGAGGGTGTGGTGGTGAAGGCATATTCCAGAACCAGTCATCCCCCCTAGATTTCACAACGTGTTTACAGAGTTCTGGTGATAACATGGGCTTCGACTAGGTGATGGTGAAATAAAATACTATGATAACACATCTATTAGTGGGTTACAAGGATTGGCGTGTGGAAAATGTTAATGAAAAATGTATGCTTTTGAGAACAGGCATCTACAAATCTGGGATTCAACACAACATCAATTCGTTTATACCCAGACCACAGCTGAAATTATAAGATGAAGACAATCCCCAGTGTAGGTGCTTCATACAAATAAAGTTAAGCTAAACAATTTGGAGGTTTATCAATCCATTCATTTACTGTTATCAATAGTTTCAAAGACATCAAATGCAAAACGATATACATGTGTTGGTTAGTATAGTGTTAGAACTGGTGTCAAACAGTTATCAATGAATTATAGCACTGTCCAAAATGAGTATATACAGTCGCCGACTACTTGGCCATGAGTTTCACCCATCAGGGCTTTATCAAGGCAGTGATACGATTTTCAACCAAGTCAGTTAAACCTTGCTGATGCCCAAGTAATGGTTGACAAATGGAGGTGGGGCGGTAGGAGAAGAGAGTGAGAGAGAAGAAACAAACACAAAGGGAACAAAAAAGAAATGAAAAAACATTAGTTACAACGCTAGAGTAGTGTTAGGTAAAACGTCACTTACTGCTGTTTTAGCTCTATATTTGTGGACCCCCAACTTTATGCTTTTGTTCAGTCTCCTGACGTGATTTCTGCCAGTGAAGCATAGCCTTCAGTTGCGCTCCACTGGGCTTTTGCTCATCGATCTGGGGAAACAGACTTGTCCTTCTTGTGTGCCTTAGTCTTATGACTTTGTTGCCACTTTTGGCAAAATTAATTCAGTGTGCAAATGACATTACTCTACTGTGCACTGGGGTCCTTGCGTTTTCAGGCCATAGACATCACTGAATGATTTTTTGGTAACTGGACAATGTGCCTAGGAGTAGACTGGTGGCAGCAGAAGCTTGTTGAGTATTTGAATTAACTTTTACTGAGCCATACCACGTTTGCTGCGTTTGGCTTATGACTGTGGCAAGTGTCCGTCATGTCCGTGCCACAAGGTGTTTTGTCTTCCCCTTTGGCCATTTTGTCCTTTGGCCTTCCGGTTGCTCTTTTTGATCCAGGGAGTCCTTATTTGGGCATGCATTCACACGTAAAATCCAACACTTTTCATAGACTAATGCATGTCACATGTGTCGGTACCCAGGAAGTGGGCTGGTACTGTCTGGTCCGAACACACACTGCTGGTGCCAGGATTTCGGGTGTGCACAAGAGCATGAGAGCTACAGTAACCCCTTATTTGACCAGTGCTAGCATGCATGAGTGGGGCAAATCTCCTCACTGGCCAGCTGGGGTGTGAGCACTCACTGGAATTTAGGATATAAGGAGGGGCTCTGAGTGTAGACTCACAGATCACCCTTAGGTCTGAACATAGAGCCAATTGTCCAGAGAAGTAAAGCAGATCCAAGGACTCTCCAGAACCACTCAGAGAATGTTTGGCACCCTGAACCCACTGTTGTTCCAGTAGAGCCCTGCATTGCTCTCAATCTCCAAAGACCTGCAAATGTGCTTCAGCCCTTTTGACTCATGGGACCAATCACTCTCAACGTCTCCTTGGTGTCCTGAAAATGAGCCTTCAAGGAAGTGTCCATCAGCTCTACAATGGACTGACTAGCTTGTCTGCTGTCACCTGTACTGGAGCGTTGTTAAATAAAGATTCAGCTTCAGCTTTGTAAGAACCCTAGTTCACACTGTAAGGCACCTTCTTGTCAAATCCTGTTGTCCCTAATGCTTTGGGCCTTGAGAGAGAACGGTGCATCCATCCCCGAGTCTTGGGTGCTCCTGCATCACTGTGCGATGGTGGCCGTCGCTGCGGGTGACTTTCCCACCTTTCTTCATGTGTCCTGAGACCAGCTGCATCAGTGTTACCTTTGTCCTGCATTCGAGACAAAAGGTACAGCTCCATATGTAAATCAGACCAGCATCCACACCTGCAGCATCTGAGCAATTTGAAGTGCAACCAATGAGGGGATTTAGTAGTCCAGGTAACCTTCTTTAAACATAACAAGTTTGAGCCCGGAGTGAGCTAACAGTTGTGAGTAGTCATATCACTTACCAATGGCCTCCAGTTCATCCATTATGTTTTTAAGCACAAACAATCCCTTGTGGTCCTGGTCTTGACTTGGGTGGCTCTTGCTCCCTACAGTCGTCCAAAAGTTGGGGTCAGTGTTGTTCTCCGTAGCAGACGGGTCTCTGACTCTTGGAACTGAATTTTCCACACTCCAGTGTCCTTTTCTAACTCTTCCTTCCCATAGAAGTTTGTCCCTTGTGAACTTTACGCATCGACAAGTGCTTTTACGCACTAGCATAATATTGAGCAAAAGGCTCCAATCTTTGTAGGACTGGATATCTTAAGATAGGTATACCCATTCCTGGATTTGGCCATTGTGATGAAGTTTGTGTGCCTTCTCATTTTACAGGTTTTGGCGGGAATCCGCACTTTACCACATTGATCGAAAAGTGATTGTACATATGTTTTATATAGTCTTTATTAAGTAGTAGTATTACTGTGTTCATCATAATTCACCTGTGTTTGTTAAACGCCTAATAAATTGTATATTATTAACATACTACTGTCTTAGGGTAATTCTTGTGTCCTACTGTGTGTGTGCTCATCCAAGACCTAATTTCACCCATACTACTTCTGAGACTTAGCCTTGACTGCTCTTCAAGCTACCTTGAATTGTCCTGGCTAGCTTTGCAGAAGTGTTCCCTGTTTCACTAAACAATGGTGGCCTGCTGAACATCTGTTCACCAAAGCTGAGTTCAAAAATCCATTCTAACAAGTTGCATCCAAAAATATAAATGAGTGGCAAATAAAATGTCAAGTCCTAACCATAATAATGCTCCATCACCTATAATTGTTATTTTATAACACACTTAATACCAACAAGTGGTTTCTAAGCACAGGATCAGTTTTCAAACCTGTGTTGAACCGCGTTGTCTATCTTCCAAGACAAACATGTTGCCCCTGAGCTATCCTTCCTCCCCTATATATTCCATGGACATGTTGCACTTGAAATCCAGTATATACTCATCTAATACTCTGATGTTAACATTGTCCAATACAGCTGAAAAAATGAAACAAGAGATTAGACCCTTGTTCGAAGTCCTTAGAAAATCCACTTGGCTGTCAATGACATCATGAAGGTGCTAATAAAATGGTATGTAGTACTAGTACATACGAGTTCACTTAAATAATCTAATAATCAGTGCTGGTCATAGTGCCTAACTGACTGTAAGTTCCTGTATGAGAATAGAAAATCCTACTTAATTTCACAAGTATACAGTGTCCATCCTTCTGTACTGGGTAGTAACAATGTGTCAATGTGATACTCACTAAGGACAGAGTAATCTCTGCATAGGCCGTAAACAGCTGTAGACTGGCGTTCTGCATGGCATCCATATTGCCATTTATGTTATTTATACAACAGTGACATCATTTCACATATGCGTGTGCAATGTCATATGAAAAAAAATGTGATTTTACAGCTACGATTGTTTGCGTAGTCTATCATTTTGTGTGCATAAACAAGATTATTCTAAAATCATAGGAACATTACCAGCATTTGTACTGCAAAAAACTCTAAATCCTTTGTGCACACTATACCTGTGTTCAAGTAAAAAAAATGATGAGTTGCTAATATTTCCTAATTAGGGTCTACAGTCATGTCCACGAAAAATCAAACATTTAATATGCACGCAAGGATACATGTCATCAGGGTGATTATCCTGTGATACACCAGGTTGACAATCTTCTTCTATTACGTATATTGTGCCAGTGTTTACATGGCACTATCTGTTCGATAATATATTGGTATAACAGTCGATAATCATGTTGAGGTAAATCCACGTATAGAATATTCAGATATGCAAACAATATAAATCAATGCCAATAATATGGGTATATGTATATATCTGTAATGCAACTGATTGAAACGTCCTGATGCATTTGAGTAATAAATGAAAAGTACAATAAATGAAAAGTACAATCCTCAAATCAATGTAAAGAGAAGACTGACAGTTCACTGCTGTATTATGCTCTGATCCAAAGTGTATCTATTGCAATACATTACTGTTATGTTGAAAACTCATTGTCCATGGCACGTTTGCCAATATGTTGCACACATGCTCTGTTGCATGTGAAAAACATCATAATTAAAATATTAAATAATGCATAAGGGCACATCGTACAAAAAACACATTTGTGAAATCCAGCAGTCTGTTGTGCTGTAATCAGCCAATTGCCTGTTCGTTTTAATGGTTCCAAATACTAGGACATGGTGTGTTGCGAAAAGTAGGTGCTTTCTTATAGACTATATAAATTTGTTTTCCGATATAGGTTTTCAGGCAATCAACTTTGTTGTCCTGGTGTATAGCATTGCACAGTGGTTGCTTAGCTTACCATAACTGGTGAATTTTTTAGGCTTTTTGGATTTAGTTGTAACCATAACGTCCCTTTAACAACGTTTGTTCATTGAATTTCATGGGGTTTTGTTAGTGCATCCTAACCATAACGTCCCTTCAACACATTTTTTTTTCAGTGAATTTCATGTTTTTTTTGTAAGTGCAACTTAACCATAACGCCACTTTAACAAAGTTTATTCAGTGAATTTCATGGGTTTTTGCAAGTGCAACTTAACCATAACATCCCTTTAACAAAGTTTTTTCAGTGAATTTCATAGGTTTTTGCTAGTGCACCTTTACTCTCCTACAAGTCCCTTATATTGTACCCCTCCACCACCACAATGTGGCAGCTATGGATTGCGCGGACAGCACGGTAGTCCGCAAACGTCGGGTGGCATTTGCAAGGCTCAAAGTCATAGGCAGCAACTAGTAGACTTCAACAAAGTTAGACAAGCCCTACAATATCTAAAAGAAAACAATGAATACTATAAAGATATAAACATAGAGGAAAACATGAGAGAAAACACCCACGTTATTCAAGAGTCACAAGACACTGGGCAATTTGAAAGTGTAGAACCTTTTACAGCAGCCAACATTTTAGACCAGTATACCGTTCACCAACGGCACTCCAAAGACACAATTGATGATGCATTAGACACATATCAAATGCATCAAGTGAAAAGATCCCCAATGAGCCTATGGGAAAAAAGTGCAGAAACATATTCTTTTCCTCTACACTTTCCTACAGGAAAATGAGGAAGATGTGATGAAAGGTCCACACAAATTAGTGCATCAGAATATCGCTCTTTACTAATGTATTCTGATGACCCCAGACTCAAGCAAAATGTCAAATACATTTTTCACCTCCTCTTTGAAAGTGAACAAGCAACTCTATGTTATGGAGTTGCACACACATTAAAAACAGGCTCTAACTTTTTAAACATATCCGCTACCCAACTGTTTAAAAAAATAAAAGACAAAGGTGACGTTTTTCAGTCAAGTATCACAAATCTCTTGGCAAACAAGTCTGGTACAAAAGAAAACTGGTTCCGATGTCACACTGATGTGCGTTGCATGCCAAGGAACCTAGGCCCCCACATAAGTTTTGTTAATTTAATTTCGGCAGAGTATGCATGGGATGACTTGCAAGGCTTCTTGCGCACTGCAAACCAAAATAAAGACGCAATAGACATACAAACACCAGGTGAACTCTGTTCTCTTCACTCTGTAAATGTATCAAGGTACATTCACCATTGCTTTATAGCCATGCCAAATTTTATCTGCAATAAAACTACTCCTCCGCTCGGAGAAGTACAATACTTCTTTTGGAGAAAACAATACCAATCCAGAGGAGTACCACACATCCACATGCTTTTGTGGATAACATATGCTCCAAAATGTGGCCATGATTGTGATGCCACTGTTTTACAGAGTATTGAAACACATGTCACCTGTGACATCCCTTCAGAAGAAACAGAAAGAGACCTATAAGTATTACACATCCAAAAACATAAATGTGGCAAATACCGCCGATGTAGATATAAAAGCTAAGGGAAATACTACACCAAATGTCGTGTTGGCTTTCTTAGGCCAGTGTGCAAAAAAGGACAAGTTAATAGCTTGATGTCTTCTGTTAAACACAGCATAAAAGGCAAATCCCCTAAAAATGCATGCAACATTAAAAGGGATGAATCATCGAAGTAAATGATTACAATGCAAGCATTGTCCTCTTGTGGAATGCAAACATAGACATACACTACATTGCAGACTATTCCACTGCAGTTGCAAGATATGTCAAAGCCTATCTCACCAAAGCTGAGAAAACAGAGCTAAATGACCTATGGGATGATATATCATATGACAAAACACTATCACAGAAATTGTACAGCTTTGGTATAAAAATGCTCTCCCATAGAGAATGTGGGTCCTATGAAGCTGCTAATGATACTACATCTTTACTCTCCCCGTATAAGCCCCATATTCGTATGCATTGTGGTCTCTTAATGTTTTGTGTGTAGTAGTATAGGTATGTAGTAAGTGATGCATTGTTACCTACTTAATATATGTTTCACAGTACGGAAAAGTCTGATACAGAAGCATTCACCGTTTTACTATCCAACATTGGAAAATTACAAATATTACACCTCTATGGTGTATGCTGCAACTAATGCCTATATTTCTGTATGAGTAGGTTCCTGTACTAGAAAGAACACTGAAATGGAATGTTCTTTGAAGCAGTACATTGCGTAATGAAGTATGTAGTTCATCACACATCTCCCGATCACCCCTGACACATTTTGGCCAACATTACATTCATAACCCCTTGTAGGGACTTCCTATGAAAAGTAAATGCATATGTGATGTTATCATTGATGTCATCGGTGATATTTGTGGTAATCTTTGATTTCATAGGTGTTATTCTTAGCAGTGCACGGTGGTAGCGCGAATTATGGATGCTTAGCTTACCATAACTGGTGAATTTCAGGGTTTTTTCGGTTTTACTTGTAACCATAACATCCCTTTAACACAGTGTTTTCATTGATTTTAATAGGTTTTTAGTAGCACAACATAACCATAATGTCCCTTTAACAAAGTTTTTTCACTAAATTTGATAGGATTTTAGTAGCGCACCTTAACAATAATGTCCCTTTAACAAAGTTATTTTACTGAATTTCATAGGTTTTTAGTAGTGCAACTTAACCATAACATCCCTTAAACTTTTTTTTTCACTGAAAATCAATATAAATATTATGAATTTGATAGGATTTTACTAGGATACCCTTAGTTTATATACATATACCATACTGAAGCTAATTAGGTCGGGGACCCAAACCCTGTCTGTAGAACACATTTGTGCATGCATACAACCGATCCAGCGGAATAGGTGTCCTACGGACAGCTGTCCCAGTCACAAACGTTTCCACGATGTCATCATGTGACCGCACCCATGCTGAGCGTAGGCCCTTGTCCCCGAGCAAAATCTGGGACCCCGGTCTCTAAAAAAGTGTTTTTTGTCCCAGACCATGTCCCTAGCGATCTGGATAATATTTGGAACTTTTTGAGACCTCTTTGGTGTTCGAAGTGTTTGCGGACAGCAGTGCTGTCCGCAAAGCACACTCCAGCACCCCTATAAAAGGCCACACCTTAAAGCTGCTCCTCATTCTGTTTTTGGCTACCAGAGAGAGCATTGCTCAGTATTGGTGTGCTACATTGCATTGGCTGCTGACCTCTGCCTGTGCTGTGTGTGCTGTGTCTGCTGTGACATTACTCTGCCTGCTGTGCTACATCCCAGATGGCAACCATGACTTCCACCTCTGCAGCTGCCTCGGCTTCAGCACCACCCCACTCCCTCCACCACCACCACCTTCCCAAGCGCCTGGAGAGGGGAACAGGCATGGAGACGTAGAGATGGATGTAGAGGAAGATGAGGATGATGTAGTGGAAGTCCCCACTACTGCCGGTCAGCGTGAGTCTTGGGTATGGAGGCTCTTTGCCACCATTGGGAGGGTACCCAAGGCATGTGCAGACAAGGTGCGCTGCACTGAGTGTGACTTAGTGCTCAGTCGTCGCAAACCGGGTCTGTATAGCTACCTGACCACTTCCATGCAGCGACAACTAAGGTCTTTTCACAAGGCAGCAGTTCAAACGGTTGTCCCCTTCGTTCAAAGTAGTAGGTTGAGTTCCTCTACAACATGTTTATTTGTTTGTTTGTTTGTTTGTTTATTGATTTGTAGCGCGCCCCAAACCCTTAGTTAACTGGGCGCAACAGAATACAGAAGATACATAAAGCTTGGTTACACAATAGGGAGGATAGGTGAAGCACATGCATACATCACCCAATCGACAGACCTATTAGGGATCATACATAAATGCAGACATAAGGAGGGATACAGGATAGTAGGCAAATTCCAGAAGGGGGTTCAGAGGCTAGCTAGTGCATGGTGCATATAAGTTAGTCATAAGGGTCGTTGGATCATAGCCATTTGAGGATGTTGCGTCTAAAGCTGTAGTACGACTGGTCTAATCTGAAGGCAAGTGGGAGTGCATTCCAGTACTGGGCAGCTTTTACTGGGAAGCTACTTCCACCTTGTTTTTTTAGCCTAAATCTGGGTATCTGTAGGCAGTGGGAGTTGGCAGCTCTGGTGGGGCGAGTCGATGTTCTTCTGACTATTCTCTCTGCAAGGTAAGGTGGAGCTGCGTTATTAAGGCACTTGAATGTAAGAAAGGGTATTTTCAGTGAGATCCTGTCGCAAATTTTTAGCCAGTGGTGTTCTCTTCTCATATTAGATACATGTTCTCTGGTATCCAGTTAAATTATCGAAAAAATATATTCGACATGCCATTTTGTCGAAAAAAAAAAATAGCTGAAAAAATAATTCTGAATGTTTTTATTTTCTTTTATGTTTTTTTTGTTTCGTGCGTAAAAAAAAGTGTCTATCAAAAAAAGGGGGTTGGGGTGAACCCTCCATTAAAAAAATGTTAAAAAAACCATTCAAATTTTTTTTTTTCGCCATTTTGCTGTCGAAGAAATGGCATTTCGAAAATATGACATTCGAAAATGTCACTAGGAACCATGTTCTCTAGTGGGAAGTTCAGGGCCATTCGAAGGGCGTTGTTTTGCAATATCTGAATTTTATCAGTGATGTATTTGTTCGCTCCCGAGTACAGGGCATTGCAATAGTCTAGTATAGAGAGTATTAGGGCATTGGCAAGGATAATTCAACTCACTTGTTTTAGAAAGGTTCTTCATGCCCTAATATGTTTGCAGGTGTAGGCGGTGGATGATGCTAGGGAGTTTGCCTGTTACCTCACAGTTAGAGTGGACTCAAGGTAGATGCCTAATGTTTTCACTTCTTTGGCTACTGTGATTATGTTACCATAAATGTTGAAAGCAGAGTAATTGGGGTTACATTTTTTTTAGGTTAGCTGCTGAGCCAAGTGTCAAGATCTCTGTTTTGTCGTCATTCAGGCAGAGGCCGTGTGTTGCCATCCATGCCTGAATGAGGAGGTATATTTAATTTACCAACGCCTTATCAGAGACAAAGTTGCCCGAAGTGGGATGAGGATCTGGGTGTCGTCTGCATAGTTCATGTAGGTGACACCCAGTCTGTCCAATTTGTCAAATAGGGGCTTGGTAAATATGTTATATATAGTTGGCAAGATGCAGAAGCCTTGGGGAACACAGCATGTTGTTTGGATTGGGTCTGCCGATGCAGATGTGGAGAAAACTCTCATTGTTATATTGTCTAGAAATGACTTGACCCAGGCTATAGCTTTGCTCGAGAAGTGGGCAGACGATGCTTGGTGTTTGCACAAAACTGCATGATCCACCAGGTCAAAGGCTGCCGACAAGTCAAGGAGAAGCAACATGGCAGTGTTTCCTTTGTCGTCGAGCTCGTCAATTTGCGTCTTCAGATCGATTAAGGCCGTCTCCGTGCCATGTTGTGGTCTAAATCCGGATTGGCGAGAATCTAGAAGCTGGTTAGTTTCAAGATAATTCTGGACTTGTAAGTAGGATACTCTATCTATTATCTTGATAAGGAAGGGTACTGTGGTAATGGGCCTATAGTTGGTGGGGATGGAGGGGTCAAGAGCTTGTTTCTTGAGGAGAGGTAAAACCCATGACTGTTAAATTGCTTGGGACTGTGTTGGTGGAGAAGGAGGCATTGATTTGTTTAGCAATGAAAGGGGCTAGGTCTCTTGCAGCATCTTTAATTAGTTGGGTTGGGCAATTATCACCCTTGCAGTTAGAGGGCTTCAGTGATGCGATAATTTTTTCAGTTTTCTGGATGGATACTTTGGTGAATTTGAACGGAGCTGGACCGGGCGTGTCTTTAGTAGGGCTGGTGGGTAGTGTCTCAGTTGGGGGCCAGGAATTGATTTGAAGTGTTGTTATTTTATTGGCTAGGGCATTATGAATGCTGGTGCACCATTGCCTGTCTTTGGGTACATTGTCAGAAGGGGGTATGGGGGATTCTAGTTTCCAAAGGATCACAAATAATTCCTTAGTATTGGAGCTGGCGTTGGAAATTCTTTCAATGGAGAGATCTTTTTTTGTGCAGATCATTTTTTTTTTGTAGTGTTTGCAAAGTGATTTAATTGCAATTTGTTTTTGTCAGAAGGGAGTGTTGCCACTGGGATTCTAATTTTCTTTTTTGCAGTCTTAATGCTTTAAGGTGAGGGGTAAACCAGACATGACATGCTCCGTATCTACTCCTGCTACCACAAGAGACACTCCTGTGGGGCAGCACATCTCTGAACCAGCCTTGCAGGCCATATGCGATGTAGTAGAACCTTACCTTTGAGGGTCGCAGTATTGTGTATGTACTGTAATGCAGTACTCTGCTGGGGGGAGACAATTCGAAGTGCTTTCAAGGCTACGTTCTGGGAGCATGAGAAAGTCTGCCACCTACCTAAGTGAGGCCCACCCAACATCTTCCTCTATTCACCTGCCCTTTCTTATCCCCGTCATTGGTGTCCCATCCTTACCTTTCCTTCCCTTCCTTTCCTTGTGTGTCTTATTAAAAAAAAAGAAAGAAAATACAAAACATCAAAAGCAAAAAAAGCTCTTTTCAGAGCCACATTTCACAGTTTAAAAATAGAAGTGCCAATGAAATGCTGCAGGGCCCTGTGCATTTTTAGAAGTCTGCGGTCATTGACATTTTTGGGGTATGGCGCTACCAAAACCATTGCACTCTTCTCCGGGAGTAAGTGGTTGCTCTGAAAAGATCCTTTTTGTGGTGTTTTTTTGTGTTTCAAAAGGTTCAAGTGGTCAACACCTACTGGAAAAAGGATTGCTATACTTCCAAAAAGGGTAGCAATGCATTTTGTAAATTTTGCAGAAAAATCTGATTCCCAGCATGAGTAAGATGTACTCCATCCCTGCAAAAAATGTGTGTGCGTCGAAAAATAATATTTTCATTGTGAAAAGAGGACATACCAACATCCCTCAAAAAAGCGCAAACAGCCTTGTTGACATTGCACCATGCTTTATCCATTTGTAAACCAAATGAAAAAGAACGCAGCCATGTTTGTCTCTGTGCAATACGAGAAAAAATTACTCAGGATTTGGGTAACATATCCATGACTTTCCCAAGTCCTTCTTTCATTGCAAGCTGCAAGGAGATTCCAGACACATTCCCTCAACTATTACCTCCGCAATGAATAAAAATAATGTCTGAATGACGGTGTGTCATCAAAGTAGCACAAAATGAAACCAAATCCAGCCACTTCATTCTGCACACTACATGCCAGTGCACATGCACATGAGGGAAGCCAAGATGTGCAGCCACTCCACAGCGCTCTGCATGTACCTCCAACCAATTTATCCACGAGTCGCCCAAAATCTAGACACTCTGCCTTCTGAAAAACACAGCCATAGCTTTCTGCTCTCCTCTCAGGAAATAGTCTTTCTGACAAAGTCTCTCCTTACACATCAGACCCAGTAAACCTTATTGACAAATCCCTTCGCCTGCACAGTCTCCTTTGCATGCCTCTCAGCCTCAAAATCCCCATATGTAACATGCGCAATCCATACACAGTCGCAGTGTCCGTGGACAGATCGCAAAATCTGAGAGTGGGGAACGAAAATTTAAATACTGTACTCCACTTCCCCTTTGATGGTGGCTCTGAAAAGAGCCATTTTTTTAAGTGCTTCTAAAAAAACACCATTCATGTTGTTATTTTTTTCACTTATTTTCTTCCTGATGTCTTCACATTATCCTCTGTAAAGCATTCCTTATATTTTGAAATAACATAACATTTCTCAATATAGATGAAGAAATGCCATCTGCTTTGAAATAGTCACCATTAACAAAATCAATATTGTCATTATTACAAGACAACATCCCAGCTCTAAACAAGAAAGCAGACATCCCTCGGTTAACCAAACACCTTGCACCATTTTGCTGAGCACAAACAACATTACAATTGCCCTATACTACCCTAGGCCACATTTCAGAAAACCTCACCTTGGCATTTGGAAGAACCACCATCACTGCCTGAACCAAGTTTTCAAGAGCACTCAACAAACTAGGAGCACTGATGTATCCCAAATGGACAGCACCCCAATGCAATACCACTACATCTGGGCTGTTCCACATGGAGAAACTCTTACAAACTCCAACCACTGCCTGCATATTGGAACCAGGCACAGTTGACCAGAAACCCTCTACTCCTTCAAAACCCAAACTGGCAGCCATATGTTTAGACATAGCATACCTCTTTAAAACATTTACAAACAGATCTCCAGCTACCAGCACCCTCCTTTGCTTCACCTCTGCCATCTTAACTACACACAAACCCTCTTTTCCTGCAAAGAACAACTTCGACACCTGATTGGTTAATCCCCACAGTTCCCTTTCCATGCTAGATATGCTGAGAAACTCCGGATGTGGCATGCCCTGTCTGCGAACAGCCGCGCTGTCTACAGACCCTGAGACACAGGGGCAGCCCTTTTTCCCTTTCCACATCATTGTCTGCACCACTCTCTCATTGGATACACATAAGCAGTCACACAAATATCCACCCATCACATCCAAGCACTCTACATCTAACTCTGTCATCACAATTCAGCACCTTAGATGAACTGTTCATTACTCTGAGTAAAAGTGTCCTGTGAATGCAAATCACCTACATCTAAAACTACTGTAAAACTCTTTAAGATTTCTCCTTCTAGATTCAACTACATCAACATACATCAATACAAACTGCAGGTATGAATATTTTGTTCAAATTAAATTTGCAACTATTTTATAAATGCATTTGAAAAGGGTACCTGCCATTTACCCTGCATAATCTGCTAAAAAGCATACTCTAATTTCTCCCACTTCCTATAATCAAGTTGACTTACAAATCTGTCTGATTTCCAAATTCTAATTTACCCATTGCAATGTCCAACCTATAATTCTCTTATTTCCTTCTGTCATTTTCACAACCACTTACCCCTTAACACACTATTATAAATTCCTAGAATGCACACAAAACAGGAGACCAGCTTGTATCTTACCAAAGCATTGCAAGTACATCAAATGTATTTATTTAAACAGAATACCTGACGCTTGCCATACTTGCAAAACCAAACAAATACAAGTCTACATCCAGAACAGTGCTAATCGGAATGTGAATAACAAAGTCAAAGGTTTCCAGCACTAATGTAGGAAACATCTATGCACAAAACAATCAATAGAATTACACACACACAAACATTCTCCTTTTCAATTTATACATTTTCCCAAGCTTTTTTTCTCACCCTACTACAACCTCCACTAATCTATTACCACACTAAAAAGTATCCAGGATAGAATTCAATATTTTAGACCATTATACAATTCACCCATTGTACTCTAAAGACACCATAGATGATGCACTGGAACTTTCCAAATGCTGCAAGACAAAGGATCTCCAATCAGCATATGGGAAAAAGTGTAGCAGCACAAGCCTTTCCTCTACTCTTTACTACTGGAAAAGGAGGGAGGTAAGATGAAAGACCCACACAAATAACAGCATCAGAATACTGTTCTTTACAAATGTATTCTGAAGACCTCAGATTCAGACAACCTTCTCTTTGAAAGTGAACTAGAAACTCTATGCTACGGAGTTGCCCACAATGAAATCAGGTACCAATTGTCAAAATACGTCTGCTATGCAATTACTACAAAAAGTGCAAGAAAAAGATGAAGTTTTGCAGTCAAGCATTACACATCTTTTAGCAGACATGCATGCTACAAAAGAATACTGGTTCTGACAACACGCAGAATTACGCTCTATAATAGGAAACAACGGCCCACCCACATGGTTTGTGACAAGTTGTGTAGAATATGCATGGGACGATTTGCACGATTTCATATGCATGGCAAACAAAAACAAAACAAATATAGATATAAAACACCAGGATTCAAAGTTAGGTATGGATACATACACAAAACCTTTATTAGGGACTTGTTCCTACCCCACATGGCTGCAGAGAGTGCATGTATGTTTCCACGTGTATGAAATCTTGAAGATTTCATTTATAGGTATGTTTTTGTTTTCCAGTTCTTATTGTAAGTACACTGAAAATTCTTGTGGATCTTCGTGTGTGTTTATAGTGAATCTGACCATTCCAGCACAGTAGTCCAATTCCTGCCTTATTCCAGAAACACTGTATATGTTGTAAGGATTTTTGGTTGCATTTCTGTGACGGACTAACATTTGCAAACATAATTGGTCTGTCCCATTTAAGTAAATGTTTTCAACAATTGGTGGCAGTTGGAATAGAATATTGATTGCTACATTTGCATAGCAATTTACACCAGTTTTTGAAAATGTGAATGGCCCAGTCAGTTCTGTGTCTAAGTCATTTGTTGGAAGTACGCGTTGTTTCTTTGAAGAGGTAGTTGGTTTTGTTTGTGCAGTAGATTCTTCTTTGGTTGTGGTCATTGATGAAGTATTAGCTTCTTTTAATTTCTTTGGATGTATTGTTGTGAGATCCTGTATAATGTTAGTCTGAACTAGTTTTCTTTTACAAAC
This sequence comes from Ambystoma mexicanum, assembly GCF_040938575.1. Taxonomy (NCBI): domain Eukaryota; kingdom Metazoa; phylum Chordata; class Amphibia; order Caudata; family Ambystomatidae; genus Ambystoma; species Ambystoma mexicanum. The sequence continues at coordinate 1,021,866,004 of NC_090928.1, forward strand.
ATTTGCTTTTTGAGGAACAGGCTAGGTTTTGAGATGGGGTGCGTAGACTTCACGTAGTCCATTGTATTCTACAATGCAAGGAATATCAGCGTTTACTTTACTTGCATCAAAGTTGACTAGAAATAGTCCTTCAAGTGTACGTAGGCGTGATAGTCCTATATAGCTCATACCTTCTTTAAACACTGTGCTGCCAATGTCTTTCAATGCTTGATTTAGGGTAAGACCTTGTGATTTATGAATGGTGACTATGTGTGCTAGAGATAGAGAAAATTGTTCTCTACATACATACATGTCTTTGAAAAGAAGGAATCCGGCTGTTGAGCATCCTATCCTTTTAATTTCTGACAGTTTGTTAAAATGAATATTGACAAACTGAATGTTGACGTCACGTGGATATGTTTGAAAGCCAAAACCTGTACCAAGTGCTCCATTAACTAGTCCTTGCTCCACGTCAAGGTTACGTTTGAGCATTACTCTACAGTTTAAAGATAATTTTAATATTTATTTTCTCTAAACCAGCTGTGTTAGAGATAGAGTTTTCTGAGGTATTTAGTCATGCTGTGGCTTGTTCACACATGGGAAGTGTCATACCGCGCATGCCCAGTTTGTCTATGGAGCAAATTTGAACTATTGGTTGCATTTCTTTTTTGAACATTGTTTCATTGAATTGTGCACAGCCTGCAAGAGTTGGCATCCAGGACATGCAGTTTACATTTTTGTGTGCTAATTGTTCCATGACATCAGTAGCACATGAGTTATGGCCATAGAGTGCATGTATGTGCCTGGTATTTAATATAGATTGTGCCACCATAGATAGTACACAAACTCCAATACTTTTTAAAATGTTGGTATAGGTGAGGTATGCAGACTGATGCATGTTTTCAGTTAATTATTTGTATTGGAAATGTTGCCAAAGATTGACATTTCCTATGCTGCCAAGGGTTTTACGGCATAGTTTGTGCCTTAAGGTTTTAAAAATAGGTTCACCTTTAACTGGTGTTAATTGAAGAATATCTCTGAAAACAATAATGTGTTTTCCTCCAAAGAGTTCTTCGTAGTCTGTTTAGAGGACCTCTTGTAATCTGAGATGAATCAAAGCCAAAATTAGGTTGGAAACCATGCTCAGCTCATCTATTAGCAGCATTTTCATTTGTTTCAATACTCTGCTTAGTTCCATTGCAGCTTCTGGAGAAAGTTTGTAGTAGTCTAATTTGTTTTGGTGTTCTACTGGAAGGAGTAGTAATCGGTGTAAAATGACACCACCTTTGTTGTAGGTGGGTAAACCTGTGGGGGCAGTTACAACAGGTGACAGTTTGTTGTTTGTCAATTGTTGGAGGAACTTGCTGATGATTGTTATTAAGAATGTTTTCCCTGAACCAGCTTGTCCACTCACAAATATCAGTATAGGTTTGTAATCTTGACAGGTACAAGTTTTAGTTTCGTGCTGCATACCATGTTCAATTTGTGTTTTTTATTTCTAGGAAAATGCTATGCTGTTCATTGTTTAATTGTGATTTGAGTATAGCAAAGTCTTCTGTAGACCCTTCATACTGATACATGGTGTTTTCTACTTCAGTCATCGCTAATTCAGCCTCATTTGCTATGAATGGCTGTCCAAGTGGTTCTTGGCTGCCTGTTAGAGAAGGTTGACTGCTGTCAGGAGTATCTATATGTAGTTGTGCCTGGTGCTCTTCTTCTTGTTGCTGTTAATTGTCTAACATTGTTTTGTACTGCGTAAGGTTTATGTTTGTTATAGTGTTTTCATTTTCTTTGAAAGCATCTTCATAGGAGTCATGGGTATCTAATAAATCTTCTTTGTTTCTCCATGGTTTAAAACATTGTAGTAGGGACATGTAATACAGTTCTTTATGTTCAGGAGTTTTTAATGACAATTTCATATGATTAATTAAGCTGCGTAAGTTTCACTAGGCTGCCTTCACAATTTTCGACTCTGTATCCACCTTTCTTCTCATCTGGTTTAATATTATTTTTGTATTTGAAGTTTTGGGCTATGTGGTATAGACACATGGTTTCCAAAGTGGTACTCCTGTTTGGGTAGTATGTGTCTAGTAAGTTGTTTTTCAAAATGTCTTGGCTGTTGGGATACATTTTGGCTATTGTTTCTAATTCTTCATATGATTTGAGAAATCTTTTTCTGAATTTAGCAGGACGAAGGCTTAGCCATACTATGTTTTCAGATTTTCCATACAAGGCAGTACCGGTTAAACGGTCTGCGGCTTCGTTGCAGCCACATTCTCTATGGGAGCTCATTTTTATGCCTAAGCTGTACAATTTCTGTACAGCTGACGATATATCATGCCAGAGGTCTTTGAACTTTTTCTGCTTTGGGTAAGTAGGCTGTGACATATCGTGCAACTGCAGTGGAACTGTCTGCAATCTATTGCACATCCATATTTGCATTCCATAGGAGGGCAATGATTGCATTGTAATCATTGATGTACTTTGATCCTTCTGTTCTTTTTATGCAGTATGTGTTCTCATGTGATTTACCTTTGACACTATGTCTAACTGAAGACATGAAGTTGTTCACTTGACCAGTTGTTGAAACTGGTCTAGGGAAACCAAAGCAGCATTTGGTGTAGTATTTCCCTTTGTTTTTATATATGCGCCGACAACACTTTCCACACTTGTGTATTTGAAATTGTAAAGTTTGTGCATGTAGGTCACTATGTGTAATTTGTGAAGGGATTTCACTAGTGACATATTTTTGAATGAACTGCAAAACAGTGGCATCACTGTCCTGACCAAATTTAGGAGCATCTTTAATCTACAAAAGTATGTGGATGTGTGGTGCTCCTCTGGCTTGGTATTCTATTCTCCAAAATAAGTGTTGCACTTCTCAGAAGAGAGGCACTGTTTCATTACAAATGAAGTGTAGCATGGCAATAACGCGATGATGGAAATAGCTTGATATATTTACAGGATCTAGAGAGAGGAATAAGGCAGGAATTGGACTACTGTGCTGGAATGGTCAGATTCACTATAAACACACGAAGATCCACAAGAATTTTTAATGTACTTACTACAAGAACTGGAAAACAAAAACATACCTATAAATGAAATCTTCCAGATTTCATACACGTGGAAACATACATGCACACTCTGCAGCCATTTGGCGTAGGAACAAGTCCCTAATGAACGCTTCATGTATGTATCCATACCTAACTGTGAATCCTGGTGTTTTTATATCTATATTTGTTTTGTTTTCGTTTGCCATGCATAGGAAATTGTGCAAATCTTCCCAAGCATATTCTACACATCTTATTGTTACAAATACAGTCACATAGTGAATACGTAATAGTAATGCTTTTGCGTTACAATGCAGTTGGCAACAAAAACAACTGCAAGCTAACTGGATTCACTTGGTAATAAAACCTTCACAACAGTAGGCATAATCTACCATGCAGGAGCCACAACCAATGCAGGTCACTACACTGCATACATAAAAAAGAAATGTGGATGGTTTGAATGTAATGATACTTCCATTGCTCTAAAACAGAGATTACCAGCAAATCTTGTAAAGGCGTACTTAATATTCTTAAAACCAAACTTTATTCACTAATCTGAGTATAAACATCTACAAAACGTTCTCAATAACCTTTAAATCCATAAACTAATAGAATAAGACAGCAGCTATCTAACAGTGTAAAACTATAAACAGTTAGAATACGCCAACTGGTATCTCACTACAACCAGAAAACTGCAATATAATTTTTTTTAAGGAAGCCCTGCAACACTTATTACGTATAACAATAGCCTCAACAACTTCAAAACTATCAACAGTTAGAATACGCCAACAGGTATCTAACTGCTCCAAAATTCTGCAACAACCAAACAGATAAATGAATGCTGATAAAATGCAACAAGAAATAAACAATTACCATACGCCAACTGGTATCTAATTGCAACAATAGTACCACCACTTCGAAACCAAAAATCATACACCTATTCAATTCCTCCTACTGAAATCAACCACCGAAAAATATTGTACCATAAGGTAGAAAGTTTTTTTTAAAATCCTGCATGGATTTTATTTCCCACAGACCCAATGATTTTACGAATAAACACAGGAACTGAGCAAAATGCACAGTACACTGGTTTGAAGCATTGTGCTTGTAAAGTACTAATTATGAGGGTCGACAAAGTACAGAAAAGTCTACTATGCCATGCAACAACTATCTACACTAACATGTGATCTTTTCTTTTAGCACAGAGAATGGAAAAACAATGTCTGCTCCAATTTCCCATACCATGTAAAAACTGCATACAGCCTGAACAAGGCAAACAGTAAGTATACAATGATTGGAGTCACAAACACCGCAACATAACACACCCAGGCAACCACACATCTGACCACTGACTATAACCAAAAATGGTTGCTTGCATGGGTGTCTTATGCTGTGGTGGTTGTGGCCAGGGCCTATAGTCTTGGGTGCATGGCCTGGCCAAAACACTGCATACAGCCTCAACAAAGCAAACAATTAGTATACAATGATTGGAGTCTCACCCACCGCAACATAACACACCCATGCAAGCAAACACCTGACCACTAACTACAACCCAAAATGCCTAGAGTCTTAGGTACAAACATTCTGAACTCTATCCAACTACCACACACCATGTCCACTGTTCTATAAATACTATTAAAATACTGGCAACAAGTACACAAACTTTTGAAAACATACCCCTATGCAGCCCAGATACCACAGTCAAAATGTATGCTTGCATGGGTGTGTTATGCTGAGGTGGTTGGGGCCCGGGCCTAGAGTCTTGGGTGCATGGCCGAAGGCCGTAGGCCATGCACCCAAGACTCAAGGCCCTGGCCACAACCACTGCAGCATAACACACCCATGCAGGCAAACACCTGACAACTGACCACAACCCAAAAACATAACACAACCACCTCGAGCCCTATCCATTTCACTTGACATACTAAGACAGTACTTGCAGCCAATGCACAAACTCTTCAATGCATGCCCTCTCCACCCAATACTCAACTAACTACCCACGACCAATGCATTAGAGCATAATAAAATACCCAGTAGTGCGGTCAGTGGTTGGTATGTCCGCAGACACCTCACCTCACGCTTTACTCCAAGCAATCAGCGGACACGTTGCTTGTCTGCGGACATCACATAAGCCCATTGTCCAATCGGTGCCCTGTCCGCGGAGCGAACAGTAAGTCTGTCCGCCGAGCGGACCCAGAAATCACTAATTGTTTTGGACCTACTTTTTGGTCTTTTTAAAAAATACTACTGGACGGATTTACACCAGAGTTACAAAAGCATGCCTTCGAGACCAAGCTGCCGCTCCTGCCGCAAATTTGGTGAAAATCCGTCCAACGGTTTTGGCTGTAGGCACGAGCAAAGTTTTTCTCCATTCAGTCTTTGGGAAAAAAGACATTTTGGGACCCCCACTATAACTTTGTACCCCCTTCACTAAACCTCACCGAACTTTGCATAGCAGGCCATGTACTCATTTTGCAAAGTTTGGAAAGGTTCGTCCAGGGGGAGCAAAGTTATAAGCTGCCCAAAAAGTGTTCTTCCTATGGATTTAGCAACTTAACCATAACTACATGTCTGCTACCGTATATATGTATATAAACAACAAGAAACCCACCACTGGCAGGAGAACCACACTCCGGGTCAAAAGGATGCCATAATAGGGGCTTGTAGCACGCTGCTTAGCCAAAGTGTGTGATCCTCAGCAAATGTAATCGCACAGGGCAGTAACTAAAAACATTGGGAATTCACAAAGCCTGCAATCTTTTATACATAATTTAAAATATATATATATATTTTGACAGCTACAGTGACATCAGGGGTGAAATTTCACTGGTGATCCTGGTCTCCCATCCATTCAGTAACCAGGACCGACCCTGCTTAGCTTCAAAGCGAGGAAAATGCCATCCCTTCAGGCCATGGTGCCTAATGAGTTAGGCAAAGTTACAAGATCAATTAGAGCAACATGGCCTGAGGAGGCCAGCCCCTTGCTCACGTTGAAGCTAATCAAGGTTGATCTCAGTGACTGCATGGGTGGGAGACAGTCCACAGTCTGGGGCGGTGTTTTTTCTTCATTTGAAATATATCAAAACACACTAAGAAAACACATGGCATCTGCTTTTTTAAAAACCGTGCTACTTTCAGCCCTTGAAAGTATTACACTGAGAGACCATTTTTGGTTGTTTGCTAAATTGCATTCTGGTATTTGTGGTCTGCCAGTCTGCCAGTCAAGAAGGGGGTCGGGGTAATAATGGCACAATTGTACACTTTTTGCCTAATTTAGTTCAATAAGGATTTATATATTTATGTGACTCTATAGAAGGTGTGCCTTTCAAGTTATCTTTACAAAGCACAGTATTGTTGAAAGCCTGACAAGCACAGTTTTGTTGAAAGCCTGACATGGGGTTGAGGAGGGGAAATGATGAGAGGGCAAGTATGTCATGAGTATTTACCCAGAGAAAATAGCCTGGGAATATTTCACGACAGATTGCTTGATTCAAAAGGTGAGCACCTTTTATACTTTGTCAGCATATTTATTGAAACATTTCCTCTCTCAGGTTATTTTTCTGGTGTTCATTACTTTTTTTTTAAAGTCCAATGCTATTTTATCTTGCACACTTTCTTCTAAGGGGAAGGTCAAATGAACTACATTTGTATAATTCACTTTAAGATATATGTTCACTTACTGTGCGTATATTCATAGGTGCCAGTTTTTGATTTTTACTATGGGTGCAGAAACCTGGGCATATGTTATTCTTGCAGCCGGTAATTTATTTTCTCATTTCCGTGTTTCTTAAATGTGGTTAGTTGGGGTTGTGCGAAGTATCACAACAGTCACCAAAAGAGTGGTCATAAAACAAGGGGCATGGAGCATGCTGCTTAGCTAAAGTGTGTGGCCCATGGCAAATAATTTAATCCCACTGCACATTGCCTAAAAACATTGTTAGTTCTCAAAGCCTGCAATCTTTTATATAACAGTACCACTGTCAAAACAGGACAAAATCATTTTGTGATTGATGAATGTCTTAGAACGATGAGTTGGAAGTGTTTTAAAATAGAGTGTCTGTGCCCACCGGCCATGGCCAAAGGTAATGGCTAGTTTGTTAGTAGTGTTCGGGTGTGCACACCAGCCATGGCCAAAGGTCATGGCTAGTGCTCTGGTAGCATTTTAAAATGGACAGCAGGCAGGGCCAAAGGGCGTGCCCACTGACCATGTCCAAACACCATGCTAGTGGTCTGGAAGCATTCTAAAAATCTATGGAATAACAAAACCTTGAAATTCAAGGAAACAGCTCTAGTTTCAGGGACATTAAAGTGAGCAAAACATTGCAAGAAAACCTTTGAAATTCAATTAAAAAACCTTAGTTGTGTTTATCATAGGGTGAGAGCCTAACGGAACAAAACCCCTGAAATACAGCTAAAGCCATCTTAACTTTTTGCACCCTTTTGCACCACCTATGACCACAATGATGACCTCACAGATCACATCACTGATGACATCATTTATTACATTACAACAGTAATCAGCCATGGTCAGTGTGCATTGCCAAATATATTTTAACACATTAATGGGTACTAAGCATGGCCTTCAGTCATGGACACTGGCCACAGTCTTCACCCATGTGCACTATATATTTTGAAACACTAACAGGCTACCGACCATAGATTTGGGCCTTTACCAGTGGATACAGCTTTCAACTGTGTCCACTCTATAATATACATTGATCAGGCACTAACCATGGACTTTAACATTATACTGGCCAGTGGCCACAATCTTTGGCTGTGCCCACTATATATTCTAACATATAAATGGGCCACAAGCCATAGCCTTTGACCTTGAGCAGTTTGTACATCTTTTGACCATGTCCACTGTATATTTTAAAATAATAAAACATGCAATAAGCTATTGCCTTTAGCTGTTCCTACTGTGCATTATACAACACTAACCAGCCACTAGCTATGGCTTTCGGCAGTGCCCACTGAATACTGTGTACGCTAACCAGCCACTTGCCATGGTCATGCACACAATACTAGCCAGTGGCAATGGACTTTGGCTGTGCCGACTGTATATTCCAACATATTAATAGGTGCTAGCTATGGCCTTTAGCCATGGCCACTGACTACAGCTTTCAACGTTGTCCACTGTATATTTAAAAACAGTGATGGGCTACTAGGCATGGCTTTTAACCATGCACATTGGTATTTTTTAACACTAACCGACCACTAGCTATGGCCATTGGTGCTCGCCAGTGACACCAGCCTTTTTCATGGCGAAGTCCACAGAGTAAAGGGAATCAATGTTTTCATGAGCTAACTTATAAATGATGTATGTCTGAATCCATTATTGACGTAATCAGTTATATACAATGTAATTAGTGTTGTCACCAGCAGTGGCATCATGGATGTGATTTGTAATGTCATCAGTGTTCTCATACAACACATAAACAGTGATGTCATGATGTCATCAGTAATGTGATCTGTGATTTCATCATTGTGGTCATAGGCTGCACAACAGGGGGTGCAATGTTTAGGTGGCTTTAGCTGAATTTCAGGGGTTTTGTTGTATTAAGTTCTCACCTTAACGTCCCTGCAACTAAAGTTTATATATTTATTTGAAAAGCAAATGTACAGAAGATTTAAGGTTAAACCACCACAAACGTAAGGTCTCCAAACAGAAATAATAATGTAAAGGTAACAACATAAAAAATATTATCAATACATTTATCAAAATATTTATGTTAACATCATTTTTATATTGTGTGTGTTTGGTTTGTATAGTGTAAACATTGGTTGTACTTAAATGCATTATTTTAATGATATCCCAACTTACATTTAGATTATGATCCTTTTAACTATGTATTATTCTTGTAAGCTTTTACGTAGTGCACATATATATGTTGGATTTACAGTTTGCATTTTTAGACATTTTTATATGTATTTGAAAAATAATCTATTTCTTATTTTGGAAGTATGTCTTAATTGCTGAAGCTTTAATTTGTGCAGATAAATATCAGCATTTGTTTCTCATACTGAAATTATTCTTCCACATTTTAAGCAGCCCAAAAAAGAATAAGCATAGTCCGGGTCAATATTTGGCAAAGTTGGAAGTGCCACAGAATCACCAATTTGATATTTCTTGGACATTTTGAAGGTACAGGTATGTGTTTCGTTTTCTATACCTTTTCTTTTAGTACCGTTTTTTCTTCTGCAAACTATAGAACCACATGTTTTTTTTTACTATTAAGTTTGTTTTATTTCTATAAACATTTAAAAAATATATTTGCTCATGTCTATTTCACATATGTGACTAAATAGCCGCATTTCATAAATTATATTTTTGAGGGTTACCCCTTTTTAAATTTGCCTTGCAAAAGGAGCTAGCTACTTGAGTAACGTTTCACACATCATCTGTCTCAGCAGTTTCAAAGTAGTACCAAACACACAACCTTAAATTGCCAAATGGAATTGTCCCAGAGGTAGTTATTTTTTATGCTGTATTTATGCTTTGCTAATAACCTCACTTAAAATGTTTGTATTACTGTCAGTAGTAGGGACATTTTATTTTGATGTTTCTTGATTAAGTACACTTTCAGATGTATACAGTGTCTCGGTAGGATAGCTCAGGGGCAACATGCTGGCCTTGGAAGCATGACAACACAGAGCACCACAGGTTTGATCCCCGGGTCCGCACTTAGAAACATCTGTGTATTAAACACGTTATCAATAGCTAATCATCATCAAGTACCAGTAATAGGTTAACTTTATTTTTTTGCTTATGTGGACATCAGCACTTTAAATCGTTGAAATACCCCTACTTGAAATAGTTGTGGAGTTTTACATTTTTTAAAAAAAATAATGTTAGAGGAGTTGGCACTGTTGCAATACAAATAGGTTTAATAGGCAATTCACTTGTTTTATTTGTATGTATAGAGAAGTTTCTACATTTGAAACACAATTAGTCCAAGTGCTAAAAATGGATTTATTTTGGCTGAATGAAAGTTCTTTGCAATATTAAAATGTTATCAGTAGTAGTAGATGAGTAATCCTTTTTCTAGACCCTCTATAATAGACGTTTGCACTTTTGAAGTAGTACTAGTATTAGTAACAGGGAATGTATTTTTGTTATTTTGGAGAATTTCAGGACTTTGCACTTTTGGAAAAGTACTAGCTTTAATATTAGGTGATAGATCTTTTATTTTATTTTGTGTAACATTGCTTATTTAAACATTGCTAGAACTGATAACAAGCAATGTAGGTTGTTTTTGAATTTCAATAGAAGTGTGTACTATTGAAAATAAAATGTCATTTTGACGGACTGTTTTTTTTATTAATGTTAATGTGTTCATTTAAGGTGATTGGCAAGGTAAATTAAATTGATGTATTCTGGTACAGGCAGCCTCAGTAGCAACATTGGGAGTATTGAAAAGTATATTAGTATTTTTAGTTGTTTGTTTTAAAGGACTTGTGGATACGGAAGGAAATAATTTAACTGGTGCAATAAGCATTGTTGTTTCCATATTAACTTGATGTTTATTGCATTGTATTGTATTATAGTTGTCATTTATATAGCACTATTTTCCCATTTGTATGGCCTCAACACACTTTGTGGTAGGAACGCCCTTGGGGACCGAAGTCCATATATGGCAAAATTCTCAGAAAAGGCTGAATGTGCATGTGTGCATTTGGCCAAGGTTAGGAATTAGGTGGGCTAGCTAGGCTCCAGTAAGCAACCCAAGAGAATGTATGAAACATATATTCTACTAGTTTTCCTTTAACATTACCAATAGTTGGTAGACTTGAAATAGCATCAGTGTATTGTGAAGACATTTTTTTTCAACTTCCAGTTGAATAATGATTTGTTTGATTTTGTTTTCTTTTTCGTTTTTGAGTTCCTTACTTGTGTTTGCAGTATTTATCCTTATTTTTTTCTTTTAAAACTTTTTTCATGCTTGTGTTTTCCATCTGAAATTAAATAATAAAGGACAAAATTGTTTATTAAAAGAATATGGCCTCATTATGAATTCAGCAAATCGTCAGATAATTTCAATTGCATTATTAGCCCCTGCAGAACTACTGCCAGCGGAAATTATGCCAATAATTGGCAAAATTAGCTTTAACAGAATTACCACTGGTGAAATAACCACCAGAAACACAAATGTTAATTCCAACATTTTACAAGTGAAAGTACTTCCAAAATACTGCCAACACATTGTCGGTAATGTTGCCAAAAATGCAGTGCAGTTACCTCGACCTAATAGGTGGTGGTTAAAGCTTGCAGGTGATGGGAATCAAGCACAGGTGCCAATAATAGCCTCGTAAATAGTATTTTAGTCCCACACCCTCCCCAAACACACTTCCAAGCAATATGCAGCCACAACCAGAAGTGGATTACGTCATCCACAACCTGCTGCTGTACATTGAGCTCCAACAGTATGTAGGGCCACTACATGGAAGGATACAGGCAGCACAAAGACGGATGAGTTGTACATTGTGGAGGCCACCCATACCACATGTCCGTCCATCCCCATGGGCTCTGAACTGACCCAAATAGAGCCAGATCTACAGAGCACCATACACATCAGAACCTCAATTCCACTAATGCCTTAGCTGGTGTCCCTCCTCCACTTCTGTGCCACAAGTGCATTCCAGCAGACTGTGGGGATGCTGCATGGCATGTCCTAGCGAACATTCTCAATAGTGCTGCACAAGTGTTTGAAACGCTCATGAGACATGCTCATCAGTATATCTTGCTGCCCACCACACAGGCCCAGATGCATGCAGCAAAAGTAAAATTCTAAACCATAGCCCATATGCGTAATGCCATAGCAGCACTTGACTGCACACATGTGACATTGATGCCCCCCACCCCCAGGCAGTGGAGCCTGCATACAGGAATAGTAAAGATTACCATTCCATGAACATCCAGGTGCTCTGTGATGCAGATCTGACCATCGGCCATGGCTGTACACTTTTTCCAGGCTCCACACATGATTCTGTGGTCCTGAGAAGCAGCACCCTCCCTACATATATGGACATACTACGCAAATAGGAAACCTGGCTACTGGATAAGCATTACATCTGGTGATGATGTCGAACAGAGGCACACATGGAGACATGCAAGCGATTATATGTGAGGAAACTACAAATCCCATGAACCATATTTCATATGACACTCAGTAGCCATATCCCATAATACAACTGACGCAGGGCACAGAGACACCTAATAATATCCTAGATACTCCTACATGTGTCCACACACAGCCACCCCACCATCCCCCGTGAAGTACAGGGAGTCAGCCCTACATGCATTAGAGCACACAAAGGCCACCAGGACATACATTAATGTAATTAGCATGGAGAAGCAACATTGTAATGTTCAACACTCTTCTTCCTACCTGCTGATGGTGACTCAGGGTATCCACTGCTACCATGGCTGTTGACACCAGTGAGGAGCCCTGGTACACTGCAGTAGACAGAGTACAATGAAGCACACATAAGGACCAGGACATGCACAGAATGCATATTTGGACTACTCAAGGAAAGGTTCAGGTGCCTCAACCCGACAGGTGGGGCACTAATATACACTCCTGAAAAAGTGGCTACGTTTGTTGATGGAACCAACTCTGATGGTAAGGAAGATGCAGGTGACAACAGCTCACCTCACTGTAGACATGAGGAATTGAGGTAAGGACTTATTGTCTGGCAGAACATCATTGACAACTGTTTCTGAAAGCACATATAGACACCTATTGCTGTCCATGTAACAGCCACTGTATTCACATTTACATCTAATGAAATGAGCACTGAATCCAATGGCTGTAGTGCAAAGTGATGTATTGTACCACTGTGCATCTGATCCCCATCACCATGAAACTCCCCAAACCTTCATCCCCAAATCATGACCCTCCCCACACCCACATCCCCAACACCATCACCCTCCCCATGCCCCAGTCCCCCAGACATCGCCCTCATCCCCAACACCATTACCCTCCCTACACCCACACCCCCAACACCATCACCATGCCCACACCCATGTTGTATCCAGTCTGTCCAATACCTCCTCTTCTTGTCCTCTTTCCTTGAAGGCGTGGTTACACAACTTGTAAAGGCATGTCCCTGAGAGCGCACAACAGAGTGTAACGATTACCTGAAACCTGCGGGGCGCTCTGGCAGCTCCTAATATTTTCTACTCTTCTTTTCTGTAGTGGCAATGGATTCTGTAAAGAAAATATAAATATTTTTCCCCTCTCAGTAATGCCTTTCTTGGTTAATCAATTAACACTGGGAATTGCTCTTCTCACAAAATGGCTCACCCTCAATCTTAATTTTGAGAGCTATCCATCCTGTTCTTACATGGGTGCAAGTCCTGAAGATACTGGAACAGAGGGTGGTGAAAATGATAGAATAAGGAAATGGAAACCTATTACAGAGGGATTGAAGGGTTAAAATGGAAGTCTGTGGGAAGGTGGATAATGGCAACCTATAGTATGTAAATCCTTGGAATAGGCAATAGAAATAACTCTCTCTCTAAATACGGATAGTCAAAACTTAAAAAGGAAAGACAACCCAGTTCAAAACAACAGTCAGGAAAATGAATTCCTAGGTAGTAAAATAAGAAGGGAAATATCCAAAGAACTAACAATGGATACAAAATTCTGTGCAAAGTAAATGAGGTGCGTAATGCAAACAGTGAATACTAAAACAACCCATGGAGTTCTCCTCAGAACTGATTCAAAAACAAAAGGCAGTGTCGATAAAACATTACAGGACTGCGAAGCACCAGCGGTGCATGCGACGCAACTCTGTAATGTTAATCACCTCCGAACTGATAAGCTGTTAGTACTAGGAATAAACACTGCGGGCAACAACGTAGAGCAAATTAAACGCTCACAACCACGGCAGTACTTGCCTGTAAATGGAACTCTTCTGACACTCTGAGGAGGCACCGTCTGAATAAAATGACATGCTCAAAATAATTAAGAGGACAAGGGAAATGAGCAGAACTACAGACATGGGCAGTAAGGGGAAAAATGATAATAGTGAAAATTACAGGGAACTGAGGAAATAACTATGACAGGGAACAGATGTTCTTTAATGAGGAATCGCGGTAAGCGTTAGTCTGACAGGAGTCTACGACACGAAGCGCGAGCCTCCAGAAAGGCCGGGCTAATATAGGCTAACTAGGAAATCAACTAGACCAGCAGGGTTAGTTTCCTGAGAGGCACAAACAGGCGGCCATTAATGGAGCCCAAAGTCTCTCTTGTCAATGGGAAATTACTGTGTCAATATAACAAGGGCAATAACCAATCTCCATTAAGAAATACCTCCTCCCCTAGAGGTCTTTTCCCTGGACCATAAATATAACCTAGCCTGTGGTCATGACAGTACTCCCCCTCAAGGACTCTCTCCCTGGTGTGTGAGGGTGGTTTAGGTGAAACTTCATTAACAGTCGAGGGACATGGATGTTTTCAATGGGTTCCCAAGACCTATCTAGTGGACCATAACCTTTCCAGTCTACCAGATAAACATTTTTGTGCCTCACTACTTTGGAATCCAAAATGTCTTTTACTTCAATTTCTGGTTGATTGTCTTCAATTTCAACTGGAGTTGGAGTCGGTAGTAAATGAGTATCTGGGTGAATCCACATCTTCCGAGTTAGGGTCAATTTCATCGCCACTGGGTTGATGACTGCTTCTATGGAGAATGGACCCAGATACCTAGGAAGACACTTCTTGGAACCTTTTAAGACCAGATTTCGAGAGGATAACCAGACAGAGTCTCCCACTTGAAACTTGAGAGCATCACTTTGATGGCGATCAGCAAACTTCTTTTGACATTCTTTGGCTGCTGACAAGTTATCTTGAGCCTTAAGGGTAGCAGTTAAGATGTGGTCATGGAGAGTTTTCACAGCAGGCATCTCTAAAGGCTCTGGAGGATCAAAGACAGAGGTTCGAGGATGTCGACCATGTAAGGTGAAGAATGGAGTAAGACCAGTGGAGGAATGAGTTGAATTGTTATAGGCGTATTCTGCCACCCACAAAATGTCCAACCAGGAATCATCTGTCTGATGAAGCATACAACGTAAATACTGCTCCAAGGTCTGATTAGTGCGCTCAGTTTGACCATTGGTCTGTGGATGGTGACTCGTGGACAACCGGACATCAATCTTGGCCAGGGCGCAGCACTTCCTCCAAAATGTTGAAACAAATTGACTACCTCTGTCAGAAATTACAATGGAGGGGAATCCATGTAGTTTAACAATGTTTTCCAAAAAGACTCTTGGTAAACTAGAAGCTGTTGGGAGTCCTTTTAATGTTATAAAATGTGCCATCTTGGAAAACAAATCAACCACCACCAATATGGTGTCATAACCCTTACATGGAGGAAGATCAGTTATGAAATCCATGGACAAGGTATGCCAAGGACTCGGCGGCACATCCAAGGGTTGAAGAAGACCGGCCGTCTTTTCTTTGAGTTCTTATTTTGTGCACAATTTCCACAGGTCTGAATGAAGTGAATCACATCCTTGCACCAAGTACGCCACCAGTAGTATGTTTTAATCTTTTCCAAGGTCTTGGTCACCCCCGGGTGACCTTCAATCAAAGAGCCATGGTAGTTGGAAATTACTTCTTTCCTCAGATCTTCAGTAGGTAGATACAGGCGATCCTGATAATAAGGCAGTTCCTCCTGAAGGTTAAATTGATTCCCTCGATTAACCCAAGTTTGCAGTTCTTCCGGAATCAAATTTCTCTTTACTTCCTTCTGTAGTTCTCCAAGGAAGGGATCAGAGACATTTATTAATCCCAAAACCTTTTCTCTGGCAATGATATTAGTTGGAATTGGAGGGACAAAGCTTCCTCTCCCTTGCCGATACGAGACAAAGCATCCACCTTTCCATTGCGTACTCCAGGTGGAAAGGTAATGATGAAGTCGTACTCAGCGAAGAATAGTGCCCATCTTAGTTGTCGAGCAGACAGTGTCTTTACGGAGTGGAGATACTGCAGATTTCGATGGTCAGTTAGAATAGTAACTGTGTGTTGAGCGTCTAATAAATAGTGTCTCCATTCTTTCAATGCGCTCTTAATTGCCAATAACTCCTTGTCTGTAATTGTGTAATTACGTTCTGCAGTTGAAATTTTTTTTGACCAGAACACAACTGGGTGCAAAACGTGAGTCTTTGGATTGCGTTTTGATAAAACAGCACCCATTGCCACACTGGAGGCATCAGTTTCCACAATGAAAGGCAAATCAGGTTGAGGGTGTTGCAAAACGGGAGCTTCGGTGAACTTGGACTTTAAACTCTGAAATGCGACATCAGCCTCTTGGACCATTCAAATCTCTTATTCTTCCTAAGCAGTGACGTGATGGGATGTACCAACTGTGAACATTTTTCCACAAAACGTCGATAGAAATTTGCAAAGCCCAAGAAACTTTGGAATCCTTTCACAGATGTGGAAGCTGGCCAAGAGAGTATGGCATCCACTTTTCGAATATCCATCTTGACTCCTTGAGAAGACAACACAAACCCCAAAAACTCGACTTCAGAAACATGAAATGAACACTTTTCCAGTTTTACAAAAAGGGAGTTTTCATGCAATTTCTTTAGAACTGATGTAACATGCTTCACATGTTCCGAGGGGGTAGTTGAAAAAAATTAATATCTCATCAATGTAAACTACCGCGCAGGCACCTAGTAGATCTTCCAGGACATCATTCATAAAGCATTGAAAGGCTGCCAGTGCATTGCACAGCCCAAAGGGCATTACTTGGTATTCAAAAAGACCATATCATGTACGAAAGGCGGTCCTCCATCCGTCGCCTTCTTTTATTCTGATTAGGTAGTAGGGCCCTCTAAGATCCAGTTTGGTAAAAATCCGAGCTCCTTAAATTTGATCCAATAAATTGGAAATGAGAGGAATGGGGTATCGATTCTTGACAGTGATCTGATTTAGTGCACGGTAATCAATACACGTTCTGAGATCTCCTTCCTTTTTGGGTACAAAAAAGAGAGGAGAAGCAGCATGAGATTTGGAGGGCCGAATGAAACCGTTGGCTAAATATTGGTATAAATATTTCTTCAAATGCGAGTCTTCCTTCTCCGTCAATGAATATATTCGGCTACAAGGAATTTGCCCTACTGGAAGAAGATCAATCTGGCAATCATAGGGTGGATGTGGAGGGAGCACTTCAGCCAATTTTTCTTCAAAGACGTCTTGAAATTCCCTATACTCCTGAAGTAGTGAACCAATTAACCCAACGGTCAAATCAGTAATCTTCTTAGTTTGCCAGGTTTTCTCTGGGTAGTTAATTAGACAGCAAGATCCTTTAAATCCGCAGCAAAAGTCAACGATCGAGTTTGCCAATCTATAATTGGTTTATGTCTTTCTAGCCAGGGCATGCCAAGGATAATCTGAAATTGGGGAGCACAAATTAGGTCAAACGTAATCCTCTCTCTGTGTTTCTCCTGCCAAAGCATGGTAAGACTAGCCGTGCGTTGTGTGACAGGACCAGAAACTAAGGGAGTACCATCAACCGCTGATACATTTTCAGCTTCATACTTGTCCACAAGAGGAAATCCTATCTTAGTTGCCAGATTTAAATCCATGTAGTTACCAACAGCACCACAATCGGCGTAGGCTTGTAAAGCATGCAATCTAGTGGGCTGTTCTTGGCTGGATAGAATAATGGGAAAGACAAATTGTGAGGTCACCAAACCTTTTTCCATGCTCGACAAGCTGACCTCTACACTTGTCGGGAGCTGGAGTTTTCCGAATTCTGATCCTTCTTTTCCTGGTTGACACCTCCAATGGGTTTCCGCGAGGGCCTAACAGGACAGTCCTTGAGGAAATGACCAGCCTTCCGACAATGAAGACACAATTGCTGTTGGCGTCTCTTGTCCCTTTCTGCCTGGGAGATCGGTCCTCTCACCACTCCTAGTTGCATAGGTTCAACGTGACTCTCTGACCCAGCTCTCAACTGATTTTCTTTAGGGCAAACAAAATATGTTCTGTTTTCTGGACGGGAGCAATCCACTCTTCTGTCCTGCAAACGCTGATCAAGTTGCACAGTTAAATCAATAAATTCTGCAATACCCTCAGGAGGATTGACTACCTGAGCCAGCACATCTTTTAATTCGCTGCATAATCCTCTTTGAAATAAGGTGGTTCTTCCCTCAGTGGGCCAATTTGTTTCTGCCACCAGCCTATTAAAGGTTGCTACATATGCCAACAATTCCTGGTTGTCCTGTCGGAGTGAAAGTAACTCATTATCCAGCGCCTGACCCTGGGTATGGCGTGCAAAACGTTTTTCCATCTCCTTCTGAAATTCTGACAGGTTCCTTAAAATCGGATCATCCCGATTAACTAACGGAATTGACCAATCTGCAGCATAACCACCCAGATAGGATAGTATGAAGGCCACCTTGACCTGATCAGTGGGAAATACCCCTGGGCAACAAGGAAAGTGGAGACAGCATTGGTTAAGAAAAACAGCAAACTTTTTAGGATCCCCTAAGAAACGTTCGGGAGGCGCTAATGGAATATTGCCAGGAACGATTACTTGAACTGGGGTAGGAGGCGTAACTGGAACTGGGGCTGAA